>NC_090380.1:89324071-89640912 GCF_036365525.1 Heterodontus francisci | reverse complement strand
TGGCTATACTTAATTAACTCGAATCTCTCCAAGTATTTGTTGATTTTTTTCCCTGACGATTGTTTCTAAAACCTTACCCACCACTGATGTTAATCTAACTGGCCTGTAGCTGCTAGGACTGTCCTTCCACCCTTTCTTGAATAATCGTCTGGCACCTTCCTCATATGTCAGGAAGCTTGGAAGATTATAACAAGCCCTTCCGCTTTCTCCATCCCCACTTCCTTTAACAACGTGGGATGCAAGCCATTCAGACCACTGTAATTGACATTTGAAATACTAGGAGGTTGAGCTGGAGACAAAAAGTCTAACTAGAAGCCCAACCCTTTGCTTTGGCTAACTGAGTAGATTAGCCAAATCACCCCCGTTAGCGGGACATTCCAAACCATCTCGAGACATTCGTAAATGGAGACGTCCCTCCAGGGAGTAAACACTGCCAACCCCACCTAAGAAAAGTTTTGGGTTTTAGACTTTGGACCTCATTAAAAACAAAAAGGATTGAAAAAACCATGTGACTGTCTGTCCATCTCAGAAGAAACTGCAGGTTTTAACACAGAAGCAGACAGGCAGTAACCAGGTGGACAGCAGCCGTCTCTCCTCCCCCACCACCCTCCCCCCCCCGCCCGCCCCAGAAAACATCAAGTGAAAACCATCTGCGACTGGGGGATCCTTGAAGCCTACAGACCGCTACAGCCAGCGACAAGGGGAAAGAGAGCCAACTACAGATTCTGCCTTCAGGAAAACCCTGAGCAAAGCAAGCCAGCCAAAATATACTTTAACCAACCAAGTACTTCAAGAATATAGCTTCAGACGAGGACTACTGGATCACCCACTTTACAGACTGCATTTAAGTTCCATTTATTCTGGACTTTAATCCAACCATCAAATCTATTTTCCCTCCTGTAATCTATTTGTGTGTGTGAATGTGTGCGTGAATGTGTAGCGTATTTTTAATTCGAGTTAGAGTGTTAAGTATAATAAAGCTATCTCTTTCTTGTTTAAGTTCAAGAAAACCTGTCCTGTGTTGAGAATGTCAGGATCAAATCCAACAAGCTTGTGAACAATCTGGCTCAATTGCAAGACAGTTGACAGGGAGAGGGATGGAATTGGTGGCAATAGAACAGAGTGTGAGATGGGATCTGGAGACAATAGCCTTCTGTCTTCCCAATATTTAGTTGGAGGAAATTTTTGCTCATCCAGTACTGGATGCCAGACAAGCAGTCTGACAGTTTAGAGACAATGAAGGTGAGGTAGAACTGGGTATTGCCAGTGCACATGTGGAAACTGACGCTGTGTTTTCAGATAATGTCACCGAGCAGCAGCATGTAGAGGAGAAATAGGATGTGTGGGGGGTGGGGGGGTTGTGGCAAAGGCTAAATCCTTGGGGAACATCGGAGTTAACAGTAAAGGAGTGGGAAGAGAAGCGATTCTCTGGCTGCAACTGAATAGATAATGAAACCAAGCAAGCGCAATTGCACCCAGCTGGATGACAGTGCGCAGGCATTAGAGCAGAATTCCATAGTCAACCATGTCAACGGTTGCAGACAGGTCAAGAAAGGACAAGGAGGGATAGTTCACCTCTGTCACTGTCAACTAGGATGTCATTTGTGACTTTGATAAGAGCCGTTTCAGTACTGTGGCAGGGTGAAATCCTGATCAGAGGGATTCAAACATGAAGTTCCAAGAAAGATGGGCATGGGTTCAGGAGGCAACACATTCAAGGACTTTGAAGATGAAAGGAGGTTGGAGATGGGCAGTTGTTTGTAAGGTCAGAGGGGTCAAGAGTTTTTTTTTGGAGGAGAGGGGTGATAATTGCAGATTTGAAGAGGGGAATAGTACCTGAGGAGAGAGCACCATTAATATCAGCTAACATAGTTGCCAGCCTGGTCAGTTTAGTAGGAATAGAGTTTAGAGAGCAAGAGACTAAGTTTCAGTCAAAGCTAGGATGTAAATGTAATCATTCAAAATATGATTATAGATGGCAAGGGCCAACATATTGTGTTCTCAATATGGAATGAGCTGTTGAATTTATTAGTTGCATTTTTCCTTCATCAGGTTGTAAATGCATTGTAAAAATTAATTGCCCAATGTTAAAAGTATCATTTTCACTAGAACATAGAATCCTTCATACATCCTGCATGATAGAAACGTTGCAAATTAATCCATTTGCAATATTTCTACAAAGCATTGTTTGCATTTAAATTAGATTAAAGAGTTTGTATGATTTACCAATGTTACGTGCATTTTTAAAAAAATCATACTTTTGTAATCCAATTTCATTTTATTTGGAAAAATTCTAAATAACCAAATTACTCACAAAAGACAGACATGAAATGACATTTTGTGTCATTTGCGGCATTGTACGCCATTTCAATATTACATTAAGAGCACTACTCATAACACAAGACAAATGTATACATTTACGAAATCCATAGACAATTACTTTTTTCTTTAATACATACATGCAAAGTATCCCCAACACTGGTCAAAATTCATTCCCAAATATGTTTAAGTTTTATATCGAAAACCCAACATACTTGGTCAAGGTTAAAGTGCAATTGCCATTATTAGATTACTAATATTGCTATTGCACTAAATTACTCCTGTTGCAATTATAACTACAAATTCTACCTGCTTACTATGATCTAAACATTTAATTTTTAGTTTAATACAAATGGAATTAAATAAAAAGCAGTACATTTTCAATCAACGTGTGCAATTCTAACCTTAAAAACTCAACTTCACACAATGGCTTATTTCCACGGAAAAAAGATGCCTTTAGAAATTTCCAAAATGAACAGTACCAAATTTGCACAAATCTTAAAGAATGTCAGAGGATCTATTATTCTAATTGTCCACAATTGTGGACAACCATCTGTAGTCACCATTTTTAATGTTAAGTTGTTAAAACAAGCTATTCTTAAAAAAAAAGTGAACTAGTTTAATTTTACGTCACAAGCTCCCCAAAAATGCAATTTTAAGACGATGTAACTACTAATTTTCTCCACCAACCAAATATACTGGAGTTTTCTCCATGTATTTCCCAGTGCCCACCTTTTAATCTCAATTTCCGTTCCAACTTTCCATATGTTGTCCAAGACTGGATCCCAAGTAAGAATGCCCTAATTTGGACACCTCTAGTCTTACAAAAAAAGTCAATTTGTAGTTTTTGTGCAACTGTAGGAAATCCAGCTGTCATTTGCCATTAAGCCACTAGGATTTTCTTACTATGGACAAACCTGCATGATGACTTATTCAAGATACAATCTCAAATATTTTAAATAATTAACAAGACAGATTTTGTTCTGGTGGGCTGCATTTCAGCACCTCGATAATCTTATCCAACTCTTCAAGGCAGGGTTTGATTAATTTGCTCTGTGTATATGCAATTCTAAGTCTGTAAGAGAAGAACAGTTTGTTATTTCATGCCTGAAAGTCTAGCTTTTTTTTTCATTAATGAAATAGATTGCGAAACAATGCTTCGTCCTCACTTTCTTAAATTATTCAACTTTTTAGTGCATGGATCAAGCTTACAGTGCTACCAACATCAGGACTGCTTCCCCAAAATAGTTAGCCAAAATGCTTGCTGATAGTTCTTGAACAAGAACTGTGCAAAGGATTGAGAGGGCGCTTGCATCTTAGTGGACCTCTGTTTTAAGCACAATGTTAGCATAGCGCTGTAGTAAACTCAGATGAATTTACCAAAAGTGTAGTAACTATGTTTTTTAAAAAAAAGTAGTGAGTGAATCTCTCATGGCATTAGGAAGGTACATCAATAGAGGCATTATGCAATTTAATGCATGATTTATTAGTCATGGCCATTGATTTACAGTGGACTGTCAAATTTACAGCCATGCCCCATTCTTCAATCAACTGAGTATATTTCTGCCAGAACATTCCAAGATGCAGTATAATCCACAATTTGGTAGTAGTGGTGAGTGAATAAGAAAGTGGTGTGGTCAGCACATGTACATACATGCCAACCGAAGTGATCTGAAGCCCAGGACAATGCTTCTCACTCTCTCAAAGAAAACAATTCCATATACAAGTTTATTACACTGTGAAACGTGTAGTATGAGATATATTCTGTTACAGACATAAGAGGGAGCCAACTATTAGGGGGAAAATTGAATTGATTGGTCATTTTTTGGTAGATTTTCTCAATTGTTCAGAGATGTCTTTATACATTTTTTCGGAGCTAAGGCTTTTGACACTCAAACAGATGATGCATATAGGAGAGAGGGAGCAATGCAGATTCACCAGCAATGATACAGGACTAACAGGGTTAAATTATGAGGAAAGGTTGTGTAGACTAAGTTTATATTCCCTTGAACATAAAAAAAAATGATTAAGTAGTGACGTAAATGGAGGTGTTTAAGATGATTGAATAATTTTATAGGGAAGCCATTTCCTCTGGTTAGATTGTCCAGATCAACGGGGCATAACCTTGAAATTAGAGCTAGGCTGTTCAGGGGGTAATGCCAGGATGTACTTTACACTCCCACACTCTGAACCACCACCCTCCACCCAACCAACCAAAAAAAAACTATGGAGACTAGATCAGTTGAAAATTTCAAAACTGAGGTTGATAAGATTTTTGTTATAAGGATATTATGGAAAATGAAACCAAAGCAGATAAATGGACAAAGATGCAGATCAGACATGATCTAATTGAATGGCAGAACAGGCTTGAGGGACTGAATGCCCTACTCCTGTTTATATTTTCTAAAGGCTTAGACAAAGAGACAGAGTAATGTATCTAAATTTGCTGCGAGACAAAGTTAGGTGGAAATACAAGTTGTGAGGAGGACACAGAAGCTGCAAAGAGAGATAGACAGGCTAATAAGATAACAGATGGAGTATAATGTGGGGAAAGTGAGAGGTTATTCACTTTGGTAGTGAGCATTGAAAAGCAGAATTTCTTTTGAAAAGGCATGAAAATGTTAATGTTCAGAGAGACTTGGTGTACTCGAACGAAGAACACAGCATGCAGGTAGAGCAAGCAATTAAGAAAATTGCATGTTGGACTTTATTGCGAGGGGATTAGGGTACAAGAAAAAGTAGTCTTGCTACAATTGTACAAGGTTTTGGTGAGACCACACCTGGAATACTGTGCAGTTTTGGTCTCCATATTTCATTAGATTGGTCCCTGCAATGAGAGAGGTGTCCTATGATGAGAGGCTGAGTAAATTGAGTCTGTATTCTCTGGCATTAAGAATGAGAGGTGATCTCATTGAAACATTCAAGATTATGAAGGGGCTTGACAGGGTAGAAACAGACATTGTTTCCTCTGGCTGGGGAATCTAGAACAAGGGTGGACAGTTTCAGGATCAGGTGCTGATTGTTTAGGAGATGAGAAATTTCTTCACTCAAAAGGGTTATGAATCTTGGAATTCTTTACCCTAGAGGGCTGTGGATGTACCATCATTGAATACATTTAAGGCTAAGATAGGGAGATTTTTTAGTGTCTCAGGGAATCAAGGGATTTAGGGAGCAAGCAGGAAAGTGGAGTTGAAGCCAAAGATCAGCCATGATCATAGTGAATGGCAGAGCAGGCTTGACAGGCCACATGGTTTACTACGATGTTTTTATAGCCCTTATGTAGCCATTTTTGATATAGGATTCCAGAGAAATAGTCTGTATTTAACCATGGGGTTAGTCAGCCTCAATCCTTTGCTTTTACAGTATATTGCATTTATACCAACGCTGGTTGATTTTTCCCCTCCCCAGCCCAGGTTAGAGAAAGTTCTAATAACTTACTGCCACTAATTGAGATTAGGCAACTCAGCTCAGTACAGAGATTGAACTTAGAAGCTTCCTGGTCTATGTGGCTCAGTTCTATTGTGCTCAGTGAACTTTCCAACTGAGCATTCAGGGAAAGAGAAAGTTTTATTCAATAGATTCAGAGAAAAAAAGATGCAAGACTGTACTCGAAATAGGAAGGTTCCCTTTGCTCATGTGTTATACGTCAAGATACACAACACAAACTTATTGGAGAAGGCAAGGTAGTGACAGGCAATTTTCCTTAAAAAGCACTATCCCTATTATATTAGAAAAAAGATAGACGCCCAAGTTCCTTAGTCATCAGAGTTTGGGCTGGGGCAGGAGTCTGGAGAACAAAAATTACAATTCAGTAACATCTACCAGAAGTGTGAATATTAGGGTATGTGTAGCATTGGGCTGGATAATTCTTGCATCAAAGAACAAAGAACAGTACAGCACAGGAACAAGCCATTCGGCCCTCCAAGCCTGCACCGATCCTGATGCCTGCCGAAACTAACACCTTCTGCACTTCCGGGGCCCATATCCCTCTATTCCCTCCCTATTCATGTATTTGTCAAGATGTCTCTTAAATGTCGCTATCGTATCTGCTTCCACCACCTCCCCTGGCAGCAAGTTCCAGGCACTCACCACCCTCTGTGTAAAGAACTTGCCTCGCACATCCCCTCGCACCTTAAACCTATGTCCCCTAGTAACTGACTCTTCCACCCTGGGAAAAAGCTTCTGACTATCCACTCTGTCCATGCCACTCATAACATTGTAAACCTCTATCATGTCGCCCCAGTGAAAACAATCCGAGTTTTTCCAACTTCTCCTCATTGCTAATGCCCTCCAGACCAGGCAACATCCTGGTAAACCTCCTCTGTACCCTCTATAAAGCCTCCACGTCCTTCTGGTAGTGTGGCGACCAGAATTGCACGCAATATTCTAAGTGTGGCCTAACTAAGGTTCTGTACAGCTGCAACATGACTTGCCAATTTTTATACTCTATGCCCCAACCGATGAAGGCAAGCATGCTGTATGCCTTCTTGACTACCTTATCCACCTGCGTTGCCACTTTCAGTGACCTGTGGACCTGTACGCCCAGATCTCTCTGCCTGTCAATACTCCCAAGGGTTCTGCCATTTACTGTATACCTCCCACCTGCATTAGACCTTCCAAAATGCATTACCTCACATTTGTCTGGATTAAACTCCATCTGCCATTTCTCCGCCCAAGTCTCTAACCGATCTATATCCTGCTGTATCCTCATCATTATCCGCAACTCCACCAACCTTTGTGTCGTCCGCAAACTTACTAATCAGACCAGCTACATTTTCCTCCAAATCATTTATATATACTACAAACAGCAAAGGTCCCAGCACTGATCCCTGCAGAACACCACTAGTCACATCCCTCCATTCAGAAAAACACCCATCCACTGTTACTCTGTCTTCTGTGACTGAGCCAGTTCTGTATCCATCTTGCCAGCTCACCTCTGATCCCATGTGACTTCACCTTTTGCACCAGTCTGCCATGCGGGACCTTGTCAAAGGCTTTACTGAAGTCCATATAGACAACATCCACCGCCCTTCCCTCATCAACCATCTTAGTCACTTCCTCAAAAAACTCAATCAAATTAGTAAGACACGACCTCCCCTTCACAAAACCATGCTGTCTCTCACTAATAAGTTCGTTTGTTTCCAAATGGGAGTAAATCCTGTCCCGAAGAATCCGCTCTAATAGTTTCCCTACCATTGACGTAAGGCTCACCGGCCTATAATTTCCTGGATTATCCTTGCCACCCTTCTTAAACAAAGGAACAACATTGGCTATTTTCCAGTCCTCTGGGATCTCACCTGTAGCCAATGATGATGCAAAGATTTCTGTCAAGGCCCCAGCAATTTCTTCCCTTGCCTCCCTCAGTATTCTGGGGTAGATCCCATCAGGCCCTGGGGACTTATCTACCTTAATGCTTTGCAAGACACCCAACACCTCCTTTTTGATAACGAGATGACTGAGACTATCTGCACTCCTTTCCCTAGGCTCATCATCCACCAAGTCCTTCTCCTTGGTGAATACTGATGCAAAGTACTCATTTAGCACCTCGCCCATTTCCTCTGGCTCCACACATCGATTCCCATCTCTGTCCTTGAGTGGGCCGACCCTTTCCCTGGTTACCCTCTTGCTCTTTATATATGTATAAAAAGCCTTGTTTGCCAATGACTTTTCATGACCCCTTTTAGCCCTCCTAACTCCTTGCTTAAGTTCCTTCCTACTGTCTTTATATTCCTCAAGTGCTTCATCTGTTCCTAGCCTTCCCGCCCTTACAAATGCTTCCTTTTTCTTTTTGACTAGGCTCACAATATCCAGTGTTATCCAAGCTTCCCGAAACTTGCCAAACTTGTCTTTCTTCCTCACAGGAACATGCTGGTCCTGGATTCTAATCAGCTGAAGTTTGAAAGACTCCCACATGTCAGATGTTGATTTACCCTCAAACAGCCACCCCCAATCTAAATTCTTCAGTTCCTGCCTAATATTGTTAGAATTAGCCTTCCCCCAATTTAGCACCTTCACCCGAGGAGCCTGTCAAAGTTCAAACCAGAGCAAAGTACCCAAGGGATCTCAATACCCATATTCTGGTAAGGGGGAAAAATAAAGAGCAAATTTGGCAGAAAAAGTACAAGAAAATTAGGAATTTGAAAAATTATTTTAAAAAAGTCCATCTTCAATTTTGATTTAGTCATGCAAGGCATTCCCATTAACTTGCTTAGTGACATTACTGGAGGAGGAGAGGGGGCAGGAAAGGGAAAGCAAGAAAGAAAACAAGAACAAAAAGTTAAGAACCCATGTGTTCTAGAGTACCTCCATAGAATACAGGGCTTCTGGCCACCTGAAAGCCATTCCAAAGTCACTAACCCCAGAGAAAGCATCATCAGTTGGCCATTTAGAATACCCCTCAACATTTTTAATAGCTGATTTTCAAATGTACAGCAAAGTACTTTGGATAGGAAACTCCCCAGACTCAAATCCCCTTTTTACATAAATCTATAATGCACATTTTATTACAAAAAGCATATAGATATGTACCGTTTCTTAAGTTGCTTATACTTCTCCAATTCTAAACAGCTTCTCTGCAAGCTAGTTATGCACTGAACAGCTAAAGCAGCGAAACATTGTTGCGTGCATTCATTATGGAAGCTATTATCCCACTGAGGAAGTTCACTTGTATATCTCCAGGCAATTAGTACATAGTCTAATGCAGTTTCCCAGCACTCTGATTGCAATAATAGTCTCCCTTGTTCCAGGCAAATCTTCTGCAAGACAACAAAATAAAATATATGCATTATTAACAAATTCTAAAAAGTCACTTCTGTCTTGATCCACAGAATTTTCACATGACCCATCAGTAGTACATGACAGCATCTTTCCATTAGGTCAGGATGCTCTGGGCTTAACAGATAGAAGGTACTATACAAGCAGAGAAAAATAGTTCCTAATTTCTCCTCCTTCACATTCATGAATTCCTGACCAAGGAAACTGAAGTTAAAAAGACAATAGTTGCAGAAACATCCAGTCTTCATAATTGGAAATGCTTAAACTTTGCATACATCAACAGCAAAAAGGAGCAACTTTTGTGCTTCATTTTTTAATTTTGAAAAGAAACGCTTTTAACAATATTAGCAAGGGAAAAAACAGTTGATAGGGGTCTTGGAAGTATTAAAAGATATTGAATTTGAATTACAGTTGATGTTGATTTAACCTAGTAGGTTGCAGGTACTTGTTACAACTTTTACATAGTGCCTTTAGCATAATAAAACGTCGCGAGGCACTTCACAGGAGCATCATCAAACAAAGTATGACACCGAGCCACAAAAGGAGATATTAGGTCAGATGACCAAATGTTTAGTCAAGGAGGTAGGTTTTCAGGAGCATCTTAAAAAGGAGGAAAACAAGGTGGAGGTGGAGAGGTATCGGGAGGGTATTCCACAGTTTAGGGCCTAGGTAGCTAAGGCACAGCCATCAATGATAGTGATTAAAATCAGGGATGCGGAAGAGGCCAGAATTAGAGGGGCACAGATATCTTGGACGGTTGTGGGGCTGGAGGAGATTACAGAGATAGGGAGGGACAAGGCCATAAAAGGGATTTGAAAACAAGAATGAGAATTCTGAAATCAAGACATTGCTTGACTGGGAGCCAATGTAGGTCAGTGTTAGGGGCACGGGACTTAGTGAGAGTTAAAACCCAGGCAGTAGTGTTTTGGATGACAAGTTTAGAGAGAATATGAGACACCAGTCAGGACTGTGTTGGAATAGTCAAGTCTAGAGGTAACTTAAGACGTGAATGAGGGTTTCAGCAGCAAATGAGCTGAGGCAGGGGTGAAGTTAAAGATTTTTGTACGGGTGGGAGGGAGAGTTTGGACCTGTGCTGTTTCTAATTTATAGTAGAGGCTTCAATTCTGCAGTTAGTCAGATTCACAGGTACAACCAAACTCAAATGGCGTTGTTGAATCAGAGGAGGCAACTAAAATATAGTTTAACAAAATTCTTAAGCAAGCAGAACAATGTAGATGAAATTTAATAACTAAAATAGCCAAAGGGGGAGGATGAAAGATTGCAAGCTTTTAGTAGACAGCAGTAGTCAACTGGCAAATCACTGCACAGCAACAAAGTAGATAGAATGTTGAACTATATAACCTAATAGCGAGCACAAGCCACATCTAGTGACCAAGCCATTCAAGCTGTGGATGACTGGAGAAATTTAAACTTTTTAATCCTTCAAAAGGAAGTGACCAGAAGATAGTATGACGTTATGTAAAAGGAGATCCAGAATATTACTTCAGTGTAGACTTTGACAGGACAAGGGGGTGTATAGATGCAGACCAGTAAAAAACACGTTTTGGGGACTGAAGCAAGCAAGCTATTCATACAAAGTTAACATGGAACAACATTCTAGGCAAGGTAATGGAGGCAAAACCCTGCAAAAAAAGTTGGATATTGCGATTTATTTTCAGTGAGAGAAAAAAAAAGTTGAAGTCCTTTTGGATGCCATGATGGGCTTGCTCATCTGTTATTTATCCTGTAAACCTTGAAAGATGGGCAGTGGGGAGAATGTTTTTCCACCAGTAGTACAAAATAGACTCATAGCAAATAGGCAACTTCTTACAATACACACAACTATCTTTTCAATTAACTTCAACAGAAAAAGAAAATTGAGCACAATGTAAAGCAGACTGCTGATTCGCCATGACCCCATTTCACACAACAGCAGATGACCAAATTTGCCCCCTAGGTTTAGTAGTGGTCAGCTCAGCTCCCTTAGTGGAATCCAGAACTCTATTCAAACCATACCCAAACTCATGTTATCAATACCCACTTGTGAAGAGAAATTTTTTCAAGAATGTAAATACATCCCTTCCTAGTAAGTAAATGCATAGTGCAGTAGTATTGAGCCTTTTATTAAAACTCAACACATTTAAGATAAAATCTATAAACAGTTGGGAGCATTACATTTCATAGAATCGTAGAAATTTACTACATGGAAGGAGGTCATTCATCCAGTCCTGTCCACACTGGCCAACAATTAGCCATCCAGCCCAATCTCAGTATCCAGTTCTTGGTCTGTAGCCTTGTAGGTTACAACACTTCAAGTTCATATCCAAGTACTTTTTAAATGTTGTGGGTTTCTCCTTCTACCATCCTCTCAGGTAGTGAGTTTCAAATCCTCACCATCCTCTGGGTGAAGAAAAATTCCCCTCAAATCCCCTCTACATGTCCTACCTCTTGCCCTAAACCTATACCCCCTGGTTATGGACCCTTCAACTAAGGGGAATAGGGCGTTCCTATCCTCTCTAGCTAGACCCCTCAATTTTATACACTTCAATTAGGTCTCCCCGCAGCCTCCTCTGTTCCAAAGAAAACAACTCTAGCCTATTCAATCTTTCCTCAAATTCCCCAGTTCATGCAACATCCTCAGGCCTCAGGATTTGTTTCAAAATAAATAAAGATTTTACATTGATCATTCACAGACCTTGACTAGAACATGCATGTAATGAGAATAGATTTAAGCATTACTATCAAATAGCCTGCTGCACTTACTGAGCTGACAAATAAGCGAGGTACGGAAGGCTAATGGGAGCCGTGAAATTATATTGAAGTATATTAGTAACTTAAAAAGAGAAAGGTAGAAGATTGAACAGAAAACAAACCCATTTGATGACCTTCCACTCAGTGTTTAAAAGCAATTTTGTTGAAGAACACAAACCTTAAAAGCCTGAAGATGGACATGTGCTTTTCGGTAGCAGTATGCATCTCTATTGGAACCCAAGCGCCATCGAGGTATTGATCGGTACATGTTGATTTTACTCAACTCCAGCTGTTCCTGAGCAAATTTCAAGTTTAATGATGGAAGAACCAATTTCAAGTCCTGTTTTAGGAAAAAAAATAATAGTTTGACGTATCTCCAAACTAAACACACCCTTATTCATGGTGTAAATTGAAATCTCGTCAAGGTACAATTACCACAGGGAAGCATTGGTCATAAGAACACAAGAAACAGGAGCAAGATTAGATGATATGGCGCTTCAAGCCTGCTCTGTCATTCAATATCATGGCTGATCTTCTCCCTCAATTCCACTTTCCTGCCTGCTCCCCATATCTCTCAATTCCCTGAGAAACCAAAACTCTATCTATCCCAGCCTGAAATATACTCAACGATGGATCATCTACAACCCTCTAGGGTACAGAATTCCCAAGATTCACAACCTTTTCAGCGAAGAGGTTTTCCTCTTCTCAATCCTAAATGATTGTCCCCTTATTCTGCAAATGCACCTGTGTTCTAGATTCCCTAGCCAGGGGAAATAACCTCGCAGTGTCAAGCCCCTTCAGAATCTTGTATCTTTCAATTAGATTTTTTTTTATGCTTCAGAGAATATAAACCCAATTTACTCAGCTTCTCATTATTGGATAACCCTCTCATCTCAGGAACCAGACTCCAGTCCATCTGAGATGTAAGAAATTAAGTTTATGAAGTATTAAATTACTGTTGTAACGCAAGTACATACCTCATCATCAAGTTCTGGATATCTGTGCAATAAAAGAGTACGCACAAGCTGGGATGACGCGAGGTCATTCAGTTTGAATTCTAAATTTGAACCTGGCTTAAAATTCAGTCGCTGTTTCTTGAAAGGCAGTTCTAAGGAGGAAAAAGAAATGAGCTAAATTTTGTCTTTCATGGAAATGTTTTGCTTTTTATGGCAGTTGTCATCATTTTCCAACATTACAAAACTATTCTCGGAATTCTATTGTAATGCTTTAGTTGTGTGCATTTGCTTTACTGACAGTTGGCATAGCAAAGGAATCACCAGCACTGCACAGATGTCTTGCCTTGGAAGTAAGAAACAGCATTTCACAAGTCATACTTAACTGTCAATCATATATGAAAATGAAGACAACTGTATAGCATCTGCACCCACGGAGGACAATGATCTCCAACACTAAATTCTAAATGATCTGGATTTGGATGCAAAGTAAACACTGGGAAATACTCAGGCTTGTATTATATGCCATCTCACACACCTTTCTCGTTACCATTTTGCAATGTTTTTGTCTGATAGTTGGAAGCTGCTGGTGAACTGAAGCACAATCTTCTTCCGTTTCCAAATTTTCTTCTGACAAAAGATGAGACTTCAGAAATATTTTCTGTTGAAAGGAAAACTAAAATGTACTTACAGCAAAATGACAAGATAGATAACAGCTAATGGCTACTGACAGTCAAGTATAAGCAAAGATGGTATGAGAGTGCAAGGTTTCAGAGCTCCTACCTATTAACCAAATAACCACAGGAGCTGTCGATAACTTCAGTCTACCTACTACAGTTGTAGCAGTTTTATTGGTCCTCCAGCAAGGACCTGGACTAAGCAATTCATGAATAGCAAATCAGAAAAATGGTATTATCTTAAATGCTTGGCTTGAAGTTACAACTTTTGCTATAAATTTGGCCAGGAAGATCATTCTGGACCTCAACTCAGCGAACGCACTCTCGATTCTAAGTCAGTAGGGTTATAGGTTCAAGCTCCATTCTACGGCCATAGTCCAAACATGGGCGGCACAGTGGTTAGCACCGCAGCCTCACAGCTCCAGCGTCCTGGGTTTGGTTCTGGGTACAGCCTGTGCGGAGTTTGCAAGTTCTCCCTGTGACCGCGTGGGTTCCGCCAGGTGCTCTGGTTTCCTCCCACAGCCAAAAACTTGCAGGTTGATAGGTAAATTGGCCATTGTAAATTGCCCCTAGTGTAGGTAGGTGGTAGGAGAATGGTGGGGATGTGGTAGGGAATATGGGATTAATGTAGGATTAGTATAAATGGATGGTTGTTTGTTGGCACAGACTCAGTGGGCTGAAGGGCCTGTTTCAGTGCTGTATCTCTCCATGACTATGGACAAAATAGCTGAACTCCATAGGTGAGGTGGGAGTAATTGTCCTTTACATCAAGGCAGCATTTGACAGAGTATGTCAAGAAGCCCTTGTAAAATTTAAATCAATGGGAATTTGGGGAAAACTCTCCACTGGTGGAAGTCATACCCAGCACAAAGGAAAATTGTTGTGGTTGTTGGAGGCCAATCATCTCAGCCCCAGGAAATCCCTGCAGCTGCCTCATCAATTACCTTCCCTCCATCATCAAAAGGTCAGAAATGGGAATGTTCGCTGATGATTGCACAATATTCAATTTTGCTTGCAACTCTTCATAATTAAGTAGTCTGTGCCTGCAGGCAGCAAAACCTGAACATTCAGGCATGGGTTGATAAGTGGCAAGTAACATTTGTGCCACACAAGCAATGGGCAATGACCATACCCAACAAGAAAGTGACTAACCACCTTCCCTTGATGTTCTATAGCATTACCATTGCCAAATACCATCAACATCCTGGGGGTCATCACTAACCAGAAGCTTAACTGGACCAGCCATTTAAATACTCTGGCTACAAGAGCAGGTCAGAGGTTGGGACTTCTGCGGCGAGTGACTCAGCACCTGATTCTGCAAAGCCTGCCACCATCTGCAAGGAACAATTCAGGAGTGTGATGGAACACTCTCCACTTGCCTGGATGAGCACATTTCCAACACTCAAGATTCACTCGTCCACCATCGGGATATCATGGCTGCATGTATACCATCTACAAGATGCACTTCAACCTGCCAAGGCTTCTTTGACAGCAACTCCCAAACCCACGACCTCTCCCCCCTAGAAGGACAAGGGTAGCAAGTGCATGGGAACACCACCACCTGCAAGTTCCCCTCCAACTGACACACCATCTTGACTTGAAAATATAGCACAATTCCTTCATTGAAAAGCTAGAAACAGTGGAGCTCCAAAGAGACTTGGGTGTCCTGGATCATTAAAATGTCATGAACAGGTACATGAAAGAATCGAAAAGGCTAATAGAATGCTGGCCTCTATACCTAGAGGATGAGAATACAAGGAGGTGGAAGTCTTGCTTCAGCTTGAGGGAGAGAAGAGTGGGTCCAAGACTAGTATTTTAAACTTAAATAAGGGCAATTATGAGGGCATGAAAGCAGAGCTAGCTAAAGTGAACTGGCAAATCAGGTTAAAGGATAGGTCAATAGAGATGCAGTGGCAGACATTTAAGGGGATATTTCAGAATACACAGAATAAATACATTTCAATGAGAAAGAAAAATTCCAAGGGTGGGACCCGCCATCCGTGGTTAACTAAAACAGTTAAAGATAGTATCAAACTTAAAGAAAAAGCCTATAATTGCGCAAAGATGGGAGGCAGGTCAGAAGATTGGACAGAATATAAAAAACAGCAAAGAATGACTAAGATTGATAAGGAAAGTAAAATTAGAGTACAAGAGAAAACTAGCTAGAAATATAAAGACAGATAGTAAGAGTTTCTATGTTTTAAAAAGAAAGAAAAGAGTTAAAGTGAGCGTTGGTCCTATAGAAAGTGAGGCTGGGGAATTAATAATGGATAATAAGGAGATGGCAAATGAAATGAACAGGTATTTTGCATCGGACCTTCACTATTGAGGATACAAGTAACATCCCAGTATTAGCTGTAAGTCAGGAAATGGAAGGGAGGGAGGAACTCAAGAAAATTACAATCACCAAGAAAGCGGTACTGAACAAATTGTTGGAGCTGTGGCTGATGGACTTCATCCGAGGGTCTTAAAAGAAGTGGCTAGTGAGATAGTTGATGCATTAGTTTTAATTTTCCAAAATTCCCTAGATTCAGGGAAGGTTCCGTTAGATTGGAAAATAGTGAATGTAACTCCTTTATTCAAACATGAGGGAGGCAGAAAGCAGGAAACTACAGGCTCAATAGCTTAACATCTGACTTAGGGAAAATGTTGGAAGCTATTAAAGACAGTATAGCAGGGCATTTAGAAAAATTCACGGTAATCAGGCAGAGTCAACATGGTTTTGTGAAAGGGAAATCATGTTTAACCAATTTATTGGAGTTCTTTGAAGTAACAACATGTGCTGTGGATAAAGGCAACCCGGTGGATGTATTGTACTTAGATTTCCAGAAGGCATTTGATAAGGTGCCACATCAGAGTTTATTGCAGAAAATAAAAGCTCATGATGTAGGGGGTAACATATTGGCATGGATTGAAAATTGGCTAGCTAACAGGAAACAGGGAGTAGACATAAATGGGTCATTTTCTGGTTGGCAAGATGCAACGAGTGGTGTGCCACAGGGATCTGTGCTAGGACCTGAACATTTTACCATTTATATAAATGACTTAGATGAAGGGACCTAAGGTATGGTTGCTAAATTTGCTGATGACACAAAGATAGGTAGGAAAGTAACTTGTGAAGGACATAAGGTGACTACAAAGGGATATAGATAAGTTAAGTGAGTGGGCAAAGACCTGGCAAATGGAGTATAATGTGGGAAAGTGGGAAATCGTCCACTTTGGTAGGAAGAATAAAAAAAGAACCATATTATCTAAATGATGAGAAATTGCAGAGCTCCGAGATGCAGAGGGATTTGGGTGTCTTGGTGCATGAATCACAAAAGGTTAGTATGCAGGTACAGCATGTAATTAGGAAAGCTAATAAAATATCATTTATCACAAGGGGAATTGAATGCAAAAGTAGGGAGGTTATGCTTCAACCGTACAGGGCATTGGTGAGACCACATCTGGAGTACTGTGTACAGTGCTGGTCTCTTTATTTAAGGATGTAAATGCATTGGAGGCAGTACAGAGAAGGTTTACTAGACTAATAACTTGAATGAGCGGGCTGTCTTACAAGGAAAGATTGGTCAGACTAGGCTTGTATCGGCTGGAATTTAGAAGAGGAAGAGGTGACTTGATTGAAACATACAAGATCCGGAGGGGTCTTGACAGGATGGAGGTGGGTAGGATGTTTCCCCTTGTGGGAGAATCTAGAATCTAAGAGTCACTGTTTACAAATAAAGGGTCGCCCATTTAAGATAGAGATGAAGATAAATCTTTTCTCAGAGGGTTGAGAGTCTTTGGAATTCTCTTCCACAAAAGGCAGTGGAAGCAGAGTCTTTGAATATTTTTAAGGCAGAGGTAGATAGATTCTTAATAAGCAAGGGAGTGGAAGATTATCGGGGGTAGGTGGAAATGTGGAGCAATCAGTTCAGCCATGAACTTATTGAATGGCAGAGCAGGCTCGAGGGGCCGAGTGGCCTACTCCTAATTTATATGTTTGTATGTTCTTACACAAACCCCTGGTTAGGCCATACCTGGAGTAGTTCTGGGCACACCTTAGGAAGGATATTTTGTACTTGGAATGCGTGCAACATAGGTTTACTAGAATGATACCTGGACTCCAAGGGTTAAATTGCAAGGAGAGATTATACAAACTAGTGCTGTATTCCCTGAAATTTAGAAGTAGTTGGGTGATTTGATCGAAGTGTAAGATATTAAGGGGAACAGATACTAGTAGGTAGAAACTATTTCTACTGGCTGGGGGAGTCTAGGGCTGGTGGGCATAGTCTAAAAATTGGAGCCCAACCTTTCAGGAGTAAAATTAAGAAGTACTTCTACGCACAAAGGGTGGTAGAAGTTTGTAAGTTTTCCGGAAACAATAATTGATGCTATATGAATTGTTAATTTAAAATGAATATGATAGCTTTGGTTAACACAATTCTATTAAGGAACATGGTGCAAAGGCTGGTATATGGAGTTCAGTCAGATCAGCCATGATCTCAGTGGATGGTGGAGCAGACTTTTTTTTTTAATTTTCGTTTGAGGGATATGGTCGTTGCCCATCCTTAATTGCCCTTGAGAAGGTGGTGGTGAGCTTCCTTCTTGAACCACTGCAGTCCTCGGGTGTAAGTACACTGCTGTTAGGAAGGGAGTTCCAGTATGTTGACCCAGTAACAGTGAAGGAATGGTAATATAGTTCCAAGTCAGGATGGTGTACGGCTTGGAGGGGAACCGGCAGGTGGTGGTGTCTGCATGCATCTGCTGCCCTTGTACTTCTAGATGGTAGAGGTCATGGGTTTGGAAGGTGCTATCGAAGAAGGCTTGGTGAGTTTCTGCAGTGCATCTTGTAGCTGGTACACACTGCTGCCACTGTACATCAGTGGTGAAGGGAGTGAATGTTGAAGGTAGTGGATGGGGTGCCAATCAAGCAGGCTTCTTTGTCCTGGATAGTGTTGAGCTTCTTGTGTTGTCGGAGCTGCACCCTGGGCTTGAGGGGCTAAATGGCCTACTCCTGTACTTGTGGTACCTACAGAGTGCTAAGTAGCCCAATACAGGTTAACTTTCAACTCTGTTGAACTCCCCATCTCACCAGATAGTGGGAGTGGAAAAAGGGATGAACTCCCCATCTCTGCCAGATTGTTATTGTACTCCTGGTGACAACCCAAGAGAGGCATTAGAATAGCCCAATTCCTCTTTAAATTTCTTAAAAGAAAAATGGGATGAAGATGGCTGATGCCTTATTAATCATTATACTATGAGGAAAATACACACACACACACAAACAGACCTGGCGTAACATTCAGATTTTGAACGAAACAATCATCTGATGAGATGTTGTCTGTTCTTCGGAAAGACGTTGGAATATTGACATGAAGTGTTGTTAACTGTGACGGTGTTCTTGTAGAATTCAGAATATCTTCATAGGACCTGCGCAGGTGGACTGAAGGGACAAAAGGTATTTTAAACATTATTCAACAGAATTTTGGCTTATTTATGTGACAGCACCTGCAAGTTATTTTGCTTCCATTATTTCAAAGGCAAATGCACATGTCAAAGGGACAACCAAGCATCCCTGCAGTCATCTACTGTGGCATATGTTTGGTCCAGGAGGATTAAAAAAAGATTTTTAAAGAAGTATATTTTGTTCACTACGCTATATACTACCATAAGCACTTACACTATGTACTGCCTTATAAACACCAGTTGTGTTTTTAAGTGAATTTTGCAAAGTAGAAATATTTCTTTCATACAGGGTACAAGTTAAGATAATCAAAAAAGCTGAATATTTGAAATTGATAGGACATGGAATCCCCTACCAGAGGCAGTGAAACAAAATCCATAATAATTTGTAAATTGCTGCAGTCCACGTGGCGCAAGTACATCCACAGTGCTGCTGAGAAGGGAGTTCCAGGATTTTGGCCCAACGATGAAGAAAGAGCGGCGATATAGTTCCAAGTCTGATGGTGTGTGGCTTGGAAAGGAATTTGTAGGTGGCAGCATTTCCACTTGCCTGCTGCCCATGTTCTTCTTGGCAGTAGAACTTGTGGGTTCGGAAGATGCCATTGCAGAAGTCTTGGTGGGTTGCTGTAGTCCATCTTATAGATGGTACACACTGCAGCCACAGTACACCGGTGGTGGAGGGAGTGAATATTTAAGGTGGTGAATGGGGTATCGAACAAGTGGCCAGCTTTGTTCTGGATGGGTGTCAAGCTTAAGTGTTGTTAGGGCTACACTCATCCAGGCTAGTGGGGAGTTTTCCATCACTCTGCTAACTTACGACATGTAAATGGTGGGAGTGGAGAGGGGGTTACTCTTCACAGAATACCCAGCCTCTGACCTGTTCTTGTAGCCACAGTATTTATGGGGTTCATCCAGTTAAGTTTCAGATCAATGGTGACCCCTAGGATGTTGATGGTTGAGGGGGGGGGGTGGATTTGGCAATGGTAGTACTGTTGAATGTCAAGGGAAAATGGTTAGACTCCTATTGGAGATGCCGATTAGCTGCCACTTGTATAGCACGAATGTTAATGTTACTTGCCACTTATCAGCACAAGCCTGAATGTTGTCCAGGTCATGCTTCATTATCTGAGGAGTTGTGAAAGGAATTGAACATTGCAATCATCAGCATATGTCTCCACTTCTGACCTCATGATGGAGGGAAGATCATTGAGGCAGCAGCTGAAGAATGGTTGGGTGTAGGACACGAACCTGCAAAGCTTTCTGACTGGCCTCCAACAATCAGGTATGACTCCAGCCAGTGGAGAGTACTGCCCCACCACCAATTTTTTTATTTGTTTGTTTGTGGAATGTGGGCATCGCTGGCTAGGCCAGCATTTATTGCCCATCCCTAATTGCCCTTGAACTGAGAATGGTTTGCTAGGCCATTTAAGAGTCAACCACATTGCTGTGGGTCTGAAGTCATTTGGAGACAACACCTTCCATCACTTTGCTGATAATTGTGTGTGGACTGATGGGGTGGCAATTGGCTCAATTGGATTTGAGCTGATTTTTGTATTACTTGAAGTTTAAAATCCATTATAAATGTGGCTATCATTTATTTAACCAGGCACGCAATGAAGCCGAAGGTGAAGAGACTGGCCAACAGGGGTCTCATGACATGTCTAAAAGGTTAGCTTTAGGGTTTGGATTTTTAAAAAAAAAAATCACACCACATTCATGGATAAGGTAGAAAGAATAAATTTCTGTACTTCGTTTTATTTGTTCCCAAAATTTCTCGATCAGATCATATCTGGTAACTTTCTCTCCACAGATGCTACCTGACCTGCTGAGCACTTCCAGCAACTGCAGTACTTTACTTTTGTATGTAGTCATTATTAGTTATGCATTTTGTTTTTACACTATAAAATACATTGTATTGATTATTGATCAATACACTATACATTTAAATATCTGTCAGAACAATAAAATTTGTATTTTATGATGGTAAACTAATGACACCCTTTAATTGCTGGCTCACGTTTGGCGCCTACTGCAAATTCGATTTCCTACGATAGTGAACTATGCCCTCAATTTGTTTCTAATTAATAAATCAACTTTATACATTAGGTTTATTTACTTGGATTACCCCCACAATATTTTCTAATTTTAAGTTTAAAAAGATACATTTTGTATGCATATGCAGGATGGCGAAAACCGCTTTCTCATCTGCCCGCCAATACCACGGTAAAACGACTATCTCCTTAAAGCACATAACTCAGCTTTTTCTGACAAGAACAACACAGATCGATAGTTTAACTTCACAGATGCAATACTTTGTGTATATTACCGTTATATTGACTTTCAGTATTTTTTAAACTGGCAAACGACTGCACTCCCCTTCCCTCCCCCATCGCCTCGTCTCAGTTAAGCGCCTTATTTTTTCCGCGTCTATTTAAAACTGGGTTTTTACTCACCAGCAATCTTAGGCTGCGGGTTTGGAATTTCCACCAGAACTTGCCTCAGGTTTACAGCAGGAGCCATTAACAAATATATAGAATATAAAACTAAACTAAATTACCCAAAAGTCTACTTATTTTGAGGGAGGGGGGGAATCTTGGAACTATTAAAAGCTCCTGGATTCGGACTCAGTTTTCCTGCTAAATGAGTGATTTCGTCTTGTAAATTGCACGGGATAAAGAGGATGGAAGTTTTTTCCCATAAATGTTCACTGACTGATGTTGCAATCTGGTGCTGTATCTTTTTCCCCCCCTGTTCCCTTCCCTCAGCCCGAGTCTTTGCTATCCACCTGACTGGACTGCACTGCACTAAATGACTGACTTCGCGGTAGATTCACTAAAACCTTTCCGTCCTCTGGCTGCAATGTAACAAAATGGAAATTGCCGCGCGGGCGGGGCTTCGTCAATTTCACCCAATACCGTCGCCGCACACATCCCCTAAGCTCTTTCTATTGGATACTCGTCAGTCCTTTTAACCGGAACTCCAAATTCACCACTTGCCAATATACTAAGAAGACTTTGTAATCAGCTTGTGCGAAAGATACACCTACACTTCGAAAATTGCTGATTAATTAATTAATTATACAGGGCAGACACTGTCAAAGGTGCTCGTGACTTTTCAGGAATTTAGCAAGAATAAAGCAGGACAGACATCCGTTTGACTGAATGGATTCGCACTAGAGGGGCAAATTCAGAGAAACTTTTGCTTATATCAGCTTTTAAACGATTGCTGAGTCAGAATTAGGGAGTGCGAAAGAACGAAAACTGTAGGATGGAGAGTAGGAGTGATTAAATGACAAAAGGGATGATGGTACAAGGCAAAAGAAGGTGATAATGGGCCAAATAAAGAAAAGATGGGTTCAGAGAAGCTATAAAAACAGCAGTAGAAATCGTGAGTTCAAGTCGCACACCAGAGACTCGATCACAAAAATCTAGGCTGACGCTGCAGTTCAGTATAAGAACATAAGAAATAGGAGTGGGAGTAGGCCAGTATTGAGGTAGTGAAAAGTTAACTCTGTTTCTCTCTACACAGATGCTGCCAGACCTGCTGAGTATTTCCAGCACTTTCTGGTCTCATTTGAGAGAGTGCTGCACTGTTGGGGGTACTGTCTTTAAGATGAAACGTTAAGCCTAGGCCCTGTCTATTTCTCTCAGGTGGATGTAAAAGATCCTCTGGAACTATTTCAAAGAGCAGGGGAGTTATCACTGGTGTCCTGGCCAATATTTATACCTTAATCAACATTACTAATAAAACGATTATCTGGTCATTACCACATTGTTGTTTGTGGGAGCTTGCTGTGCACATATTGGTTGATGTGTTTCCTACATTAGTTTAGTTTAGTTTAGAGATACAGCACTGAAACAGGCCCTTCGGCCCACCGAGTCTGTGCTGACCATCAACCACCCATTTATACTAATCCTACACTAATCCCATATTCCTACCACATCCCTACCTGTTCCTGTATTTCCCTACCACCTACCTATACTAGGGGCAGTTTGTAATGGCCAATTTATGTACCAACCTGCAAGTCTTTTGGCTTGTGGGAGGAAACCGGAGCGCCCGGAGAAAACCCACGCAGACACAGGGAGAACAGTTCAAAAGTACTTCATTGGCTGTAAGGCGTTTTGGGATGTCCCGAGGTCACAAAAGGTTCTACATGAATGCAAGTCTTTCTTTTAGTAGAGGAAAGGGAAGCATGGTACTTCTGGGATGGGCTGTTGTTTTGTGCTGATTCCAAACAATGGCTAATTTATTAGCAATGTCTGGTCATGCAGAAAGATACTTTAGCACTTTGAGAGGTTCAGCTGGAAGAAAAGCAAGTAGGCCCCAGGGGTGTGGACCACCATGCCCGTAAGGGATCCCTATCCAAGCACCAGCCCATACCTCCAGTCCACTGACAGTCCATTTCCCTACCACCTACCTATACTAGGGGCAGTTTGTAATGGCCAATTTACCTATCAACCTGCAAGTCTTTGGCTGTGGGAGGAAACCGGAGCACCCGGCGGAAACCCACGCGGTCACAGGGAGAACTTGCAAACTCCACACAGGCAGTACCCAGAATTGAACCCGGGTCGCTGGAGCTGTGAGGCTGCAGTGCTAACCACTGTGCCGCCCTTCTTTGTCACCAAGTGCCTGCTACATGAAAGAAAATGGGAGCAGTGGCTAAGATCTAAAGTGTTGATCTCAATATTATGGCTGTAAAATACCTCACAGACGTGAACTACTAGAACTTGTAGATGCGGTGCTTTTCCTCAATGTTGCTTTGAGCTTCATTGAAACAGTGCAGGAGGTCAAGGACCGGGCGGTCAGAGTGGGAGTGGAATGGAAATTTAAATGCCAAGTAGCCAGAAGCTCAGGGTCATGCAAGCTGACTAAACAGAGGTGTACAGTAAAGTGATTACCCATTTTGCACTTGGTCTCCCCTATGTAGAGGAGTCCCCATTGTGAGCAGCGAATACAGTATACCGTGTTGATTAAAGTACAAGTAAATCACTATTTCACTTGGAAGGAGCCTTGCACAGTGGGAAAGAGGAGGTAAAAGGGCAGGTGTTACATCTTCTATTCTTGCATGGGAAAGTACCATGGGCAAGGAAGTGTGTATTGGGGTGATGGGAGAGTGGACTAGGTTGTTGTGGAATCATTGGTCTTTGGAATGCTGAAAGCGGAGACAAAGATGTATTTGGTGATGGCATAGTGCTGGAGGTGGCGGAAAATGGTGAAGGAATTATCCGTTGAATGGGAAGGCTGGTGGGATGGAAGATGAGAACTAAGGGGATCCTATTTTGGTTTCAGTGATTGCTCCTTGAATCCTTTAAAATTACACAAGAGCTATGGTTGGCATTAGGTGATTTTCAGTAGAAAATGAGGCTCAAGATGTGGTATGTTATTAATAGCTATTATCATCAATTCAGTGGCAAGAACATGAAAGAAGCAAAAGAAATTCTATGATGTTAACAGTTTCACAATTTTTAAAGAAAGAAAGACAGACTTACGTTTATATAGTGCCTTTCTCAACCGGATGGCTCAAAGCGCATTACAGCCAATGAAGTACCTTTTTAAAATGTAGTCACTGTTGTAAAGTAGGAAACGCAGCAGCCGGTATGTGCACAGCAAACTCCCACAAACAGCAGTGTGATAATGACCAGATAATCTGTTTTAGTGACGTTGATTGAGGGATAAATATTGGCCAAGACCCTAGGGATAACTCCCCTCCTCTTCTTCAAAATAGCGCCAAGGGATTTTTTACATCCACCCAAGCAAGCAGATGAGGCCTTGGTTTAACATCTCATCTTAAAGACAGCACCTCTGTCAGTGCATCACTCCCTCAGTACTGCACTGGAATATCAGCCTTGATTTTTGTGGGAGTTTGTGGGACTTTATCCCAGAACCTTGTGACTCAGAGAAGAGAGTGCTACCAACTGAACCCCAGTTGGCATTTAATTTTCGTCTTCTTCCTTTGAATTTGAGAGACATTTAAAATCTAGTCAAAAAATCAAGCAATAAATCAAGCATAATATTGATGAGATACTACGAGCTGTGAAGGAGATAAGGGATTTAGATGTCCATGTACATAAATTACCAAACCTTAGTGCAACAGATAAAAAGTAATCAAAAAAGCTATTGGAATGATGGTCTTCATCTCAAGAGGATTGGAATTCACAAGTGAGGAACTGATGTTTTAGTTGGACAGAGCCTTGGCAGACCCCCATCTGGAATATTGTGTTCAATTTTAGGCACTGCACCTCAGGAAATATATATTGGCCTCAGAAGAGGGACAGTGTTGATTCACCAAAATGATACCAGTGTTTACATCTATGAGGACAGGTTGCATAAACTTGTATTCCTTTGAGGTTAGAAGGTTGAGGGGTGATCTAATCGTGGCATTTAAAATTATTAAGGGATTCAATAAGGTTGATACAGAGAAACCATTTGCTCTGGTGGGGTGATCCAGAACTAGAGGGCATAATCTTAAAATTAGAGCACGGCCATTTAGGAGTAAAACCAGGGATCTTTTTTGATACAACGTGTGGTGGAAATATGGAATTTACTCTGTCGTAAGATTGTGGATGCTGAGTCAATTGAAATTTTCAAGACTGAGTTTGATTATTTTTGCAAGGATATGGATTAAAATCAGGTAAATGGCATTGAATGGTAGAGCAGGCTGAAGGAGCTGAATGGCCTATTCCTGTTCCTAAATTCTAAGGTAACTATTAGTGGCTCTCGCATGGCATTACATATAAGGAATCAAAACAAAAGGCTGTTTTTATGTAGCCATTACAGGAAAAGTGGACGAGGGTAGGGGGAGGGGACTGATAGAATGGGGAGAGTCAAAACAATGTCACCTGGATGGATGGGGAGAAGAGTTCTAGTCTGGGGGAGGAGGGGTAGAAGAGAGGCAACATAAACCAGGGAGAAGTAACAGGAGTGATCCTGCACCTGTGATAATTTAACAATGAGCTGTAACAGGAGAACAAGTATATATCTGCAACTTTCCACCAGAAATATGGGGGGAATATCTCTGCTACTATGATTATGATGGGTCGTTATATGCCTGCAACTTAATAGGACCCACTGCACTTGCAATGCTGCTACATTTGACAAGTCAGTGCTGGAGGTGTTTCTTTTTGAATGAGACGGGAGCTGACGGTTTTTGCTGGTTTTGGATACTGCTATGTGCACTGGGGTCAGGACAGAACTCCTTCTGCTGGCTGCTCACTTCCTGCGTCCTCTGGTTCCCTTGGAAATATGTAGTTTCATCTTCTGCGCAGCAGTTTCAGTATATATAGGAGCGAGGGGAGGTGAGACTTGGAATAAATTTTTAAAAGAAAAATCAATCAGTCACAGGGTGATGCCTGCGCGACCCCGAGACTTACTGCTGACCTCTTTGCTCCTGTTCCCGATTTATAAAGTTGGAGGTGGTGGCAGGGCGCTTTGTGTGGAATGTGCTCCCGGGCTCAGTGTCGGTGCCGCGTTGCCTGGAGCGGATGAGGAGGAGGAGCAGCAACAGGACCGGGACTGGAACTCAGGTACTGGGAATTGGGCGATGGGTAGGGAATCTCACTCTTAAATCGCTGATGTCGGGGCAACAGGCTTGGCAACTACCCTCCTGACTCCCAGGGGTTTATGTTGAACCCTTCTCCCCGGGTTTAAGTGTTAGATGATTGGCCCTTGAGTGTGTGCCGCATGTGGCCGGCGAGGGGGGCATTTGCCTGGGGTTTAAAAAAAATTCTCAAGTGATGTATCGAAATACATATTGCAAAACTTTTTTGTTCGTTTGGGAAGCAGTTTACTCCTTTGTGCAATTTCCGTGTTCAGATACATAATTTCAAAAATTTTTTTTGCATCCTGTGGAAATTATTTCTTGCCCCTCTTAATCTGATGGTTTATGGATTTTGTGTGTGTATATGCACCGGGCCTCAGTGATACTGGTTAACAATACCTACCAGCAACTGCTCTGGGTATTGCACTATTAAACAATATGTGCGAGGAGGTGTCTTTTTGAACGGACCAATGGTGACTGGGATAAAGTGGAGTAGACTGCCTCCCCGACCTGTGACTCTGATAACTGGAGAGCAACCCGCCCAGCAGTACTTGTCAATCCCTCCCATAGTAGCAAAGAAGGAATTGTGAAGGTTTTGGCTGGTTGTGTATTTGTTCTTCATAATTTTGGGCTGGGAAAATAATTTAAGTAATTTGTAGTAGACCCCGAAAGTTGCAGATGACATGAGAATGGCTAATCCAAGTATAGTTTCTTTCCACACACGTTCATTTTGTTCCAGTATTACAATAGTGGCAGATCTGGTTTAAATAAATTAAAATTCAATTTATTTTTGAATTTGTTGTTCACATACAATCTCTAGTATTTCTCAAGCTGAAATTTAGATTAATATTTAGAATATGACTCAAAACTTCAAAACTGTACAAGAACCTGCAAGCAATTTCAGATACCAAGTTCACAGGAACTGCCTCTCAGTGGCAGTTAACTGCCAATCAGCAGAATTGCCTGAATAGGTATTAATTACCATACCTAGAAGTTGACAGCAGTTGTAAGTAACAGCTGGTGGGCTGGACGAGGAAGTACAGCAACTTGCTGACAGCCATGACATGTGTGCATTCTTTAGCGCAGTCAAGACCATTTACGGCCCAAGTACCCAAGGACCTACCCCACTGAGAGCAAAGTTTTGGAGCAATGCTGATCAAGGACAAAGAGGCAATCAGGACTCATTGGAAGGAGCACTTTGAAGATCTTCTCAATCGCGACTCAGTCCTTAATGTGAGCGCCCTCGACCACATTCCACAGCTTGCTACCCGCCACGACCTCAGCACAACCCCAGCCTGACGTGATTAAAAAGGCCATCCGACAGCTAAAAAAACAATATGGCTGCCGGCGTAGATGGGATTCCCACTAAAATTCTAAAATATGGCAGAGAGGCACTCGTGACACAAATACATGGTCTCATCTCCCTCAGCTGGAAGGAGGAGAGCATGCCAGGGAATCTCTGAGGTGCCGTAAGTGTGACCATCTTCAAAAAAGGCGACAAGACCGACTATGGCAGCTACAGAGGGGTATCCTTGCTGTCCACCACAGGGAAGATCATCGTAAGAGTCCTTCTCAACCGCCTCCTCCCTGTGCCTGAAGAGCTCCTACCGGAATCACAAATGTGGATTTTGTCTATCAAGAGACACAGTGGACATGATCTTCACAGCAAGACAACTCCAAGAAAAATGTAGGGAGCAGCAGCAATCTTTAAACATGGCCTTCTTTGACCTCAAATGCCTTCGATTCTATCAACTGGGAGGGATTATGGAACATCCTCCTCAGATTTGGAGAAATTCGTCATCATCCTCCACCTGTGACATGACATGCAAGCTGTAATCCTTGTCAACGGATCTGCCACTGACCCAGTGTGAGTGCAAACCGGGGTCAAGCAAGGCTGTGTCATTGCACCAACGCTCTTTTCCATCTTCCTTGCCGCAACACTCCACCTGATTTCCCTGAAATCGGAGTAGATGTACTCTACAGGATGAGTGGCAAACTATTCAACCTACATCACCTCCAGTCCAGAACCAATCTCTGTCATCAAGCTGCAGTACACGGACGATGCTTGTGTATGTGCACACTGAGAGGCCGAGCTTCAAACCCTCGTTGATGCATTCACGGAGGCGTATGAAAGAATGGGCCTTAAGCAAAACATCCGGAAGACAAAGGGCCTCTACCAGCCTGCTCCCACAGTGCAACACTGCCCCCTGACTATCAAGATCCATGGCGAACCATTGAACAATGTGGATCACTTCCCAATACTTGGAAGCCTCCTCTGAGCAAGGGCAGATATCGACTATGAAACTCAGCATCGCCTCCACTGTGCCAATGCAGCCTTCGGTCGTCTGAGGAAAAGAGTGTTTGACGACAAATACCTCAAACCTGGTGCCAAGCTCATGGTCTACAGGGCCACAGAGTTACCTGCCCTCCTGTACGTGTCGGAAACATGGACACTGTACAGCAGACATTTCAAAGCCCTTGGAGAGATATTACCAGTGGTGCCTCTGCAAGGTCCTGCAAATTCAGTGGCAGGACAGGCGCTCCAATATCAGTGTCCTCTCTCAGGACCACATCCCCAACATTGAGACACTGTTCATGGCTAGTCAGTTACGCTGTGCGGGCCACATCGTCCAGATGCTTGACCCAAGACTCCCAAAACAAACTTTCTACTCTGAGCTCTGTCACAGCAAGAAGATACCAGGAGGGCAGAGGAAACAGTACAAGGATGTCCTTAAAGCCTTCCTGAAACAATGTGACATCTCTACTGATTTGTGGGAATCTCTTGGCTGAGATCGCCCAAAATAGAGAAGAAGCATCCGCGAAGGTGCTAGCCAGTTCGAACAACGTAGACATGCCCAGGCAACGACCACATGCAAACAGTGGAAGGAGCGTTTGGAATTTTGAGCATCCCATTCACTTGCCTCACCAAACACCACATGCCCCACCTGTGGCAGAGTGTGCGGAATCAGAATTGGACTTATTCAGTCACCTAAGGACCCACAACCCTGGATTGGAAGAAAGTTATCCTCATTCTCGACGGACTGCATAAGAGAAGTGAAGAGAGTGCAAATGTTCTTGAAGCCAACTACACAAACATTCAGGCAAAAATCCTGCAAAATCAACTTTGATGGACTGGATTCTGTGTCCTGATGGCCAAAAACCATCTCCACCGCCAGGTCCTGTTTTCTCAACTCTCAAATGGCCAGCGTTCTGGGGACGGGAACAAAGAAAACGCTTCAAAGTCACTCTGAAACTCTCTGAAGTGTGACATTGATGACTGGAAGGAGCATGCTACCAATTGTTCAAAATGGCGACAACTTGTCCATCAATCTGCATCATGCTTTGAGCCTAAATGATGAGGCAGAGAAGGAAAGAAAAAGAAGCAAGTCCTGCACTTGGATCCCACTACCATGTGGGATGTCCTGCCCAATGTGCCCAAAGATCTGCGGGCCAAGAATTGGCCTGTTCAGTCACATTAAGATCCATGGTAGTAACTTGTGACCCTGAGTAGATGTCCTCCTCGAATCATGGGGCAGCCAATGACGATGGGTCATAAGCTGTCCATGAAGTAGACACTGCTGCTGCCTAGAGTGTAAAGTACAGAATGATTTAGGAACTGAGTGCTAAAGTTGGGAATTTTTTCATTCATTCTTGGGATGTGAACATTGCAGGCAAGGCCAACATTTATTGTTCATCCCTAATTACCCTTGAGAAGGTGGTGGTGAGCTGCCTTCTTGAACTCCTGCAGTATATGCGCTGTAGGTGCACCCAAAGTGCTTTTTTTTCTATAGCAGCTTGATGCAACTGGGTGGCTTGCTATGACATTTCAAAAGGCAGTTAAGAGTCAACTGCATTGCTGTGGATCTGGAGTCACATGTAGATCAGATCAGGTAAGGATGGCAGATTTCTTCTGCTGAAGGACGTTAGTAATCCTCAGCAGGTCTGTCAGCATCTGTGGAGGGAGAGGCAGAGTTAATGTTCTGATGCAAGGTCATCAACCTGAAACGTTAACTCTGTTTCTCCACAGATGCTGTGCCAGACCGGCTGAGTATTACCAGCACTTTCTGTTTTTATTTCAGATTTCCAGCATCCACAGTATTTTGCTTTTGTTTTACAACAATCCAGTGTTGTTAGGATCACTATTAATAAGACTAGCATTTTATTCCAGATTTATTTATTAATTGAATTTAAATCCCCCCCCCCCCCCGCCCCAGCTGCAGTGGTGGGATTATGAACTCGCGTGTCTGCAGCGTTAGTCTAGGCCACAGGATTATTAGTCCAGTAACATTACTACAAGGCTACTGTGCCCTGATCGCAGTTGGATGAGTTGATCATGGACAGTCCCGGCCAGTGTTGTGTAATGAGGAAGAATTAATTTGTAATCTCTCAGTAAAAGATCCTCTGGGAAAAATGGTCATAACACAATTGAATTCCATATTACGTTTGAGAGCGACATACTCAAGTCCAAGACAAGAACCTTAAACTTAAAGCCAATTACATAGGTATGAGGGGAGACCTGGTTGAGGTTTATTGGGTAAATAAACTAAAAGGTATGGAAGTAAATAACCTGTGGGGAAACCATTCAAAATGTTCAAAAAATATTCCATTTAAAAAAACAAAAACTCAGCAAGAAAGATCCCTCTGTGGCTTACTAGAACGGTTCCAGCAGACTGGAAGCTAGCAAATGCAACACTGCTGTTCAAGAAAGGAGGGAGAGAGAAAACGGGATCGAAAGGCCAGTTAGCCTAACATCAGTCGCTGGGCAAACACTGGTATCTATTATTAAGAAAGTCAACAGTGCACTTGGAAAATCATAGTATGATCAGACAGAGTCAACATGGTTTTACAAAAGGGAAATTGTGTTTGACAAATTTACTTTTTGAAGATGTAAGTAGTAGGGTGGATACAAGGGAACCAGTAAATGTCATATACTTGGATTTTCAAAAGGCATTCGATAAAGTGCCACACAAAAGTTGAATGGACAAGAGAAGGGCTCATGGAGTTGGTGTTAATGTGAGTGTGGATGGAGGATTCGTTAACCGACAGGAAGCAGACAGTAGGAATAAATGGGGCATTTTCAAATTGGCAGACAGTAACTAGTGGAGTGCTGCTAGGATCAGTACTGGGGCCTCAGCTATTTACAAAGAGACCAAGAGTAATGTGTCCAAGTTTGCTGATGATGCAAGGCTGGGTGGGATTATAAGCTGTGACGAGGACACAAAGAGGCTGCAAAGAGATATAGACAGGTTAAATAAGTGGGTAACAAGGTGGAAGATAGAGTATAATGTAGGGAAGTGTGAGGTTATTCACTTTGGTAATTAAGAATAGAAAAGCAGAATTTTTTTTAAAGGTGTGAAACTTATAAATGTTGATGTTCAGAGATACTTAGATGTTGTTACACCCGAGGCAGGAGGAATGCACTGTTTTTTCCTAGTTCCTCTTTTCTACAGGTCGCAACATATATTTAAATGTTTACCCAGTTACAGATATGGTTAATCATAGACTCTATTTTTATTTCAGAATAAAATACACCACCCAGGTTTCTTTAATAAACAAAAAAATATCAATTTATTATAAAACCAGACCTAACCAGTAATGAAGCAAAGCATTAACACACAGATTGAAATATGAAAGTTCCCTTTTTACCTTAGCCTCTCACACACACACGCACACCGGGTAACCTAAAAATAAAGAGATTTTCTCTTTAGAGCTCGGTTACAAAAAAAGACATAAAAGAATACTTTGGCCAAATACTTGCTAATTATTGAAGAACAAAAGACAAGATCTGGAAAGATGTCAGTTGTCCCTTTTTGGTTTGGCCTCCCAAATACCCGTAGACAGCTGTCACTGGGTTCTTTTCAGGCGATGTTGAAGACCAGTTTGGCAGGCTTTCCTGTGGCAGCAGGGGTTTCTGGCAGACCTTTTCAGGAGGAATGCAGCATTAATTTCTCTATTTCTTGTATTCACTTCTAAGAGCTTCTCAAAGAGATGGAAAAACTGGCAGGCTTTTCAAAGAGATGGAACAGGCTGAGCTGGGGTTTTGTCCTTGGCAGGTTGATTTAAGAGTCCTTTCAAAACCCTGTCCAAACCCCAACTGACTGTCCAAAGTAAAATCAAAAACAATATCTCAAGAGTCAAGCCTCCTGACCCCTATAAATGTTGACCTATCACTTCTCTGTAAACATCTCTCCCAACTCAAAAAGCACCTGCTGGGTATTTATCTGAAGACAGGTGACATCCAGTAAAGGTTGTTTAGAGACCATGTCCAAAAGACCTTCCGATGACCTCTTTTCAATGACCCCAGTGAAAAAAATATCCATGGAATCTTTTTCAGTTTTCCCAAATAAAACCGTGTCCATAATTCTAAAATACATGAGTTCTCAAAAAAAACCTGACAAAAAAGTACAAGGACCGTCATAATAGTGTACTTGTACAAGGAAGACACAAAGTTAGCATGCTGGTCCAGCAAGCAATTAAGGGAGCAAATAGCATGTTGACCTTTATTGCAAGGCAACTGGTGTGCAAGAACAAGGAAGTCTTGCGACAATTGCATAGGGCTTTGCTGAGATCACAGCTGGTGTACTCTGTGCAGATTTGGCCTCCATATTTAAGCAAGGATACATTTGCATCAGAGGTGAAGGTTCACTAGATTGGGTCCTGGAATGTGAGCGTTGGTGCCTGGGATGAGAGGCTGAGTAAATTGGGCCTATACTCTCTGGAGTTTAGAAGAATGAGAGGTGAGCTCATTGAAATATACAAGATTTGGAAGGGGCTTGACAGGGTAGACTCTGAGAGGATGTTCCCCCACCCGACTGGGAAATCTAGAACACTGGGCACAGCCTCAGGATAAGAGGTTGATATTTTATGACTGAGTTGAGGAGAAATTGCTTCACTCAAAGTGTTGTGAATCTTTGGAATTGTCTACTGCCTCAGACGGTTGCGGATGTTCTATCATTGAGTATATTTAAGGCTGAGATAGACAGGGTATTTAGTCTCTCAGGCAATGTAAAAATACGGGGAATGGGCAGGAAAGTGGAGTTGAGACAGAAGATCAGCCATGTTTGTATTGAATAGCAGAGCAGGCTCAAAGGGCCGTGTAGACTATTCCTGTTCCTGTTATGTCCTTAAGAGTTAAATGACTCTGGTGACTGTTCTAAACTTGTGTACATGGTAGATATTAACCTTATCACACTAAATAATACCCCACTGGAAGTGATGAGCAAATTCTGCTACCTTGGGTCCACAGTGACAGACAGTCTGTCTGTTGATGCAGAGCCCGGTACACGTGTAGGAAAAGCAGCTACCACCTTTGGCCGACTCACGAAACGCGCATGGGATAACACCAAGCTGACCCTTGGGACTAAGCTGATGGTTTATAAGACCTCTGTTCTCATCATCTTGCTGTATGGCTGTAAAAGTGGGCAACCAAAGACTACCAGGAAAAGAAGCTCAATAATTTCCATCTTTGCTATCTGCGGCGCATTATGGGTATATCATGGCAGGACAAAATCATAAATGTGGCAGTCCTCTCAAAGGCTGAGCTCCAAAGTGTGTTGGCACTAATCAAAGAGGCAGCTTTGGTAGATAGGACGCATCCACAGGATGGAAGACGGTTGCATACCCAAGGATTACTGTATGGTGAGGTAGTTGGGGCCAGATGACTAGTGGGGTGCCCAAAGCTCCGTTTCAAGGATGCTTGCAAGTGTGACATGAAGGTCCTAAATGTCAGCTATCGTACCTGGGGGTCATGAGCTAGCGAAAGAGGGAAATGGCGACACATCCCGTGGAATGGTGTGTACTGCCACGATGACCAGTTGCTGCAGCATCTTGCCAACAGGTGCCGACATCAAAAACAACAACTCACAGCGTCACTATCAGCTTCACATGTGGCACTTGTAGCAGAACATGCCTCGCAAGGATTGGCCTTCACAGCCACCAGCAAAGGTGCACCAAAAGAAGACACCCCACCTAAATGGATTGTCTGCTGCGTGTCCATCATCTTTCGTAGATGGAAGGATGGCAGCTTATCTAGTAAGACCTATGACTCTCACATTGTTGGACGTTCTCTTTAAAACACCAATTTCCTGTTAAAACGCATAAGAAAAGTGAAGCCCTCTATGTGCCCAGAAAGCTCTGACATAAATCACTGAAAATAATGAAATGTAATTTCCATGTATAAGAACGTAAGAAAGCAGGCTATCTTAGTGTCTTGTGGTAAAGGTATCTGTAATTGAGCAATATATGCCAAAAGGCCACCAGGTTTGATTCTTGCTCGGGCACTCTCCCATTATCACTATAGTTTTGCTCTTGGCTGCTGCTGCCCTGCCCAAGCTCATCTCTTCCATAAGTTAAAGCTCCTGATCCTTTCATTCCCTTTTAAATTCTACTCTTGACGACTTAACTATCCCTCCAGCTGACATTGTTAATGGCTCCATTTGTTCTGGTATTCTTTCAAGACTACCAAAATCACTCCACACCTCACAAATTTTGGCTCAACAAATCTGCATTCATGAGCTACCATATTTCGCTCACCTTGCATTCCTTTCTAAAGTCCTTGAATGTGTTATTGCTTCCGTTGCAAGTCGATCTTCCTTAAAGCTAACACCTTCAACTCATTAGCCGAGTACTGCAGATGTTGGAAATCCGAAGTAAAAACAGAAAATGCTGGAAATAGTCAGCAGGTCAGGCAGCATCTGTGGCGTGAGGAACCGAGTTAATGTTTCAGGTCAATGATGATTCATCAGAACTGGTCTTCAGTTCTGTCCAGCTTGTTAGGAGTACTGATATTACTCTGGCCACAGCCACAAATTACATTCGTCAGCAGTGGCTGCACAAAGTATCCCTCCATTTTACTTCCTGACTTTTTTGTATGTTTGATATGGTGGAGGACACCATTTTCCACCGTTGCTCCTCCTTTATTACCCAGCAGATGTGTGAAAGTTTAGCACTTTTATATTGCTTAGTTGTTTTTCTTCTGTTTAAGGAGGGTAACTTCATGCACTTTTTTAAAAACTTGGGTGTCAGTTGTGCTGGACTTTGCTATGGAATGTGGATAATCCATTGTTCCACTGGGGACAAGCTCCTTGTGTTTACTTAGTTGAACCTAGCTTCCTAAATCCAACATCATATTTAAAGAACCATATTTTTGATATTGTTTGTTCCATGATTGTGGAGAGTTAGAGTGTAGCTGATTTGTTCATGTCCTGTTGGCTGTATTTCTATAATATATATAAACCTAAGACATATTAGAATTTGCATTACTGTCCAGATTTATGAAGACAAGGACAGAAATGTGCTAAAGTTGTGAAATTTCATATTAAGTTTTAGGATAATTCTGCTCCTTGCATAACCAAGCTTGAAAGCACTGGCTCAGTTCCATGGACACAAGCAGTCTCCACTGTTTCCCTAAATTTAGGTCACATACCTGTTGCGCGTCATTACCCATAACTAGAGTCAAGTAGCTACCTTCCATGCTCAAAAAGCAACATGTTGGGACTGATAGTTTGTTTCAGAAAAATACCTCTCCTTCCTCGCAGACATGGATCATGCCAGTCTATTTTTGAATAATTTAAATTTCCTACAATTATATTAATATACATCTCTTTAATTTGGGCTACAGATTTCATCCTCAATTTCTCTTATAATATTGTGGTTTATTCGACTTGTATTAGCTATGGCTCTATGGTAGCACTCTTGCCTCTGAGTTAGAAGGTGTGGGTTCTAGTCCCATGTGAACACCAAATCTAGACGGATACCCCATTACATGACTTGGGGAATGCTGCACTGTTGGAGTTGTTGTCTTTTGAATGAAATGTTAAACCAAGGCCTCATCTGCTCGATCGGGTGGACTTAACAGATCCTTTGTCATCATTTGAAGGAGAGCAGGGGAGTTCTCCCCAGTGTCCTGGCCAATATTTATCCCTCAATCAACATCACTGAAACAACTTGTCTGATCCTTATGACATTGCTGTGCAGAAATTGGCTCCCATGTCACCTACACTGCAACAGCGACTGTAAGCAGCAAAAATGCTCAATTGGCTGTAATACCCTTTAGGACGTCCTCGTTGTGAAAAGTGCTATATAACTGCAAGTCTTTCTTGCTCTTTACCTGAATTTAGAGCCAACTTTCTCCACAATGTCTCCCTCTGCTGTTCTCTGTTTTTATTCAGTTGTTGCATAGTTGTCAACTACTCGCTTTTTGAAAGTGTTCATTTGTGTTTTGGCTGTGCATCCATATGACTCTCACAACGCTGTTTTCACTCACTAATTCTGGGCACTTTAAAAACTACTCACAGCACTTTGCAAATGATCTGCTCATGTGTGATATTTCAGCACAGTCCATTATGGGTGCAAATTAATTGTAGCCTAGGCCCACCATGCACCTGATAAAATAAGATCCATTCTGCCCTGCTTTGGAGCAGAAATAGGAGGGATCAAAAAACTCGGAAGAGGGTCACTTGAGACATGATATGAGAATGGCACAGCGAGAACATATCCAGAGTATGAGCAAAGGCAAGGTTTGATGCAGACCCTTTATTAGAATCTATAGGACTGATTGTTTTTTTAAAAAATAAATTCATAACATTATTTTTTAAATTAGTTCCTGGATAGTATCTGACTAGCTCCAATTTGCGCATGGCAAGGTCCTACAAACAGCAATGAGATCAATAACCTGATTAGCTGTTTTTACTGATGTTGTTTAAGGCATAAATGTTAGTCAGTACACCAGGCAATTCCCTGCTCTTCTTTGAATAGTGCCATGGGGTGTTTTACATCCGCTTGAGAGAGGTTTCAGTTTAACATATCATCTGAAAGACGGCGGACTGAATTTAACCCTCAGCTGATGGGAGCCATCCGCCGACTAAAAAGTCGGTGGTGACCCCGCCTCCGCCTGGCCTGGGGATCAGGACCGTATTTTGTGGTCCCCAGGCCTTTAATTGGTCTGAGGTGGGACCTCCATCTCATTGAGGCAGGAAATCTCGCCTAATGCAGTGCCAGCCAATCAGTGGGCTGGCAGTTCTTTGTCCTAGGAGTGGTGGCCACTGCTGGGACTGTAACCCAGCTGAAGATAGAAGATGTCAGGGAGCCCCAGAGAACCAGTAAGCTTTTGGAGCCTTGCTGGGGGCAATCGGTCGGGCCCCGGTGAGGCAAGGGTGGTCGATTGGGAGAACTGGAGGTGGATATGTTGGCCGCTGGGGTGGTCGGGGCATTTGGGGCGGCCCTTCGTTGGGTACAGGGTGCCTGATCGGGAGGGCCTCACCCCAGGCCGTCAGAAAGCTGCCTGCTTTTGTCAGGTGGCTTCTCTTGGGTATGGGTCGCCTGACTGGCTAAAGGTAAAATCCCTGTGGCGGTGGGCACAGGCCCTTACGTGGCTGTTAACTGGCCATTTTCCACTGCCACCGCCCTGCGTAAAGTGGTGGCGGAGGTCTGAGCGGGTCGGGAAGGGCCTCCCAAGCCTCCCGCTCCATTTCCACCATGCCCCCCCCACCTGTCACCTTCCCGCTCTTTGGGGGGGCTTAAAATTCAACCCGGCATCTCTGACAGCTCAGCACTCCCTTTGTACTGCACTGATGTGTCAGCTTAAATTATGTGCTCAAGTCTCTGGAGTGGGGTTTGAGCCCATAGCCTCTGACTCCGAGATAAGCGCTACTTCTGAGTCAAGGCTGACTGCTTTGGATTTAGAAAATTTACTGCTTTTGATCCAACTTGGAACTGCACTTATGTATTTTAACCATTTGTGCTCCATTGATTGTCTCTCCACCTCATCTCTCTCCTTGCTTGTATTAATCACACTTCAATCTGGGAATGTGCTAAAGAAATTAGTATCCTACATAATTTTAAAGAAAGAATAATTTGATCACTGAATAACAATGGGAAAATTACCAAAGTAGATGCTGTCTCATTTGCTATTCAAATACGTGGTGAAATTATTCAACACGAATAGTACAAAACAGGTTGTCCGTGAATTGGTCGTCTGTTTTACGTCATTCCCAATTCTGTCTTCCATTTGCTTGTCCTTTGACAAGCTTAGAGTAGCTAACCCAGCACAGATCAGGACCTTCCTCCTCTGTAAGGTGTGTGGTGGGCCACCCTGGCCTTTTGGTCAGTTATGTTTGCATACAGTCTAAGCAAATTGTGCAGATGTGAGTTACCACCTTGAAGACAGTTTCTGGGAAGGTCAGCTTGATTTAGCTTTGATGCCCTGTGGACACTTGTCAGTGATCATGAGAGATATATGATTGATTTCATTTATTCCAGGTGAAATAAGTTGTGCAATATATTTGGGCTGACTTGCCCCAGTCTTTCAGTTTCCCTAAAGAGAGAGGGAGTGAGGCAAGCAAATAATGAAATAAATTGCATATAAAGCTCTTGATCTTTATCAGATGCAGTTTTACAATGTGTTTTAGTGAAGGAACCATGACTCTTGTTATTTCCTATATTCTGAGGCATAATTGTGGTTTGTATATTGATACAAAGAACCAAGAACAGTACAGCACAGGAACAGGCCATTCGGCCCTCCAAGCCTGCGCCAATCTTGATGCCTGTCTAAACTAAAACCTTCTGCACTTCCGGAGACCGTATCCCTCTATTCCCATCCTATTCATGTATTTGTCAAGATGCCATCGTTGCTATCATACCTGCTTCCGCCACCTCCCCCGGCAGCAAGTTCCAGGCACTCACCACCCTCTGTGTAAAGAACTTGCCTCGCACATCCCCTCTAAACTTTGCCCCTCGCACCTTAAACCTGTTCCCCCAGTAACTGACTCTTCAACCCTGGGAAAAAGCTTCTGACTATCCACTCTGTCCATGCCACTCATAACTTTGTAAACCTCTATTATGTCGCCCCTCCACCTCCGTCGTTCCAGTGAAAACAATCCGAGTTTTTCCAACCTCTCCTCATAGCTAATGCCCTTCAGACCAGGCAACATCCTGGTAAACCTCTTCTGTACCCTCTCCAAAGCCTCCACGTCCTTCTGGTAGTGTAGCGACCAGAATTGCACGCAATATTCTAAGTGTGGCCTAACTAAGGTTCTGTACAGCTGCAGCATGACTTGCCAATTTTTATACTCAATGCCCCGACCGATGAAGGCAAGCATGCCGTATGCCTTCTTGACTACCTTATCCACCTGCATTACCACTTTCAGTGACCTGTGGACCTGTACGCCCAGATCTCTCTGCCTGTCAATACTCCTAAGGGTTCTGCCATTTACTGTATACTTCCCACCTGTCTTTGATCTTCCAAAATGCATTACCTCACGTTTGTCCGGATTAAACTCCATCTGACATTTCTCCGCCCAAGTCTCCAACCGATCTATATCCTGCTGTATCCTCTGACAATCCTCATCACCATCCGCAACTCCACCAACCTTTGTGTCATCCGCAAACTTGCTAATCAGACCAGCTACATTTTCCTCCAAATCATTTATATATAATACAAACAGCATATCAGTGTAAATTTTCCTATATATTCCTAAAATAGCTTATCGTCTAAGGCGCATTCAGATTAAAAGTTATAGAAATTATTGCGTTCACAATAGATGTGTGTTAACAGTAGAGACAATTTCTGGGAGGAAAAAATATGTAGTCAAAGACAAAGCTGTTTTTATTATAGAATATGCGTTATGATAAACGTTTGTGCACTATTACTGATTTGCCAAAAGGTGGTAGTGGTGTTCTACATTTGGAAAGTGTGTCACAGCTCAGTACTCTCAGAACATTGGCACGACAACTCAAATGTGGCAAAAGATTTTTTTGAGAGGATTTATGTGCAGCTAGTAATTCATATTTTCTAATTTAATCTTTATTGATAAATTGGTATATGTTATTCTTAGAAGTAGAATATTGATTTGCAGGTGAGGAAATTCGTTGCAATCTGAAGTGATGCTAATGGATGTTAATCAATGCCCATATCACCACGTTAACCTTTTAACCATGGCTGTGCCATTGTGGAGAAGCAAGGAGCAATATTTCCATAGTGGATGGCAAAGATTTCAGAAGAAACATCATCTGTTCCCTCTTAAATATTTTAGGTTCTCATTGAAGAATAAAATTGGTTTACTTTTAGTCCTTAGCTACTGGCTACATCCCACTCCCTGGTAACTGTCTGAGGCTGAGCCAGACTGTTTGCAACTTCGGTGTCCTATCCACACCATCGCCTAAGACCGCCTATTTTCACTTCCATAACAGCGCTTGACTCACCTCTGCCTCAGCTCATCTGCTGCTGAAAGTGTTATCAATGCATTTGTTACCTCTAGGCTTGACTATTCCACCACACTCTTTGGTCTCCCACATTTTACCCTCCTTAAACTTGAGGCCATCCAAAACTCTGCTACCCGTGTCCTAACTCGCACGAAGCCCAATTTACCAGCAACCTTGTGCTTGCTACCTACATTGGCTCTGGGTTAGGCAACATTTCAATTTTAAAATTCTCATCTGCATTTTCAAGTGCCTGCATGGCCTCGCCCCTCTCTATCTCTATAATCTCCTCTAGTCCATAACTCTATGATATATCTGTGCCCCTCCAGCTCTGGCTTCATGACCATCCCCGATTCTAATTGCTGTACCATTGGTGGCAGTGCCTTCAGTTGCCAAGGCCCTAAGTTCTGGAATTCCTTCCCTAAACCTCTGCATCTCTCTACCTCCTTTTAAGATGGTTCTTAAAACCAACCTCTTTGACCTCATATCTCCTTCTGGGGCTCAGTGCCAGATTTTGCTTTATAACACTCCTGTGGAGCCCCTTGGATGTTTTATTATGTTAAAGGTGCTATATAAATACAAGTTGTTGTAGTTCTAATAGTAGTCATGGTGGCACATTACCATTCACCTTATCAGCCATGGGTGTGGCAGAGGGAGGCTAACAGAAACAGAATTTTTTGTCAGTGACTCAGTATTTTTGCCTGTCTTCTTCATGTTGATGTGATGTATAACAATTTGGATGGGAAATTGGTGAGCTGCCAATCTAGTATGAATTATTTTTTTTATCCATTCATGGGATGTGGGTGTCACTGACAAGGCCAGCATTTATTGCCCATCCCTAATCGGGAAATAAATGCTGGCCTTGTCAGCGATGCCCATATCCCATGAATGAATTTTTAAAAAATTCATACTAGACTGGCAGGTCACCAATTTCGCACCCAAATTGTTATACATCACATCAACCTGAAGAAGATTGCTTTGTCTTGGAAAGGATTGACCAGGAGAAAAAAATTGAAGAAAAATTTTATTTAAATAAAAAGGTGGACGTTGCAAAGTAACAGGGAGTTAGATTTAGCCTGATTTGTAGGAAAAAGGAAGAAACAGGGAGGAGTCAGAAATACTATTTGTTTTTATAAATGTGCAAAATCAAATTCCACTATACAATGGGTATACAATAAACATTAAAATGTGGAGTGAATGTAATGTAATATTTGGAAACTTTCTTGTTAACCTTAAGTACATTATAGTTGTGCAAACAGATCCTTTGGTGCGAATTGAGTCAAAGACAGAATTTTTTGTCATCTACACTATGTGGTCACTTTAAAGTGTCACACACATCGGATGCGCAATGATACAACATTCACGGACTAACTCTGAAGAGTTATGAAACAACGAGCTTTGTCTTTAAAAAAAAAAGTATCTTTATTTTAAAAAGTGAATGGTCGAAAATGGCCACCGAAGAAATAGGGGATTAGCCTTTTGTGTCTTCAAACAGTCTAACAAACACAAAGGACAAATATTCAAACTCAAAAAGTGTTAATGAAATCCATCTTACACCTATCCTAAAGCATTCCAGAATTGAATGTCTTCTAAAACAAAGGAAGTGTGTAGTAACCACGTCCTGGGCCATTGTGTGATCACCATGGGTAGGAAACCAGAGTGTCTCTCTCCTAACAGGAGGAGAGAGGTGGCATAGTTTTACTTTTTAAAACCAGAAGGTGAAGCTACTTGTAACAGCTGGCATTCCAATAAGCCAGAAAGCATCTGCTCTGCTGAAAGAAAAATCTGACATCTACATAATACAGCAGAGAGAGAGCTGGAGGTGACCCACCATCATCAACAGAACCTTCGATCAAGAGAGAAATCTACAATCATCTCAGGCCTGCAACTATCTAGAACTTCAATCTCAGGTTTATCGTAACTCTTCTCCCCCACTAAATCCAACCTACCTCTTTCCCTCCTCTGTCTATTTCTTTGTGTGTGTGTGTGTGTATATGAGTGTGTGAGTGAGAATGCGTGAGGTTGCAACAATTTCGGGATAAGGCGTATTGTAGAATAAACAATTGACTTTCTGTTTTTTTAAAACCTGCAAGAAAACCTATCACTGTCCATTTATTTGAAAAATAAAACTGCAAGGGGCTACTCTTAATACAAATACACTTGCTGCGGTCAGGTGGTGAGTTGTACAGTGAAGTACCCATGTCACACCACGTGGCTGTAACATGAACCTTAGTTCAATACTTGCCTGTTTTTCAGTTCCCCCCCAAAATGATTTTAGTGTGTCCATAATGTGTAATAGCCATCTTCAATTTGTGCTATCCAGTGCATTTTTATCATTGCATTAATTGGAAAATACGCATTTCCATAGCTGTGTTTGTGCTTAAATAGATTCCATGAGTTCCCTGGTTTCAGAATTTTACCCTGAAGGATTTCTCACGTTAAAGCAAGGGCCCACTGTTTAATAAGAAATCAACTCAGAGTGAAATTCTATACGGCTGGATTGAGTGTGGCTGCCTGCATTTATCCAGTTTAAAGATCTGATAAATTTACATAGGAACTAGAATGAAGAGGTCAATAATGCAATGCATTCATATGTTCATCATGGCACTATATCCTTTCTTTGGGACACTTTCTAAAGCCAGAATGATACAATTCATTTCTTTTCAATGTAAACGTTGCTAACTCCAGAGAGATTTCAGCCTGGAATCACACCATTTTAGGAGCAAGTCTGGACATTAGCAAGGATACAAGAGAGTAACAGATAACTCCTTTAATCTAATTGCTCTCTAAGGGTACCACCTCTTGATAAACTGTATATGCTGTTGGTTTATGCAGAATTATCATTTGTCAGGTTTTTTCAGGCTTGTGACGGACTGTTGCAGCTGTTTTCACCCATGATGGAAAACTGTCAAATAATTTGCATCCATTGCAGATTCAAGTGAATACAAAGGACTATGCATCCTATATCAGCTTGTTATCTGATCATTCTTTGGGGGGAAAAAAACAGTTTACATTTTGCCAAAAGTAGCTTGCATTTTGAAGTTGGATGTAACGCTTGTTGCCTGTTTTCTTACAGGTTGTGTTTCTGACTGTAGTTCAGATTTGGAGATGAGTCTTTCAGGCGTCCTGAACAACTTTATTGTACTGGATCTTGGTTTAGGGATGCGAGTTGGAAATGAATGTTGGACTGCGTGCTCCTGTGCAACCTGAAGGAAAAATGTGCAGATCAGAAATTAGAATTGAGAGTTAGTAACTAGAATGTATGTGTAACATAGTTCCAAAAAGTTTGAAATTAACTCTTTTTGAGTACTTGGCTTCCTTTGAATATCTGATACCAAGCTGCAGGAGAGAAAGTGAGAGGGATTTCAAATAAAGCTTTTTGTTTTGATGTGCAGTCTGAACTGTTGGTTCACAGTGTCATTGTATTGCGACATTTCAGATTGCACTTAGCAATATATGAAACTTGTTGAAAGTTCTTGTCATTTTTATAGGACTGGATGGCAGATGGTAATTTTGATACATTTGTTGTTAAAACTTTTCTACTTTCAAAACCTGTAAGTATTCTTTACAATAATTTTTTGTGTCATGACAACTGTAATCCTGAAACTTAGACCTGCAGTTGGTAGGAGCTGGGTTAAGGTGGTACGAGGCCTTTCTCAGAGGAAGCTTACCTCTGGTAAAGCCAGGACTTTTGAACTTAGCACCAAGAGGTGAAAAGAAACATGCTTTAGTGACATCACTCAAGAGGAGTGTTGTGTGTCTCCAGACAAACCATGAGGAACATTACTTCAAATTGGCTTGAGGGCTGCTACAGGGCAATCTAACACCGACATTATGGTACAGGTTGGTCTCCATATTGGCAATAAAAAGTAAATGTAATGCTGGTAATATTGTTATTTTCTTGTGTGAAAGGAAAGTACTTTGTGGGGGGGCGGAGGGATAAAGATATTCCCTTGACCTTACTTTCACTTTTAACAATATAACATCAAAATAATTGTTCTTTTCACATTGGGTCTTGTTTTTTTTAATCAAATACTGTGTCTTTTGGAAATTGGAACTGCTATAAATGACTCGTGCGCATCTTGTGTATCTGTCAAGAGCACAATTATATTTTGTTTTTCTTGAGGGTTACACTTTTATTTTGAGTAGTTTTCTCCCCTTCCCCTTATTGGGACTCCCCCAAACCGCTCACCGTCTAGGGCTGCACCAGTTTCATTATTAAACACAAGCGTGGCATTAGGTGACACTTTCCAATTCTATGTCCTTTCCTTAAGGAAATTTGCACAATTCACAGTGCTCAGTAGGGAGTTGTTTTACTGAGTTTAGGGCTATGATGCATCTTTACTTTTGCCTCCTGTTTAAATAAATTCAAGACAACCTCACTGCTAACATTCAGTTTTTAAAAATTATAACATAATTTGCCCCCAGATCAATTACTGTGCAGCATATATTTTTCACACACTGCTTGGGTGAGAGACTGGTATTACTGTGCATCTGTGTTAACAAGTCAAAAATCATTTCAGTGGCTCTGAAAATCTCATCAGCAACTGTGAATTGTTACCATGAATTTACTAGCACATATTCCCTATTTCTAGTTAAAAAATAATTACCACCTATGAAATGCAGTAGAGGATGTATAACACAAATAAAAGGCACATAGCTTTGACAGCTGGATAATATCTCACATGACTGTTACAATACTGTTACATTTTTCAAGCAGAATATAGGGAATTTGTTGTACTCTGTATTGATTATTTTACAATTAATTGTGAGCATCCAACATTGTATTGTGACAAGTAAAGTTAATGCATTAGAGACTTACAGTACTTTGAGCCATTCAGCAGCTTGCTGAGTATGTTACCAGTTCTATCAGTAGGCCCAATATGCTAACGTTTTATTCAAAAATGTTTATTGCTTAATGTCACCAAGAGTGGAGTGTATTTTGTTCAATTCTGTTTGTATGTTGTGCTTGTGAATGATAATAATTGTGTTGGTATGCAGATTGATTTGACAACATCAGGCCAATTGTGCAACAGCTTTGTGCTTCTGAAATTCTAATAGTTTCTGTGAAAGACACTATACAAATCAACTGGGACCATTAGTGGACTGTCAGTAATGTAATTGCTTAGTTTTAACTCACTACACTGTGTGTTATGGCTGTCAAATTAGTATGTGTTTCAGTTGACTAGTTGCCTTTCTCCTTCATGATAAATTCATCGGGAGAAAAAAGCTTAAAGTTCAAAAAGAAAATCCCGCGGTTTGCCTTAAACCTGCAAAGTTTACTTCCAGATTCAGCTGTGACACCTCAAACAAAGTATTTATTAGGTTTGTAATTATGATGTCATTTGACTTTGTGATTATTTCTCCAGGTCACAACTTTTAACAGCTCTGCTACACAACATGTAATTCTAGAAAGACTGAGACTTTAATACAGTGATGTCACAGTCTCAGAATTTCCTTTACTCTTCCTCCCCATTTGAAAATTGAGTTGATTATGATTCAGTTACATGATTTGCACGTAACTCAGATTCAAAGTATTCACAATTACCAAAGTTTAGATTACAGGACCCCAGGGCTAATTGTCAACTGTAGGAGCCCAAGTCTTAAAAAAAAAAATTACTGTGTGGAAGACTGCACCTGTGCACTACTTACAGTTATTATATATGTATCATATGATTGTAATATGTGCTTGTCTTCCTTTGTTTTTGTAAACTTGTGTAAGCAAAAAAGAAAGTAGCATGGACATTTGAGGAGATGTTTTTCACTTTTAGAAGTTGAGTTGCTAATCTTGCTGCACTTTATTCCTTTTAATGATAACAATTAGAAATGTTGATTACTTTTCCACCAGGTAGCTTATTCTACAGGGTTTTATTTGATCAGGTTTCTGTTAGTTAAACAATCTAGACTTACCTGCAATAATAAGCATTTCATTTTCATCATCAACTGTTTAATCGCTTAACTCTTTGAATGAGTAACTGGTCAACATGGATTTTGCTGCAATTGATACGTTAGCTAGTTTCATTAGTGAGAAAAGGGTGCTGAGTACTGCAGGCTCCATAGGAGAGGAAATCACCTGTCCCACCAGCTACCACTAGCTTTTTAAACAATCTTCATTTACTGATGCGTTAATTAGCAGAGCAGCACTTGTCTCAGGGGCACTTTAAACAACTTAACGGAAAACTGATTACAGGTCTGTAAGTGGTAGTGAGAGCAATTTGAGATGAAGGTGCATGAGTAAGTGACACAAAAGGCATAGTACCACAACATTAAGCGTTGATTGAAGTGCATTTTTGTTCCTTTACTGTTTATTATCAATATGCTAAATAAGCAAATGACACAAAGTGTCTTTGTCATGGAAAAGAATCCTATTTAATTTTACATCAGTCAAATGTTGAAATTCGTGTTGATGGTGAAAACTCATGATTCAGAGTTAATGACGATATTTTTTGTTTTTACATTGTATTTGGTAATAAATTTGGTTCCCTCGCAGGTAAAGACTCCATTAAAGGTAAACCTGGAACTTTGAATGAAACCATGAATGTAGGACAAGGGAGTACAAGCTCAATCTGTAAATGATAAATTTAAAACCAATAGCAAGAAATACTTCACACACAAATCAAGAAGTGGGATGGACTTTTGCCTAGAGGAGTGGAGGCAGTATTTCTGGAATCATTTAAGAATTAGCTGGATGCTCTAATGGAAGATCTTGGATATGTTTTCCTCATCTATCTTTTCTTGTGTGTGAGGAGAGGTGAAAACAGAAAATCAAGTGTGAGCAAGGCTTTGAGGATGCCACACCATCCCAGGATTGTTTACATTTTGACATGTTGATTAATTAGGTTTAGTTTTACTTATAGGGAAGATTATTTGTTGTTGACTATAGGCATTAACAAAAATATGCTGATTGTCAAATATAAGGACAATACCTGTAACAGATTGAGGCATTGAGATAATATTGAACTACAAGAATGAAGCTGAAGTAGCTACTTTCCCTCAGCTCTGTTCTGAGATGTGTTACTGAGTTTTATTAGTGGACTACAGTCACTAGCAAATGTGTGGCTTTGCTGCCATTGGCTGCATTTGTAACTATATGAATACGAATTAGGAGCAGGAGTAGGTCGCTCAGCCCCTCGAGCCTTGCTCCACCATTCAGTAAGATCATGGCTGATTGTAACCTCAACACCACATTCCTGCCTACCCCCAATAACTTTTCACCCCCTTGCTTATGAAGAATCTATCTCCCTCTGCCTTAAAAATATTCAAAGACTCTGCTGCTACCGCCTTTGAGCAAGAGAGTTCCAAAGACTCATGACCCTCTGAGAGAAAAAATTTCTCTTCATTTGTCTTAAATGGGTGACCCCTTATTTGTAAATAGTGACCCCTAGTTCTAGATTCTCCCACAAGGGTAAACATCCTTTCCACATCCACCCTGTCCAGACCACTCAGAATCTTATATGTTTCAATCAAGTCGCCTCTTACTCTTCTGAACTCCAGCGGATACAAGCCTCGCCTGTCCAATCTTTCCTCATAAAACAACCTGCCCATTCCAGGTATTAGTCTAGTAAACCTCTGAACTGCTTCCAACACATTTACATCCTTCCTTAAATAAGGTGACCAATACTGTACACAGTACTACAGATGTGGTCTCACCAATGCACTGTATAGCTGAAACATAACATCCCTACTTTTGTATTCAATTCCCCTCGCAATAAAAGATAACATTCTATAAACTTTCCTAATTACTTGCAGTACCTGCATACTAACCTTTTGTGATTCATGCACTAGGATGTCCAGATCCTTCTGCATCTCAGAGCTCTACAATCTCTCACCATTTGTATAATATGCTTTTTTAAATTCTTCCTACCAAAATGGACAATTTCACATTTTTCCACATTATGCTCCATTTTCCAGATTTTGCCCACTCACTTAACCTATCTATATCCCTTTGTAGCCTCCTTATGTCCTCTTCATAACTTACTTTCCTCTTATCTTTGTCTCATCAGCAAATTTAGCAACCATACCTTTGGTTCCTTCACCAAGTCATTTGTATAAATGGTAAAAAGATGAGGCCCAGCATTGATCCCTCTGGCACACCACTCATTACATCTTGCCAACCAGAAAATGATCCATTTATGCCTACTCTGTTTCCTGTTAGCTAGCCAATCTTCTATCCATGCCAAAATGTTACCCCCTACTCCATGGGCTTTTATTTTCCTCAATAACCTTTGATGCAGCACCTTATCAAATGCCTTCTGGAAATCTAAGTACAATACATCCACCGGTTCCCCTTTATCCACTGGACTTGTTACTTCTTCAAAGAACTCCAATAATTGGTTAAACATGATTTCCCTTTCACAAAACTGTGTTGACTCTGCCTGATTACCTTGAATTTTTTGAAATGCCCTGCTATAACGTCTTTAATAATAGCTTCTAACATTTTCCATGACAGATGTTAAGCAAACTGGCTTGTAGTTTCCTGTTTTCTGTCTCCCTCCCTTTTTGAATAAACATTGGCTATTTTCCAATCTAATGGAACCTTCCACGAATCTAGGGAATTTTGGAAAATCAAAACCAACGCATCAACTATCTCATTAGCCACTTCTTTTAAGACCCTAGGATGAAGTCCATCAGGACCTGGGGACTTGTCAGCCGCAGCTCCAACAATTTGTTCAGTACCACTTACTTGGTGATTGTAATTTTCTTGAGTTCCTCCCTCCCTTCCATTTCCTGACTTACAGCTATTTCTGGGATGTTACTTGTATCCTCAATAGTGAAGACTAATGCAAAATACCTGTTCAATTCATCTGCCATCTCCTTCTTTTCCCTTATTAATTCCCCAGCCTCACTTTCTATAGGACCAATGCTCACTTTAACTTCTTTTTAAAATATTTATAGAAACTCTTACTTATCTGTCTTTATATTTCTCGCCAGCTTTCTCTCTAATTTTTCCCTCCTATTAATCTTTTAGTTGTTCTAAATATGAATTCAAAAATATAAATAACCAAATCAAGCTTCTCCCAGATTCAAAAGCAAAATATTGTGGATGTTGGAAATCTGAAATGAGAACAGAAAGTGCTGGAAATACTCAGCAGGTCAGGCAGCATCTGTGGAGAGAGAAACAGAATTAACGTTTCAAGTCATTGACCTTTCATCAAAACTGGGAAAAGTTAGAAATGTTTTAAGCAGGTGAAAAGGGGGAGGGTGGAAAAAGAACAAAAGGAAGGTCTGTGATAGGATGGAAGACAGGAGAGATTAAATGAAGGGCCAAAGGGATTGGTAATGAGACAAGTAGAGAAACAAAATATGTGTCTTGAAAGGTGTGAATGGCAAAATGATGAACAGCTGCCATCTAAAAGCTGAAACAAGAAAAACAAGAGTAAGACTGAAATGGGCAAAGAAGAGGAAGAAAAATGGAAGCAGAGATTACAGTCTGAAATTGTTGAACTCAATGAACTGGATGTTACCAGAGTCACTGATTTCACTTCTGTCCCAATAAAAGCACAGTTGGTTAATTGCACCTGATGTTATGGTGTCAAAAGTGCTAATTGAAACAAAGATGATGATATGTTGTGCACATGTGCAGAAAAACATAGTGCATTCCCAGTTGACAAAATGAGTAACGTAAAGGGGAGAATGACAGAGAGGTTGGTATAGCATCCCTTTCCTAAAATTATCAGTAATGCAAAAGCACGTTTAATTAAAGAATGCTTAAGAGTTTATGCACAATTCACCAGAACTTGGTAAATTCTTATTATTTCAAGGAACCCCCTTTTTAGCAAGGTGTGAATGCCTTTTAGGTAACATGATTGAATCAAAGGTCTGTCGAGCTGCACTACTAGGATTTAATTTAATTACTTATACATGGTATATATTTTACACAAAGTAGCTGCATTTATATAGGAACTCCTCACTTCCTTAGGATGTTCCAAAGCACATAGGATCCAATGAATTACTTTTGAAGTGTCGTCACTGTTATGTAGGTAAATATGGCAACCACTTTGCAAACATCAATATCGATAAGTGAGCATATGAAAACATGATCTGTTAGTTTGCATGTATTATAAATCTGTATGTATAATTGTTGATTCACCAGAATTAAACCAGGGTTTAAAGAGTTAAATTATGAGGACTGTTTGCATAAACCTGCTTGTACTCCCATAAGTTTAGAAGGTTGAGGGATGATCTAATAGGATATTTAAAATGATAATAAGGGAACCGATAAGGAGAAATTGTTTCCTCTGGTGGGGACATCTCGAACAAGAAAGCATAATCTTAAAATTAGAGCTAGACTATTTAGGAGTTAAATTAGGAAGCACAAAGTGTTGTGGAAATCTTGGACACATTTCCCCAAACAGTGGATGTTGGGCCAATTGAAAATTTTCAAGATTGAGATCAATAGATTTTTGTTAGGTAAGGATACCAAGGTCTATGAAGCAAAGGTAGGTAAATGGAGTTTAGCCATGATCTAATTGAATGGTGGAACATGTTTGAGGGGCTGAATGGCCTACTACTGTTCCTATTCTTCTGTTCAAGAAGAAAAAGACAAATCAAATGTTGTACTTGTTTGTGTGTTTTCATTTTTACCTTTGAATGAAATGAAATTTATTTTTCCGAATGATTTAACATTCATATTTCAATTTACTTTGACTTGTTCTTTTAGCTATAATTACGTTGAATAATTTTTAAAAGTAACTTCGTGTAGGAACACTACAGGAATTTTGTGTACTTTAGACAACATTTATCTTGTTTTTATTGTCATTGTGGTGAACATCTATTTGTGTAACTGATAACAGAACGGCAATATGAATTATTTATACTATTTCATATCTAATTTGTGCAGAAATTAATATTTAGAAAGTGAGGGAAATGAGAGGTGTTCTGTAACAAGATATATACCATGATGCAGTCGAGCCGTTATTTTCAGTTTGTGTGTCTTATTGCAATGGACAAACAAATCATGGTAGTTAGGGAAGCTCAAGATTGCAGACAGTGATCTTGATATGGAGATTGGGAGACTGATTGATTGTGAAACCGGAAGTAAAAATAAGCTACAAAAGAGCTTCTAACTAGAATTGTTTGTTTCAAAAATCAATAGATCTGAGTATCAGAGCTTGAGTTTTGCTGCCTATATGATGAATAGAAAGACTTCAGAAAGCCCATGGTTAGTTTAGTTTATACATTCATAGTATACAGTAGTATTTAAAAGCAAACACCATCAGATTATATTAGGCCTGTGTGTTTGTTAAATTAGTGCTTTAATTTTATCTCATTCATTGTCCTATTTGAATCTATTGGGGTACTGTTTAACATTGTACCATTAAACTTATATTGCTAGTCCTAATTTTTCCTTCCAAAAGGCATTACTGTATGCAACAGAAATTTTGTTTTTGTCTTTGGATATAGCACTCATGTATAATGCACAGTAGTTTATCAATGTAAAAGATGTGCATTATTGTTACAACCAAAGTCTTTTCTAGTTCGACTTCTCCACAGGTCACAACATATATTTAAATGTTTACCTGGTTACTGATACAGCCAATCATATACTCTATTTTTTATCCCAGAATAAAATACACCAACTAGGTTTCTTTGATAAACAACACAATTATCAGTTTATTATAAAACAAGACTTAACCAGTAAAGAAGCAAAACATTAACACACAGATTGAAATATGAAAGTTCCCTTTTTAAATTCCCCAATTACACTCACACATGCACTGAAAAAACAATGAAGCAACTCCCTCTGCAGAGGTCTGTTACAAAACAATAAACAAAAAAAAAAGATTACTTTGGCCAAATACTTGCTAATTCTTGATGAAGAAAAGAGAAGATATGGAATGAAGTCAGTTGTCCCTTTTTTGGTCCAGCGTCTGGGTATACAGAGATGGGTCACTGGGATCGTTTCAGAAGCAGTCCGTTCTGGAGATGTTGAGGGTTATTCTAGTAGACTTTCTAGGAGAAATGTGGCATCAGGGTTTTCCGCCAACACTCACTTGAACAGCAGGATATTTTTTTACCAGCTTCTTGGGAGCTATGCAGCACCAGGGATTTTAGCTCTCCCACACTGGATCTTTGCAGGATTTCTTCAAAGAGATAGAGAAAGAGGTGAGCTGGGTGGTTTCTTTTTCCTTGGCAGGAAAAACACCAACTGTCTTCAAACAGTTCACACCTAATAACTGAAAACAAGAGAGTCAACCTCCTGACCTCCATAAACCTTGACATGTGGCTTCTCTCTAACCATTTTTCCCAGGTTACCAAGGGTTCTGTGTTTCCTGAGCCCAAAGCACATGACTTCCAGCACAGGTGTTTTTCAAACAGCATCTCATGTCCTTTTGGTCAATTTGGTAAAAAAAAACACATCCATGGAATCTTTCCAGTTTAAATACAAGTCCTCACAAAATAAAATATTAAAAGAAAGGAAGCACTTTCGCAACATTAGATGATTTTCTGTGAAACTAAGCACCGTTGGCTATTCAGTATTGCTAAACAAAGGATGCTATCTAACAACATTTCTATTTCACAATGATATAGAGTAAAAACTATATTGCAAATATATGGCGACATTTGTAATTTGAATGTAGGTCAGATTAAGGCTACTACTATTTGTGGAAATGATGGAGATACATTGAAGCAGCAATGGACACGAGAGTTTCTTCAGCTTTTGTAAAGACTGTTATTTTCATGATTTCAAAATACTAGCTTAGAAATTACTGTTGGCAGTATTAGCGGTTGAGAGCTGAACAAGCATCTATAACGTTCCCCATCTGCTGTTTTACCCCTCTGAAATAAACAAATGAATGACCATGTTAAAATCGTGGACATCGAGTAATGTCATTAATATTTGTCCTCCAATATTGTCAATGGTCAGTTTTAGAATACATTTTTCGTTATTAAATTTGTGTTATATTTAGAACCGTGAAATAGAACTAGTTGAACAAAAATGCTGAGTGGAGCATAGTCCTTCCAAGCCATCAGCTCAGTGGTACCACTCTGGTTTCCAAGTCAAAGTCATGGGTTCAAGTGATAGATATAGGACAGATGTTAGAGGTAGTTTCTTTACTCAGAGAGTAGTAGGGGCGTGGAACGCCCTGCCTGCAACAGTAGTAGACTTGCCAACTTTAAGGGCATTTAAGTGGTCATTGGATAGACATATGGATGAAAATGGAATAGTGTAGGTCAGATGGTTTCACAGGTCGGCGCAACATCGAGGGCCGAAGGGCCTGTACTGCGCTGTAATGTTCGAAGTCCCTGTGTGAACATGAGCACATCATTCAATGCAGTACTATGGGAATGCTGCATTGTCAGAGTTGATGTCCCTCAAATGAGATGTGAAACTAAGGCCATGCCTACTTGTTCAGATGGGTGTGAAAGAATATTATGGCACTCTTCAAAGAAAAGCATGAGAGTTTTCCCGATTTCCTGGTTATCATTTATCTCTCAATCAACAGCACTGGAATGGATAAATTCATCATTTATCTAATTTCTGTTTGTGCAACTTGGCTGCATACAAATTGGCTGTTGTATTTGCCAATAATTAATTGGCTGTGAAATGCTTTGTGGTATCGTGAAGATGTGAAAGATTGTATATGATTGCTGTAAGTTATACAAGAGCTGGATCTGTATGCTTTAGGAAGGCATAGACTTAGTGATGACTTGATCAAGATTTATAAGATAATGTGGGGACTAGATTGTGTTTATGTAGACAGTTTATTTCAACTAAATAGGTTAGGGAGGATCAGCAGTCACAAGCTCAAGTTATATAAAGGCAGAACTAGATAGGTTGTTAGGAGGTGGTTCTTTTCCCAGAGAATAGTGGACCTGTGGGACAGTGCTGGGTCATGTGATGAATGCTGATTCGCTGAGTTTCTTTAAGCAAAGCTGGACCTGGTCAAGTTTAGATTGTTATGTTTGGAAGGAGCTGTGATGAAATAAACAATGAATCAGAAGAATTATGAAATAAAAGTCAACTGTTGAATTGAACCACAAAAGAAATGGACATACTTGTACCACAAACAAGATGGAATAGAGGTCAGGTGATCCCTCTTGTACTGTCAATAAGCAAGCCTGTCTGCAAAGACAAAACTCAATAACTGTGTCTGAATTAGCTTTGGGAAAAGCACATTGAAATGGAAAGAAGCCCATTTCATGTTAATGACTCCTACTTACAGAAATGAGACTAACAAAGGTTCTGTAGACAGACTGACTCCACAGCCCAAACCAAGAAGAATAGGTGTGAAGTAACAACATTGTAGCAGAAGATGTTGATGTAGTGGTAATGTCACTGGACCAGTAAACCAGAGGCTCAGGCTAATGCTTTGGGGACATGGGTTCAAATCCCACCACAGCAGCTGATGGAATTTAAATTCAATCAGTTAATAAAAATCTGGAATTGAAAGCTATTCTCAGTAATGGTGTCATGACACTATCATCAATTGTTGTAAAATGCCATCTGGTTCACAAATGTCCTTTAAGGAAGGAAATCTGTTGTCCTACTTGGTCTGGCCAAAATGTGACTCCATCCACAGCAATCTGGTTGACTCTTAACGGCCCTCTGAAATGGCCTAGCAGGCCACTCGGTTGTCTAGGCTGTTAGGATGGGTGTCAAATGCTGCCACATCACCCACATACCATGGAAGAATAAACAAAAGGTCCCCATCCAGATTCCAACAGATAGCAATGGTTTCCATATCCTGGACCATTGTATGGTCATACCAGGGGAGAGGGCCCTTTGTCACCTGACAGAGACTCAAAAATGTTGGGCTTTTACCTTAAAAGATAGCTTTTGGGAGAGTGAGGGGAGATCAAGCAAAGGCCACTGAAAGCCAGTTCCAGCCAGGAGGCTGTGAGATACAGTCCAGCTAAGCAGAAGAACCCTGCTGAAAAACCACTTGAACCACCACTATGGCAGAGAAATTGCAAGGTGACTGAGACTTTCCATCTGTGAAAGTAAACTAAGATTCGCACCACCAATTTTGGTCTACGTTTTAACCGCATAAGTCTATAACATTTCAGAAACTCCAAGACAAGGAACATTCAGACCTGCAATACGCTTATAAAATTTCCTCCTGAAAGAAACTCTCAGGTTTTTTAAGTAATGGATTCTTGTACAGAAATTTGGACTTTAACTGAATCCTACCCTTTTCTTGCTATCTATCTATTCTTGTGGGTGCATCTGTGTGTAAATGCATGCATGGGTGAGGTTGCGACCATTTCGGAAATTGTTTAAAAAATAAATGGTTTTCTATCTTTTTTAATCTACAAGAAAACCTGTTGTTTATCTGTTTATTTGAACCAAAAATGTTTGGGGACGAACACGCCATTTTTAACAAAACACTATCTGTGGTCATTTGGAAGGTGAAAAGTAGAAGCTGTCCATTCCACTTACCACCTGTCCATAATAATCGCTTAAAGAGATTGGAGAGGAATTTTGCAGTTTTTTCCCACTAATTGGCCTGGGTTTTTAATCTGTTTTTCCATTACTCCCTAGTGATTACGTGATTTTGGGTTGGGTGGGGGAAAGACATCACATTTACGTGGGACAGGCTGAATCGACCAGTTTTCCTGGGTATTATTTTTTCTATGTATGTATTTAAGTTCTTTCTTTTACATTAGGAATCCTTAGTAAGAATAAACTTCTAAATGGAACAAATGGACTAATTTTAAAAATAGATATTTAAGAAAATGTCTGTCTCTGTCATGGGCTATGTATGAAGGAGGAACTCAACTTTTAGGTTGGTAGCTTTCAATCCTGTGGATTTTTTTGACAGCATCTTTTTTTGATGTACCATCTTGCATTTTGATCATAAACCATTTATTTGAGGTCGCATAACATTTAAAATGCTCTACAGCAAGAATTTTTCGAAAAGGAAATACATTCAAATAGAGTAATTGTTTCCGAGACATATAATTAAGGCCACTTTCCAAATGCAGTAATAACCTCAGTAGCAGGATGTTAAAACCCATGCACAGGGAATACTGTAAAAATATGCTGAAAATGATTATTTGAATTGCGTATTGCATTGATTGCATTTTATCCCTAGATTAGTCAAGTATCCAGAGTATCAGTTTTCAAGGCAGGATAGGATCCTTCTGTTTCTGAATATTTCTAACAGTTGGGTCCATCGCAATTTGGCTAGTTTTGTCTCTGTATGCTGGAAAATCTGATGGCTGTAAGCTAGAAATCTGTAGGATATTTAAAACTCTGTACGGTTGTAACAGATTTTATTTCAGTTCATCAATGCTTATTTAGGTCACCATGCTCTTGTACCTGTAGCTCCTTAAGGATTTTCTCCTTCTCAATTTTCAATCAATGGAGCTGTCGGATAATGCATTTAAATATTTGAATCGGCAATTAAGTGCTGATTTAACCAAGGATTCTTGCTTTAACAGCCAGCAGATCGATTTCCTGAGCTGTCAACCAGGCGAGTGCATAGCGGGGAGTGCTGCTTCACTGAAACTGTAAAGCTTAAGTTATGGACAGGTGAGAGACTACTGCATACAGCACTCCTTCTCAGAGTGCTTTCAGTGCTTGACAGATGATTGCCAACTTCTTCGAAGTCGCTTCACCTGCCTGCACTTCATTCCTGCACTTCCACTTCCCTTCAGCTGCACTTCCCTGCTGCTAGCCTTCATCATGTCACGGGAGCAGCTTATGCAGCTCTACCTTGCACCTCTGATGAACTAGAGGAGTGCCAACACCAACAGGAACAACAGCATTTGCCTTCTTAGCCACGTGTCACTCCACAGGGCAGAGGGATGGATGCAAATCCAAATCCAAGGAGGTGGGACCCTCAACCCAGGGTCTACAGGCAGAGTATCCACTCTCTCAACATGTGTGATCACCTGTGCCTCAGGAGACTCAGATTTTTGTGACACATCATTACCGACAACTGCGACCTCCTGGAACAAAACCTCCTTCCCAGTGGGTCAGGTGGGATGCATTGCCGGTGGCTTTCAAGATGCCTGTCACTGGAGGGCCACCACCAACCACCCCGCATCACCCCCCCAACCACCCTGGATCTTTGTGCCTCTCCCTAGGTTGTGTCCTCTCTTCTGCAAGGTGAAAAAGCAGAGAGGTGTAAGTGTTGGTAATGGCTTGCGTGGAGAGGTGACTTGAGGTATGGGTGAGTGTGATTGTCAGCTGTTCAGATGAGAATGTGAGCTGTCTGCAGAGAGAGAGGAATGGATGTAGCTGCAAGGTGAGTTGTGCCGGAGAATGTTGTGAAAGTCAGAGTGTGGGGCTTGGCACCTGAAAGAGCAATGCCATTCACCTTTCCTGCCCTCCAGAGGTCCTGGATCTCTTTGTGCATTGTCTCCATTTCAATGGGACCACATGTCTGCTGTTGACTTCCTCTGTCGTTTCCATCCACACCTGCTTGGTTGGAGAAGTTATCCCTTCCGTTCTTGGGAATGATCACCTCACTACATTCCTTCAGATCCTGCAGCAGGACCTCCAGGTAAGAGAGAGAGACCGGGGTGGAGGGATGTGGTGGTGGTGGGCAGTCTTCCCAGGTCTCCTCTCCATTCCTTTGGTTGCTGCAGCCTCAAAAATCCCTGTCCAGTTATGTACCATGCTAGGGTCCCTTTAATTAGAGATCCTTCCTTTGACAGATCCAGTGTATTATCCCACCTGCCCTCACTGGCTTAAAGAGCCATGGCACAGCCTGCTGGAGATTCCAATGGGTTCCTGACCTGCTAATGGTCCCACTGATTGGCCAGGGATTAAGTTGCAAAAATTCTGCCCAGTGCCTTTTTATCTATTCTATTGAATACCTTTACCATTTTAAAATCCTTGATTAGATCACCCCTCAAACTGAAGGGAATACAAGTCACATTTATGCAAACTGTCATCGCACCCATTTTACACCTCAAAAAACGAGTGTAATGAGGTCCAAATAATCAAGACTTCTGCAATTTTCCAATCTAAAGACTCAATCCTGACTTGAAAGCTTTGACAAATTATGACTAATACAATTTCCTCCCCTATTTCTTTTCATACTCTGGGGTGGAAACCTTCAACCCCTGGAAATTTATATATCTTAAGTCCCATTATTTTCTCTGTTACCATGTTTTAATACATTAAATCCGCTAAATTCTTTCCCTTGACTTATTTTTTTATCTTCTCTTGTGCTACTTGTATTTTGTCCTTATCTTCCATTGTGAAAATGGATACAAAGTATTTATTTAACAAGTTTTCTATTTATTTTCTGTCCATTATAGTGTTGCCTGCAATTGGCAATGGCCTGAAAATTCGAATGTTGTATTTACACTGGTGCAGTCTGGCCTCTGAGTATTTGCAGACTTTACTGTTTTTATTTTCAGACTTCCAGAATTTGCAACATTTTGATTTTTATTGCTATTTTATATGCTAATTTTGTTTCAGCAACACAGACTGAGTTAATTTCACTAAATAAGATGACAAAAACGCCCTCCAGAATTTCTGTGTTCAAGGCACTTCCACTTTGTCGACCAAAATAAACATTTCTATTGCATTAACATTGAAAAAAACTTGCATGATTCTCAAAGGAAAATGCAGTTTCCTAACCCAGACTGTCTTTTGGACTTCGGTTTTCTATTTTTGTCGAGCTTCTACGATAGCTCATGTAAAATCACCATTGTGTTCCTTTGTTACGCTAAGCTGAGAGAACTGCTTTTTGCCTTGTTTTTTAAATGCAACTATTCACATTTTCTGTAAAGGTTGATTATTGTACCATATTAGTATATTACTGTATCTTTTTGGTTCTGTGCATAACTCATCTATAGATAAATATGACCAAGTAGTTTAGTTTGTTTGCATTGATCTAGCAGTGTATTATTTTCAATTATTCATATTCAATTATCCAAAGGTGATTGGAGAATGTGGTTGACAGCCCAAATGCTTCAAGTAAACAATTTACAGTGGTTAGATTTACGAGCCTGCCAATGGGCTTTGAATATAGACGCTACAAGCTGGCTTCTGGTTATTAAGCTTCCCAAAATGCAATTACCTTATTTGCTGGACTATAAGACGCACTTTTTCTTTTCCCTGGAAAAGAAGTTGCCTAAAATTGCTGTGCGTTTTATGGCCTGAAGGTTATGCCCACATATTTCCTTTTAAAACCTTATGTCTTATGTGTGTATCTTATGGTCTGGCAAATACGGTACAAGATAAATCTTATGAAAGCAGTATGTTAACAGTGACAGATGTAGTAGACCCAACAGATGTGGATGGAGGTGGGATTGTTTGGGTTAGGGTTCTGTTAAAGCAAGTAATTCGTTTAAAAACAAAATGTTTAATGTATTTGCCAGAGTGTGAAATTTATAACCTCTTTAAATCCTTATCAGCGTTGCTGTTTCCACAGAAGATCCTCTAACCCTCCCCCAGTTATGAGACTAGGGAGGATATTCCAAAGCTCCGGGCCTAGGCAACTGAAGACACAGCTGCCATTGGTGGAGCAATTAAAATTGGGGATGCACAAGAGGCCAGAATTAGAGAAGCACAGATATCTCGGAGGGTTGTGGGGCTGGAGGAGATTACAGAGATGGGGAGGGGCGAGGCCATGAAGGGATTTGAAAATAAGGATAAGAATTTTAAAATCAAGACATTGCTTGACCAGGAGCTAATGTAGGTCAGCAAGCACAGGGGTGATGGGGGAATGAAACTTGGTGTGAGTTAAGAAACAGCAGAGTTTTGGATCATCTCGAGTTTACAGAGGGTAGAATGTGGGAGAGCAGCCAGGAATGTGTTGGAATAGTGTAAAGGTGACTAAGGCATGAATGAGGGTTTCAGCAGCAGAGATGGGCGAAGTTAGGTGAAGTTGCAGAGGTAGAAATAGGCTGTCTTAGATCTGGCATGAATGAGGTTGGAAGCTCATCTCTGTTCAAATGTAACACTAAGGTTGCGAACAGATTGGCTTAATCTTAGAATGTTGCCAGGGAGAGGGATGGAGTGGGTAGCTGGAGAATGGAGTTTGGAGCAGGGACCAAAAACAATGCCTTCAGTCTTTTAGTATTTAATTGGAGGAAATTTCTGCTCATCCAGTACTAGCTATCGGATAAGCTGTCTGATAATAGTAGCAATAGTAGAGCAGTCGAAAGAGATGGTGGTGAGGTAGAGCTGTGTGTCATCAGCATACATGTCAAAACTAACACTGTGCTTTTGGATGATGTTGCCGAAAGACAGCATGTAGATGAGAAATAGGAAGGGGTCAAGGATAGATCCTTGGGGTGCACCAAAAATATCAGTGTGGGAGCAGGAAGAGAAAACATTGCAAAGTGATTCTCTGGTTATGATTAGATAGATAAGAATAGAAAAAGGTGAAAGCAGCTCCACCCAGCTGGATGACTGGAGAGGCATTGAAGGAGGATGGTGTGGCGGCAGACAGGTCGAGAAGGATGAGGCGGGAAAATTTAGCTTTGTCGCAGTCACACAGGCTGTCATTTTTGACTTGATAAGAGCTGTTTCGATACTGCAGCAGGGGTGGGAACCCAATTGGAGGGAAATCCCACCAGCAACATCCCACGAGTGTGCAATGAATGGTGAGTTAACCATTGCTTTCAGTGATGTAGGTTGAGGAAGGAACGTTGGTCAGGATATTGATAAAACTCCTCACTGTATCCACTAACATCATTATATTGTTAGGACATTGATGAGGCTCTTAGAATCACAACACAACTGCATTCAACCCAGGGCGGTGCTGATGTATTTCTCTTTGTGAGCTACCTAGCCTTATCTCCTCTGCTGCTCAGTCCCTATATTCTTTTATGTTCATTTTTTTTCCAAGCTACTCTATTCCCTTTTTAAAATGGTTGGACTTTGCTTCAGCAATGTTTTGTGAAGGATAACTTAATATTTTAACTACACTCTAGGAAAGTTTTTTTTCTCTAACCACTTTAATTCTGTAATAATCTGAAGTTTGTAACCTCTTGTTGCCATTTCGCTGACCAGTGGAAACTAGCCTATAATAACCCCTCATAATCTTGAATAGCTCTATCAAACCACCCATTAACCACCTCAGGTCTCGTGAAAAAAGCCATTCAATCCTGACAATACCCTAGTAAATCTAAGTTGCATTTCTATTGCTGTTCAGGGTTATAGGAATAGTGCAGGACAATGGTGTTGAAGTAGAAGATCAGCCATGATCTCATTGAATGGTGGAGGGGGCTCGAAGGGCTGAATGGCCTACTCCTGATCCTTTTTTCTTATCACTCCCATAATGGGGTGCCTAAAACTGTACATAATATTCCCAACTGCAGCCTAATTAAAGCCTTATACAAGATCAGCACTACCTCCTTGATTTTGTACTTGGCATTACTAGATGCAAAACTAAACATTCTGATTTTTTTTAATGGCTTTATTACTTAAACTGTGTATCTGCACACCCAGGCCCCATTGATCCTATATGCCATTTTAAAATCTTACAATTTACGGTGTATTTCCTTGCCCTGTTCTTCCAAAATGCCCAGGACATTGCTGCAGGCGTTTGCATGGTAGTGTCCTAGGCCCAACCATCTGCAGCTGCTTCATCAATGACCTTCCCTCCGTCATTAGGTCAGAAGTGGGGATGGTCACTGATGACTGTACAATGTTCAGTACCTTTCGCAACTCCTCAAACACTGAAGCAGTCCGTGTCCAGATGCAGCAAGAGCTGGACTACATTCAGGCTTGAGCCGTTAAGTGGCAAGCAACATTCGCACCACACAAGTGCCAGGTGATGATCATCTCCAACAAGAAAGAATCTAACCATCTTCCTTTGACATTCAATGTCATTTCCATCGCTGAATCCCCCACATCATCCTGGGGGTTGCCATTGACCAGAAAGTGAACTTGAGTAGCCACATATATACTGTGGCTACTCGGGCAGCTCAGAAGCTGGGAATTCTACAGCAAGTAATCAACCTTCTGACTCCCCAAAGCCAGTCCACCATCTACAAGTCAGCAGTGTAATGGAATACTCTCCACTTGCCTGGATCAGTGCTGCTCCAACAACACTCAAGAAGCTTGACACCATCCAGGACAAAGCAGCCCGCTTGATCATCACCCCGTCCATCACTTTAAATATTCACTCCCTCCACCACTGACGCACAGTGGCAGCAGAGTGTACCATATACAAGATGCACTGCTGCAACTCACTACGCTTCCTTTGACAGCACCTTCCAAACCTGTGACCTCTTCCACCTCAAAGGACAAGGGCAGCAGATGTGTAGGAACACCATCATCTGCAGGTTCCCCTCCAAGCCACATACCATCCTAACTTGGAACTATATCGCCGTTTCTTCACTGTCGCTGGATCAAAATCCTGGAACTCCCTCCCTAACAGCACTGTGGGTGTACCCGCATCAGATGGACTGCAGCGGCTTAAGAAGGCAGCTCACCACCACCTTCCCAAGGGCAATTGGGGATGGGCAACAAATTCTGGCCTTGCCAGTGACGCCCACATTCCATGAAATGAATAAAAGATTGATTGATTGCCGTCTGTAGCAACCTGGAATGAATGTGAAGCATAGAAGTCAGAGCTAAAGTGACCTTGTAAAGCCGCAGACAATGTTGCTCTATGTTGTTATTCATTTTGTTTATTGCTCTGCATTAAGTGGATATATTGAGTGTGTAGTCTACTCAGACTCCTAGGTCTCTTTCAGTTTCATCAAAGCTATTTCAACATCACTCAAAAATACGTGTGCTCCTTTTGCTGGTCATATGTAGTTTTACCTTTGACTGCATTAAATTTAAATGCTATTCTTCTTACTTGCATATTTTATCCAACTCATTGTGTAATTTCTGACTTCCTCCTCCAAACTTACTCACTGTTATTTCATCTGCAGATTTAATTTGTCTTTAAACAGCAGATACTTAGGTGTGAATTCAAAGCAGCAATTTCATCTTGGATTCCTTTTTACAATCATTGATTTTAACTTTGTGACACAATAGTAACGACATTGAAATTTCCATGCAAAGTGGCAACCATGTTTAAGGAGTATGAAGAAACAACAGACAATTCTGAGATTTGGAGTGGAAAGGTGACAATCCATGTATGGATTATTGGATTTGTGCAGTGATTTGTAGTATGTGTTGTAGAAACTTAGTAACAGCATTACATTCATTAGTACTGTAAGACTCTTCGAGGTTTTGAGGTTCTCGCAACATAATGTTAAAATTAGTAGATTACTAATTTGCTGTAGTTTGCATGAAAATCTGTATTGATTAAAAGTTTTTTTTTAAAGTTTGATAGCTCTTGTCCATTAACAAAAAGACAATACTAAAAGATGGTTTGATATAAAGTCATTTTCTGACTTTCAGTTAAATTACTTTTGCAATTTTACCTAATTGTTATAAATAAGCACTAAATGAGCATATCCACAAAACTAAGTACATTTTTCTGTCATATGGATGCGCACCAATCGAAATCCATTTGGTTAAGTGGCCTGGTTGATAATTTGTTGCTGACATAAACTGGTTGCCTTTTGTTTGTTTCGAAACCAAAATAAAGCTTTTGCCAAATACTTGAACGACATGGAAAGTGTATTTTTGTTTTTATAATGTTGCAAGAAAGGTGATGTATTCAGTTAATTTTTATTGCTGCAGACCTGTGACTATTCGGATCTGCCAGTGCTGATAATCACTAGTCCTGGAGCCTTGCATACATTTAAACAAGAGATTGTGCTTATTATTCATTGGAGTTTAGACAGATGAGAGGTGATCTTATTGAAATATATAAGATCCTGAGGAGACTTGACAGGGTGGATATTGAAAGCATGTTTCCCCTTGTGGAAGAGACTAAAACTAAGGGGACAGTTTAAAAATAAGGGGTCTCCCATTTAAGCCCAAGATGAGAAGAAATATTTTCTCTCAGAGGGTTGTGAGTCTGTAGAACTCTCTTCCCCGGAGAGCAGTGGAGGCAAGGTCATTGAACATTTTTAAGGCAAATTTAGTCAGATTCTCGACAAACAAGGGAGTCAAAGGGTATCGGGGGTAGGTAGGAAAGTGGAGTTGTGTACACTAGAATGACGGAGCAGGCTCAAGGGGTCGAAAGCCTACTCCTGCTCCTAGTTCGTTCGTTCGTATGCATGAATTGTGATACTAAGATGTTACATAATTCTTGCACAAACACTGTTGTTTAAGTTCTTCCATGTGCTCTTTTGGTTTCCGTAATTTTTACGTTCCATCAAACTGTTTTATTTTTGTATCTCTGATTTTCTGCAACACAAGTAGATGGCAAATTGCACATTGAATTCAGTGTGTGAGAAATTGGGTTCATTGAGCGCCTATTTTTTGGGTGCTGTGAGTGCCTTTAGAGTTCCAACATGGCATCTGCGTGCACATGTGGGGCAAATCGTGCCAGACACCATATTGGTGTAAGTGTTGGTGTGTGCGCAGTGAACGTTTACTGGAAGTCTGCAGAGCAGGCAGATCATTAATGCCAATGGTGTAATTTTTGAGCTCCAGACAATGGCTTTTTAACCTTGCGTGCGTTCAGCGGCAGGAAAGACCTCCGCATCAGCACTATTTAAAGGGATCATCAACTGCGATTATACAAGTGTTTGGTGTTTTCTATAGTTGTTTCATGTTAGGAGAAGGACGTTTTGCTGACTTCAAGGCTTCTGCACAAACTAGTTGCTCCCAAACATAAGTGCACTATAGGCATTTCTCTTTGGAATACCGGATGACTTGGACAATGAACAGAAGCCACAGAGAGCAGGACAAGCTGCTGTAAGCGGGAGGAAGAGGAGTGGGGAGAAGGGCTCTAAGCAGGAGGCCATATCTTCCCAGGATGTTCAGGAAGCAATTCTCTGAACTGAACTTGAGCAAGGAACATTGTGTGAGCTGTCTACACTTTAGTAAGGATGTCCTCTCTGAAATCTGCCACCTACTGCAGCCACAACTGCAACCTCATAGGGAAAGGACCTGATTGTTGGCGGTCATGAAGCTGACCGTGGTGATGAACATCTATGCATCTGGCTCCTTCCAGGCCGGAGTTATTTGCAACATTACCTGGAACTCGTTTGCCACAAGGGTGGTGGAAGCGGAGACAATCAATGATTCCAAGAAGAAATTGGATGGGCAGTTGAAGGAATCAAACTTGCAGGGCTATGGGGATCGAGCAGGGCAGTGTTGCTGACTGGATTGCTCCCCGGAGAGCCAGCATAGACTCGATGGGCTGAATGGCCTCTTTCTGTGCCATAAATGGCTGTATGATTCTATCGCAGTTTGCCATCCGCTGTTTTGTAAGGGAGATAACTGAGGTTCTCTATTTAAAGAGAACTAACTATATTTCATTCTGTCTTGCCAGAGACAACCAGGCATTGCTTATGGTGCAGGGTGCCACTGACAGCATGCACATTGCTTTGCATGGCAATTTTGCTCCATACTGGAACTAAAAGGAGTTCCCCTCCCTCAACGCCCTGTTGGTGTGTGACCATAGGCACCAATCGTGCAGTCAACTACCAGTGTCCTGATAGTAGTCATGATGTCGTCATTCTGCAGCAGTCCACTGTGCATGCTGCATTTGAGCCACCAAAGGGTGGCTACTGGGTAACGAGGGCTATCCGCTGACAACATCGCTAATGACTTTACACCACCTATGCACACTTGGGCAATATGGATACAATGAAAGGCATGCTGCCACACAAAATACGATAGAGCAGGCCATTGGCATGCAGAAACAATGTTTCTGTTCTCTGGAGAATTCTGAAGGAGCCCTGCAGTACTGGCAGAATGGGTGTGAAGATTAGTGGTGGTCTGCTGCATGCTGCGCAACCTCGGCAGCATGAGGGGACACTCCTTGCCACCAGCTATTGTGCGAGCAGCTGGGGAGCAGGAAGTAGAGAAACATGAGGAAGAAGAGGCAGGAGATAACTTAGACAGCCCTTTTCTGCCCGGCTGCCCATTAAGAACACATCTGAGTGCAATCGCAGAAGCCTTGAAGTCAGCAATAAGTCCTTCTCCTAACTTGAAACAACTATAGAAAACACCAAACACTTGTATAATTGCAGTTGATGATCCCTTTAAATAGCAACCCCAATTTCTGATTTACCAGGGTCCATACCTTACCTTTCTTTTGTCACTGAGCATCACAGTGTCTGCTTGGCCACAATGCAAAATTAAAAGCCATCATAAAATAAATGTTATAAACGAAATCATGTCATGTTGCATACAAGTCAACTTATATGACTTGAGGGGCGGCACAGTGGCGCAGTGGTTAGCACCGCAGCCTCACAGCTCCAGCGACCCGGGTTCAATTCTGGGTACTGCCTGTGTGGAGTTTGCAAGTTCTCCCTGTGTCTGCGTGGGTTTTCTCCGGGTGCTCCGGTTTCCTCCCACAAGCCAAAAGACTTGCAGGTTGGTAGGTAAATTGGCCATTATAAATTGCCCCTAGTATAGGTAGGTGGTAGGGAAATATAGGAACAGGTGGGGATGTGGTAGGAATATGGGATTAGTGTAGGATTAGTAAAAATGGGTGGTTGATGGTCAGCACAGACTCAGTGGGCCGAAGGGCCTGTTTCAGTGCTGTATCTCTAAACTAATCAGTCTGGGGAATTCCCTTCGTGCTTGTCTTTCATGTGCATTTGCCTATCCTTAGTTACCCAATGCAGTGATAGCATAGCTGGTGGAAGGCTGCTGATCTTCAGTGGAGGAGACTGTATCTGGCCTTGTAGGATGACCTCAAGCTGCTCTCTGCCTCGCAGGCCCCCTGTGGACTGTGCCATCTTGGCATGGGAGGCAGCAGTTGGAGCTAGCTGGCTGACAACAGCAACAAGGGCAGTGGCGGATTGGCAGGGGTGGGAAGATGAATGCTGTCTTCCTGAGAGAGGACAGTGGGTTCATGACCCATAGAGCCACTGCCATGCCCCTGGAGAGGCACTTCAACAATCCAGATAATCTGAGGCCAGAATGCTGGACTTCTGTAACCCCCTGGAAGACCCTTTGCATATTGTAATCCACAGCCATGATGACAGCAGTCTGAACTTCCATTGCAGCACTCAGTTGTTAGCTGGCTGTTGCACATGCTGCAATGTAAGTTTTGACACCGACTATCAGATGCCACAGTAAGGTTGGGTCCACAAGTCTATGAATGAAGTTGGCCAATACCTCCATGCTGCAAAGAATGACCTCCAAGACCTGTGCCAAGTGAATGCCGGACTCCTTCATGCTTCTTGATATTGACGGCAAGCTTTCAGGCAGGTTTCTAAATGCACCAAGCATTATGTTGTGCGTACCCATTGATGTTCTTCTGTAGATGCCCCATCAAATTCCTTATCTGAGTCCTCTGCAATGGATCCCAAACGCAATCTTGGCATCCGGCGAGATGACACTTGCCACTATCCTTGCCCCCTTTGCTGGCTACAGCCGCCTTGTGCTCCGTGTCTCGCCATGTGCAAATCCTGTTTCTAATCTATCCCTGCGCAGTGTCAGTATCTGATCTGGAGCCTGCAAGTGTGAAGTCAAGTGATGGTGCTGTGTCTTCATCATCAGTCTCTTCTTGGTGTTTCTCCACTGCCTGGCCAGGTTGCGCCTCTTTGGTATCTGAAAGGAAAAAGACACAAGGATAAGATTGTGATGTGGAGGGTGGGGGGAAGTAAGAGATAGATACATGCTTACACCATTTGCAGTTTGTAAATCAGAAGAAAGTGTGGGATGTGAGAAGGAAGAATAAGTATGAGGATACCACCATCTTTGATGATTTCAGCCCCTCCGCTGGCCATGGCCTCAGCAATGAACATTCCAATAATGGTTAGCACCTTCTCCTCCATGGGGGTTTGGACATGCAGGTGGGCCTGCCACCCTCTGGTTGTGTGCCGCCTCTCCTGCAAGTGAAGGGGAAGTGTGTCAGTGAGTGTGGTGCAATATAGCTGATGGTTGAATAACTGGCAGTGTGTAGAAAGCTGTGAGATGTGGGTATGGGTCTTGCAGCAGTCCAAATGTGTGAGGGTGAAGTGAAGCATATGAATGTTATCAGTGAGGCCTGATTGATGGAGATTGTTGGTAGGTAAATGATGGGGTTGTGGTGTTTTGAACAGTGGCTGAGGCTACTGGTGCATTTGGTAGGATATGGTATTTGCAGATACAGTCACTGAGCTTGACCACTTGTGTGAGGTCATTGAACCTCTTGCACACTGCATCCAGGTCTTTGACCCTTGACTCCTGGCATTGACCTCCATGGCTACCAGCTCCCACTGCCTTTTGACTGTGTGTCTGGAGGACTTCTTTCCTTCACCGCTCCCCCCCTCCCCACCGCCCCCCCCCCCCCCACAAACCAAACAACCCTGGATACTGGACATGTCTCTTCCTTTCCATCTCCTTCACCATGACTTCCATTGCACTGTCCGAACACCTTGGAGCACACTCTCTCCCCTGATGTGTCATTCTTGACTGTTTCCAAGTCATATTCTCTTCAGCTAAGACACCCAGTACATTCTCCATCCCCTTTAAAAGATGCAGGCTAGCTTTAAGAGGTGCTGGACACTTAGGATAGTGACCTCCCGCTGATGCGTAGTTAATGAACAGCATGGTTAGAGCTGGCTGGATACAGAGATCATTCACATGAGCAAGCAGCATAACGTTACTATGCTGCCTGCATTGCAATTAACACTCTTAGGTTAGTCACACATTGTGATCGCCACACCTGTTTTCGGGAGTTATTCAATTTAGCGCCCACTATTTCTTTTTGTCTTATAGCAAAGAAACTGGTTTGGAATTTGCGGTCAGCAGTGAAGGAACTGCGTTTGCGGTTCACCTTGAAAAAAGCTGCCCAGAATAGTTTAGTGGGCTGTAGAGCACAGACTTCCTCTTTTCCCAGGTCAGTTTGAATTTGGTGTTTTCTACAGGGGATCTGTGATGTCTGTGAAGCAAGCAGCAAGGAGGCTGATCAACCAGATTGAAGAATTCTCACAGAAGGCAAAGCAGGAAGTAAAAAACAGGAAATATAAATGATTGTACAGGAAGTGAATAAAGATTGGGACAAACAAATGGGATTAAGCGAGAATCCTAATTAATTGTTATGTTTTTCCATTTTTCTTCTAAGGGCATCAGACTTCACTGTTGTAAAATTAATTTTTCAGGCCCAGAGAGGTTGTACAGAAGTAATTATGACTTACTATGCCCTTAAAAACTCTTATTCCCTGATTGATCAAGGCTTAAAATTTTCAGTGGTCTTTAGTGTGATAATCGTGGGTAATTCGTTTAAGTTCTTGGCGTATCGTGATTCCTGTGGTGATTCCGTCGGTGAAGACTGCACAGCACACCCTATGGAGGAGCAGGGTATCACTGACTGCAAATTCCAGATTTCTGCTTTTATCTGTGCATGTATGGGTGCCAGAAGTTGCTGTCAGTTCTACCCTGTACCAACAGTCAGCGCTGACAGCCTTGCCATTATTACTATAACAAGCTCAAGGCCATTAATTTTGTTGATCCGGCAGGATGTCTGTTGTGAAATTCTGTGATTGTCGAGCTTCATTCTCGCATGTACATTTTGTTCACTTTATTCGGTAATGGATTTTCTAATTATTGAATTCTGATCTGCTCACTCCAGGAATTTTAAGTGGCTAATTGTCTGGTGAAGTTTGTACTCTGTGTGGGATGTTAACATTGTAAATTGGAACACATTCTCTATTTTGTGCAAATAACGAGAGCACCAAGCTCTCCCAAGTTTAAATAATTAGCACTTCCTTTACTCTGTCCCACGATGTACCTTAACATCAATCTCAAAAGACCACACATTCTGTACCAGTTTGATTTTTTTTTCATTCCCACACTAATATGACAATCTGAGTGATATTGCTTGTTTGTTCTGAATTGTTGGCAGTTTTGTGCTGTGAGCTGTCAATTGCTTCAGCCTTGAATTTACATTGGGATCATGGTATGAATGCTTAATGCATTTGTTTGAAATTCCTGTTATTTTAATGGAGCATTAACCCATTTAAAATTAATTGGTTAATGCTTCCACTTAAATAGCAGAAAGGAATTTAAGATGAATATGTTAAGTATCTTGTGCTGTTATTCCACAATATAATTTCAAGGTCTAAGAATTGGATAGGATTCTTGCTCAGCAGAGGAATGAAACATTCATTCCTTCAGCTGCAACTGAATTTGAACTTGGATCCAGGGTTCAAACAATCTGTCAGAGATCCCATCTCAAAAATTTGAGACAGTTCAAGCAGAGTTTTTGTGCAAAGACAATTTCAGAACAGCATATCAAAAATACTTTCTTCAGTGATTAAAATATATTTGTAAACTTGCAAAAGAGGAAAAAAGAAACCCAACAAACAAACACATTCTAATATTTACTGCTACTCTTGAGTTTTTTCTCTATTACAATTTGTATCTGAAAATCTTCTTTGTTTTAATATTTGAAGCAAATACAGTTTTCTGTTTTATACAGTGCAGGTTAAATGGTGATTGACCTTTTAATACAAGTCTTTAATGTTGTGGAGTTACAGGTTATAATATGTACACAGTATTACTAAACACACAAATCCAGAAGGATGTTGATTAAGTGCAGGTTTATACATAACATGCATAAACCAGTCTCAAATTAACGCAGAAGCGCAGATAATGTAAGTGGATCTTCTAATATCGAAATTAAGAACACTGTTATTTTCACTGGGATTTGGGTTGGAGAAGGGAGGTTAATCATAGACATTACTTACTGTAATTTGTGAATGGCGTGGGGCAGGAGTGGTTGTTGGTGTAATAGTAATACTGCTGGTGATTTTATTGGTTGACTTATTTGGTGTCCCATTAGTTATAGCTGGAGTTCTGATCTGATGGATTGAACTGCAGGGGCTCATTGGTCTTGAGATGGGTGTAGCTGTTTGAATGTGGGGATTACCTAAGTGGATATGGATTTTATTGTCTTCAGTAGTAATTACATTCGGACTTGTGTTTGACTTTTGTATCTGACGTCCTTGTATCCTTTCAGGTGATACTCTAAAGATTGTATGACCTGTAGCAGCTTCTACTGGCTCAGGGGACAGAGCTTGTGAGCTTGTAGAACTTGCAGTTACAGCAACTATTTGAATTGGTGACATTGTCCTTTCTGGAGTCATTGAACTACAGGAATCTGGAGTTCTCGATCTCGACATTGTAGTCCTGGTAAGCGGATTCAGGGTGCGCTCTGGTGTGGAGTACACATCTGATAGCTTCGATTTTACAGGTGTCATAGAGGCATTCTGAATAATGGTTATTTTTTGCTTTGGAACACCACAGTTAGGGATAACTGCTGTGCTGGTGTAAGAGAATGAATTTTCTAAAGTGGGGCTAGTGATTTCAAGAGTAGCTGTGCTGTGCCCATGATCTGGTGTTACTTTTATGTGAAGAGGTTGGCCTTGTTTCTGAGTAAGCACCATTTCGCCTGGTTGCACCAGATTTCCATTCTGCTTGGATACGGCTTTTCCATTTTGAGCATAACTTTCCTTGCCCTTCATCCATGGTGTCCATGACCTCCTCTTATTGACGCTATTTACAGTTAATGAGTTGTAGTTTACTTGCAAGGATTGATCATCTTGAGAACTGTAATCGACTTCTTCACTTTCTATGCGTATTTTTCCATTCACAATTGCTTTTTCTAAAGGGATAAGGCTTCTGTAATCAGGTGGTTCACTGTCTAGTGCATCAGTCTGGATCTCTTTTGAGCAGAGTTGCAATTCCCCAAATCTTCTGCTATTCATGCCAGGCCGAAGGCTCTTGCTGAACCGTCTGTACCTCTCCAGTTCTTTGGTAAGGTTTTCGGTTTCTCTTGCTAGTTCTTTGTTTCGATTTTCCTGTTGAGTCAGCTTTTTTTGCAGTGAAGTCTGCTCCGCTTTAAAATGGCATAATAAGTCTTCTGTTGCCATATATTCATGAATTTTGTCTTTCAGGGCTTCCACTTCACTTGATAGATGGCTTGATTTTGCCTGTTCCTCATTGAGTCTGTCAAACAGCATTTGTTCGTGTGTTGATTCAACCTTTTCTGTTAGCTTATATCCAGCCAATTCCTTCTTCACAGCCTCAAACTCCCTTGACAATAATTTCACCTGTTGTTCATCATAGTACCTATGCTCCAGTGAGTCATAGTCATCTTCTGTCTTCATCAGATCATCTTCTACAACCTGCATATGTTTTAATTTGCGTTTAAGCCTTTCAACCTCATGAGTCAATTCTCTGACTTTATTGTCATCCTGTTGTAAACATATAGGGGATTTGCCAAACTCTTCTTTTCCTTTGTTTTTGAGATACTCCTTTTCCACTGCTTCAAGAGATTGGAGTCTCTTCTTCAGGAGGTTGGACTTGGACAAGAGGTCATTTCCTCGCTCTTCTTCTGCTTTTAGCTTCTTTTTAAGCTCATCTCTTTCCTTCGTCAAGCTGTACGTTTTCTCTTCCAATTCTGCTTTGGACTTCAATGCGTTTTTACTTTCCTCAATTAGTTTTTCTGTCACAGCTGTAACTTTATTTTCCTCTCGTTGAAGTTGGGCATTTGCATTTTGAAATTTATCCTCTGTCTGTCTCATCTTCTCTGCCATATTTTTTCTTTCATCAACCAACATCACAGTTAATGTTTTAAGCTTGCTTAGGTCCTCCTTCATAGCCAATTCAGTTTTCTCCAGTTTGTTTTCAATTGCCTCCAGTTCCCTAACTCTTACTTTTAAGGTTTCCAATTCATTTTCTAATTTCTTTGTTAGATTTTTCTCTTTTTCCAGATTACATTTAAGCACATAACATTCTTGTTTACTTTTACTAAAGGCATCCTCTAATTTTTCCAATTCCATTATTCTCTTCTTTAATTTCTCTACCTCAGTTTTCAGGTTCCTGCTGTGGCTTTCTTCCTTTTCTATTTTTCTGTTGAGATCCCTGCACTGGTCCTCCATTTTTATCAGTTCTTCATCTTTTCCTTCCATTTCTAACACACGTTTCCGCAGGTCTTCCACTTCTGCCATCAAGCTGGAATTCCCACATTCGCCTCGGTTTATTTTTTCCCTCAAATCCTGTAGTTCCTCTTCTGCTTTTTTCAATGATTTATTAGTCTCCTCCAGTTCATCTATCTGTCTGCTGAGTGTGGCAAGTTTTAAACGGAGTTGTCGATTCTGGCTTTCTTCGTTGGTCAATTTGGCCATTGTTGTTTCCTGTTCTTGATAAAATCTACTGGCTTGCGCTTGCAATTCAATTTCAAGAGTGAACACTTTATTTTCTTCTTCTGTTGCCCTTTCCTCAGAGGCTGTTAATTTCTCCTGAGCTTGCTGTGCAGTGACTGATAGCGCTTGAACATTTTGACTCTGTTGGTTAAGCTGCTCTGAAAGCCGTTGCTGTTCATCAACAAGTATCAATGCAAATGATTTCAGCTTGGTAAGCTCTTCCTTTAGCTTTGTAATTTTTTTGACATTTTCTTGATCTTTTTTCACCTGGTATGCCTTTTCTTGGTCAATTAGCTTTTTCAATCTAAAGAGAAAAAAAGCATTACATAAGAAAATGCAGCTTGGCTCAGTGGAGAGTAATTGATCTATTTGTTGAATCACATTCATTTCTCTGATACACGGATTGAAATTTACTGTTTTTAAATGTATAGTTTCCTTCTAAACACTTCAGTATAATTGTTCAGTCAGTTGCATAAGCAAAAGTAATTTTGAACGCTCAACATATAAACTTTAACAACAAAAAGCTGTAGAATGTAACAAATGTAAGGACCCACAGAACTGTTCTAATTTGTATCAATTTCTTGAATAAAACTGTATAACTTCACTATATTCCAAAGAGATCAGCAGAACTATCCAAAGTTATTATGCAGCATTGAACCACATTCTTGACTTGTACCTATTGTTTGAATGTGTTAGTCTGAAATGTGGACACAGAAAACGTAAACTTGTGTGTGCAGGAATTCTTACAAATTGTGAAATTAGTGATATTGGCAGTACACATTTAAGATTAATGACCATAACATTCTTGAACAACAATAGTGTGAAGAATAAGGGAAATAAAATGTCCTTGGAGGACCATAGTTTTTGCATACTATGTGACAACTGCTTGACCATGCAACTGAACAGTGTTGACATCAAACAAGAGCAACTTGTACTTATATTGCGCCTTTAACATAGAAAAACATTCCCAGGCGCTTCACAGGAGTGTTATCAAGCGAAGTTTGACACCGAGCCACACAAGGGTATATTAGGGCAGAAAACCAAAAGATTGGTCAAAAGGATAGGTTTTAAGGAGTGGTTCAGGTAGGGCAAAAACTCCATAATTTAGGGTCTTGGCAGCTGAAGACACAGCTGCTGACAGAGGAGGAATTTAAAATTGGGGATGATTATGAGGCTAGAATTGGAAGATTGCAGATTATCATGGAGGGTTATAGGGCTGGAGGAGTCACGGAGACAGGGAGAGACGAGGCCATGGGGGGTTTTTAAAACCAGGATAAGAATTTTAAAATTAAGGTGCTATTCAATTGGCAGCCAATGTAGATCAGCAAGCACAGGGGCACTGGGTGAACAGGATTTGGTGTGAGTTAGGACACGGGCAGCAGAGTTTTGGATGATATCAAATTTTTGGAGGATAGAACGTGAGAGATCAACCAGGAGTGCTTTTGATTGGCCAAGTTTCGAGGTAACAATGCATGAATGAGGGTTTCAGCAGCAGATAAAATGAGGCAGATGCACAGTCGGGTGATGTTACAGAGGTGGAAATAGGCATTCTTAGACGGCATGGGTTTGTGCTCAGTTGCTCATTTCGAGGTCAAATATGACACATTGAGAGCAGTCTGGATCAGCGTCAGACAGTTGCCAGGGAGAGAAATTTAATTGGTGGTTAGGGAATACAGTTTGTGGCAGGGAGCAAAGCCAATAGCTTCACTCTTCCAATATTTAGTTGGAGGAAATTTCTGCTCATCCATTACCGGATGTCGGTCAAGCAGTCTGTTAATTTAGACACTGTGGAGGGGCCGAGAGAGGTGGTGGTGAGGTAGTGCTGGTTGTCATCAATGCAAATGTGGAAACTGATGCTGTATTTTGGGGCAGCAGGTGGATGAGAGCTAGGAGGGGCCAAGGCTAGATCCTTGGGCTCCAGAGGTAACGATGCAAGAATACCAAAGAAGCCATTGCAAGTGATTCTCTGCTACGATTTGATAGATAAGCCTGTTTCTGTGCTGTATAACTCTATGACTGTATAAGAATGGAGCAAGCAAGGGCAGTTCACCTAGCTGGATGATGGAGGAGAGGTGTTGGAGGAGGATAGTGTGGTTGATTGTGTCAAAAGCCGCAGATAGGTCAAGGACGAGGAGGGATAGTTTACCTTTGTCACAGTCACACAGAATATCATTTGTGACTTTGATAAAGACCACTTCAATACTGTGGCCGGAAACATGATTGGAGGGATTCAAAAATCGAATTGCGGGAAAGACGGGCGCAGATTTGGGGGGGTGACAACAAGTTTACAGACTTCGGAGAGGAAAGGCAGGTTAGAGATGGGACCCTGGTTTTCAACGACAGAGGGATCACAGGTGGGTTCTTTGAGCACGGGGTGATGATGGCAGATTTGAATGAGGTGGGGGAAATAGGAACCAGTAACAATATTGACTAACATGGGGCCCAGGAAGGGAGGTTCGGTGATCAATAGTTTGGTCGGAATAGGATTGAGGGAACCGGAAATGTGTCGCATGAACAAGATGAGCTTGTGGAGAACATTGCAGGAAATGGATTAGAATCTAGAGAAAGACAAGAGTTCAGGGCTAGGGCAGTGTGGACCATTGGAGGAAGTTAGACTTGATTGACATGGGGAAGGGAGGGAAACTAGGAAATCTGATGGGACTAAAGGTTGACAAATCCCCTGGACCTGATGGCCTGCATCCTAGGGTCTTAAAAGAAGTGGCTGCAGAGATAGTGGCTGCATTGATAGATTCTAGAAAGGTCCCAGCGGATCGGAAAACTGCAAATGTAATACCCCTATTCAAGAAAGGAGGAAGACAGAAAGCAGGAAACTGTAGGCCAGTTAGTCTAATGTCTGTCATTAGGAAAATGTGGGAATCCATTTGTAAGAAAGTAGTAGCAGGACAATTAGACAATCATAATACAATCAGGCAAAGTCAGCATGGTTTTATGAAAAGGAAATTGTGTTTGACAAATTTATTAGCGTTCTTTGAGCACGCAATGAACAGGATGGATAAAGGGGAACCAGCAGATGTAGTGTATTTGGATTTCCAAAAGGCATTCAATAAGGTCCCACATAATAGGTTACTGCATAAGAGATCATGGTGTTGGGGGTAATATATTAGCATGGATAGAGGATTGGCTAACTAACAGGAAACTAAGAGTCAGGATAAATGTACATTTTCAGGTTGGCGAACTATCTAGTGGAGTGCCACAGGGATCAGTGCTGGAGCCTCAACTATTTATGATGTATATTAATGATTTGTATTGCAGTGAGATTTGTTGACAGTATGAAGATAGGTAAGAAAGCAAGTTGTGAGGAGGAGAGTTGAGAGTCTGCAAAGGGGTATAGATAGGTTAAGTGAGCAAAAAATTGGCAGATGGAGTAGAATGTGGGGAAATGTGAGGTTGTCCACTTTGTCAGGAAGAATAGAAAAGCAGAATATTATTTAAATGGAGCAAGACTACAGAATGCTGTGGTACAGAGGGATCTGGGTGTCCTTGTACATGAATCACCAAAATGTCACCATGCACGTACAGCAAGTAATTAGGAAGGCAAATGGATTGTTGCCCTTTACTTAGAGGGGGATAAAGTATAAAAGTAGGGAGTCATAGAGTTATACAGCACAGAACAGGCCCATCGGGTCCATGCCGGCCATCAAGCACCTATTTATTCTAATTCCATTTTCCAGCACTTGGCCCGTAGCCTTATATGCTATGGCATTTCAAGTGCTCATCTAAATACTTATTAGATGTTGTGAGGGTGTCTGCCTCTACCACACCTTCAGGCAGTGTGTTCCAGATTCCAACCACTCACTTGGTAAAAAAGTTTTTCCTCAAATCCCCTCTAAACCTCCTGCCCCTTACCTTAAATCTATGCCCCCTGGTTATTGACACCTCCGCTAAGGGAAAAAGTTTCTTCCTATCTATGCTCCTCAGAATTTTGTAAACCTCAATCAGGTCCCCCCTTAGCCTCCTCTGCTCTAAGGAAAACAACCCTAGCCTTTTCAGACTCTTTTTTTTCATAGCTGAAAGGTTCCAGCCTAGGCAACATCCTGGTGAATCTCCTCTGCACCCTCTCCAGTGCAATCACATCCTTCCTATTGTGTGGCAACCAGAACAGTACACAATACCCAGCTGTGACCTAACTAGCGTTTTATACAGCTCTATCATAACCTCCCTGCTCTTCTATTCTATGCCTTGGCAAATAAAGGCAAGTATCCCATATGCCTTCCTAACCACCTTATCTACCTGTGCTGCTGCCTTCAGTGATCTATGGACAAGTACACCAAGGTCCCTCTGACCTTCTGTACTTCCTAGGGTCCTACCACCCATTGTATAATCCCTTGCCTTGTTAGTCCTCCCAAAATGCATTACCTCACACTTCTCAGGATTAAATTCCAATTGCCACTGCTCTGCCCATCTTACCAGCCCATCTATATCATCCTGTAATCTAAGGCTTTCCTCCTCACTATTTACGACACTACCAATTTTCGTGTCATCTGCAGACTTACTGATCATACCTCCTATATGCACGTCTAAATCATTAATGTAAACTACAAACGGCAAGGGTCCCAGCACCGATTCCTGTGGTACACCACAGGTCACAGGCTTCCAATTGCAAAAACAACCTTCAACCATTACCCTCTGCCTCCTGCCACTAAGCCAATTTTGGATCCAATTTGCCATATTGCCCTGGATCCCATGGGCTCTTACCTCTTGACCAATCTCCCATGCGGGACCTTATCAAAAGCCTTGCTGAAGTCCATACAAACTACTTCAACTGCTTTACCCTCATCTACACACAGTCACCTCCTCGAAAAATTCAATGAAATTTGTTAGACATGATATCCCCCTGCCAAAGCCATGCTAACTATCCCTGATTAATCCCTGCCTCTCCAAGTGGAGATTAATCCTGTCCCTCAGAATATTTTCCAATAGTTTCCCTACCACCGATGTTAGACTCACAGGCCTGTAATTACCTGGTTTATCCCTGCTACCTTTCTTGAATAATGGTACCACATTTGCAGTCCTCTGGTACCTCTCCTGTGGCCAGAGAGGATTTGAAAATTTGTGTCAGAGCCCCTACAATCTCCTCCCTTGCCTCATATAACAGCCTGGGATATATCTCATCTGGACCTGGGGATTTATCCACTTTTAAGCCCACTAAAACCACTAAAACCTCCTCCCTTTCAATGCTAATTTGCTCAAGTATATCACAGTCCCCCTCCCTAATCTCTATACCTACATTGTCCTTCTCCATAGTGAACACAGATGAAAAGTAATCATTTAAAACCTCACCTACGTCCTCCGACTCCACACACAGATTGCCACTTTTGTCCCTAATGGGCCCTACTCTTTCCCTGGCTCTCCTGGATGCACTTTAAGAATTCCACCCCCTTTAAGCTTTTTGCACGAAGACTATCCCAGTTAATATTGTTACCCTATTATTTTTACATCTCTCTGAGATTTGCCTACATAAGTGCTCCTCTATCTCTCCCTGACTGTTTGTTTGGAGGCCTGTTGTACACTCCCAGCAAAGTGATTGCCCCCTTTTTGTTTTTAAGTTCTACCCATATGGCCTCATTTGAGGAATCTTCTAAGATATCATCCCTCTTTACTGCAGTAATTGACTCCTTGATCAATAGTGCAATGCCACCTCCTCTTTTACACCACCCCCCACCCCCATCACACCTGAAGATTCTATACCCTGCAATATTGAGCTGCCAGTCCTGCCCTTCCTCAACTATGTCTCTGTGATAGCAATAATATCATATTCCCATGTGTTAATCAATGCCCTCAATTCATCTGCCTCACTTGTAAGACTCCTTGCGTTAAAATAGATGCAAACTAGCCTTGCATTATTCGCTTGTGCCTTAACAGGTTTATATTTGCTCTACCTTCCAGACTGATTTAGTTTCTCTTCTATATTTGGCTGTGCATCACTCCCTACTGTACCTCCACTCTGTATCACATCCCTCTGCCGTATCAGTTTAACCCCCCCTCCCCCACCCAACAGCACTAGCAAACCTCCCAGCAAGGATGTTGGTCCCGTTCTGGTTCAGGTGCAACCTGTCCAACTTGTACAAGTCCCACCTTCGCCAGAAACATACCCAGTGATCCAGGAAATTAAAGCCCTCCCTCCTGCACCATCTGTTCAGCCACGCATTCATCTGCTCTGTCCTCCTATTCCTATACTCACTAGCACGTGGCACCGGGAGTAATCCAAAGATTACAAACTTTGAGGTCCTGCTTTTTAATCTGCTACCTAGCTCCCTAAATACTTGTTGCAAGACTTCATCCCTCTTTCTACCTATGTTGTGGTACCAACGTGAACCACAACCTCTGACTGTTCACCCTCCCCCTTCAGAATGTCCTGCAGCCGCTCCGTGACATCCTTGACCTGAGCATCAGGGAGGCAACATACCATCCTGGAGTCACGTTTGCGGCCACAGAAATGCCTATCTGTACCGCTTATTATAGAATCCCGCATCACTATAGCTCTCCCACTCTTTTTCCTTCCCTCCTGTGCAGCTGAGCCACCCGTGGTGACACAGACTTGGCTGTTGCTGTATTCTCCTGAGAAGCTATCTCCCCTAACAGTATCCAAAGTGGAAAATCTGTAAGAGAGGGAGATGTACCCAGGGAGCTCCTGCACTACCTGCCTAGTTCTTCTACCCTGCCTGGCAATCACCCATTCCCTTTCTGCCTGAGCAGTCTTTTTACCTCCCTCTACATGCTATCCACGATGATCTCAGCATCACGGATGGCCCACAGTGTCCCCAGCTGCTGCTCCAGATCCGAAACGTAGATTTCGAGTAGCTGCAGCTGGAGACACATCCTACACACTGTAAGTGTCCCTGACTTCCCACATTGCACAGGAGGAGCATTCCATGCTGCCGAACTGCCCTGCCATGACTTGCCCTTAATTTACTCCCTTAAATTACCCAAAAATTAGAGATTATTTACACTAGGGACCTTGATTCCCTAAAAAACACTACTTACTGTATCAAAAAAAAACTTGAGACCTTACCTTTCACTTTACTTTAGTTACTAACTTACTTTACTTACTTACCAGAGACTCACCAAACAAGTAGCTTCTTCCCAAACCAATCACCTACCTGCTTGCCTGTGATGTTTGATGCCATGTTTGATTTAAATTAAATTAAAGGCTTACCTGTATACTCACCCTGGCAGCTCTCTGTTTCCCTGATCTCACTGTTTATTGTGACGTTACTCTGATGTCACTTTTCGATTTTTCCCTGCCCTGCTCCTGCTGCTCCCACTGTGCTCCTCTCGCTCTCGCTCTGTCTCCGACTCTGGGCTTTTGGCGCACTTTTTAAACCTCTGCACCCGCTGTGCTCCTCCCTCTCTCGCTCTGTCTCCGGTCTCTGTCTTGCTACAATTGTATAGGGCATTGGTGAGACCGCACTTAGAGTATTGTGTACAGAATTGGTCACCTAGCTTAAGGAGGGATATATTTGCATTGGAAGAAGTTCAGAGAACGTTCACTAGGCTGATTCCTAGAATGAACTGGTTACCTTATGAGGAAAGGTTGAGCAGGTTGGGCCTATACTCATTGGAGTTTAGAAGAATGAAAGGTGATCTTATTGAAACATATATAAGATTCTGAGGGGGCTTGACAGGGTAGATGCTTGGGAATGTTTCACCTTTTGTAGGAATCTAGAACCGCGGGCCCAGTTTAAAAAAAAGAGTTCTCCCACTTAAGACTGAGATGAGGAGAAATATGTTTGTCAGTGGGTCATTAATCTCTGGAATTCTCTTCCTCAGAGAGCAGTGGAGGCTGGGTCATTGAGTATATTCAAGGCTGAGTTGGACAGATATTTGATCTCCAAGGGAGTTCAGGGTTATGCGGAGCAGGCAGGAAAGTGGAGTTAAGGCCACAATCAGATCAGCCATGATCTTATTAAATGGCGGAGCAGGCTGAAGGGGCCCTACTCCTGCTCCTATTTCTTGTCTTCTATGCAGCAGCAGCAGCTGAATGCATGGTTTCGATCTTTGTGATTTTTAAAAAAGTCATAAACTCCCTGCATTAGGAGGTGAGGATGAAGGAGACAGGGGAGGATGGTTTAAGATGACGGTTCTTGGTGGTGAAGAGAAGCTGAGGGTGATCTTTGCATTTCTGGATGATCTTTGAATAGTGAACAGTTTTAGTGATGGACCGCAGGACCCAATTATGCATTATGTGGTCCAACCAGATCTGGTGATGGATGGTTAAACCAGTTGTCTGCCATTGACATTCAAATCTGCATCTCTTGGACTTCGAGCAGAGAGGAGTTGTATATGAGGGAGAACGACGCAGGTGAGAGAGGGTAATAATTTTAATGGGAACAAGAGCATCAAAGGTGGTTGAGAGGACATAATTTATCAAATCGGTACCTGTAGAAATGATAAATTGTGGGCCAGAGGCGAGATAGTTGGTCATTTGATTTGAAAAGTTTTTTTCTCGAGGTAGACATAGAAAGAAGTGGTGTTGGAAGGGGCAAGGGGAATATTGGTAGGGAGCAATACGAAGAAATAGTGAGAAATTGCCTTATCGGTAATCGTTACGATGGGAGGAGTGAAGCCATATGAGATGGCAAGATCAAAGTGGTGCTGTGAATGTGGGTTGGAGAGTTCATATGGAGGGGGAGACTAAGGAGGAAAGGAGGGCAGTGAACTCAGAGGAGGGAGAGCAAGAAGAGCTGGATGAAATCACCGAGGCTGAGATGCGCTCGATGCAGAGACTGAGGGAGGGAAGCAGAGAAGATATCTCGGAGAGAAACTTTGTGTGATACTTGAATGGGTAGTACAGACAAGGATTTTAAATAAGTCTTGTGAGAAGTTAACAAAGTAAGATGCTCAAAGGACGAGATGTTGCGAGATGAGTAGGGAGACAGACCAGGGTGTAATTTAGTGATAAGGGCTGCATCACAACCGCAGCAGTCTGAATGGTGGAAAGTATAGTCAGATGGGGAAGCTCCATTAAGGGGAAAGGCGTCATCACCTCTTCATGTCTCCGTTCAGGTAATGATATTGATGTGATCACTGGCAACTGACTCCCACAACTTGTGGTCAATGTCACAGGACTTCATGTCGCGCCGGTGGGTCTGATACCAGTGATGAGCTCGCTGTACAATGTGTCCTTGGGGATCCTGCCATCTTCCATGCGGCTCACATGGCCAAGCCATCTCAAGCACCGCTGGCTCAGTAGGGTGTATATGCTGGGGATGTTGGCCGCCTCGAGGACTTCTGCGTTGGGGATACGGTCCTGCCACCTGATGCCAAGGATTTTCCGGAGGCAGCGAGGATGGAATGAATTGAGACGTCGCTCTTGGCTGACATACGTTGTCTAGGCCTCGCTGTCGTAGAGCAAGGTACTGAGGACACAGGCTTGATACACCCGGACTTCTGTGTTCCGTGTCAGTGCGCCATTTTCCCACACTCTCTCTTGGCCAGTCTGGACATAGCAGCGGATGCCTTTCCCATGCCCTTGTGGATTTCTGCATCGAGAGACAGGTTACTGGTGATAGTTGAGCCTAGGTAGGTGAACTCTTGAACCACTTCCAGAGCGTGGTCGCCGATATTGATGGATGGAGCATTTCTGGCGTCCTGTCCCATGATGTTCATTTTCTTGAAACTGATGGTTAGGCCAAATTCGTTGCAGGCAGCCGCAATCCTGTGGATGAGTCTCTGCAGACACTCTTCAGTGTGAGATGTTAATGCAGCATCATCAGCAAAGAGGAGTTCCCTGATGAGGACCTTCCGTACTTTGGTCTTTGCTCTAAGACGGGCAAGGTTGAACAACCTGCCATCTGATCTTGTGTGAAGGAAAATTCCTTCTTCTGAAGACTTGAACGCATGTGAGAGCAGCAGTGAGAAGAAGATCCCGAACAGTGTAGGTGCGAAAATACAGCCCTGTTTCACGCCACTCAGGATTGGAAAGGGGTCTGATGAGACACCACTATGCTGAATTGTGTCTTTCATATTGTCATGGAATGAGCTGATGATACTTAGTAGCTTTGGTGGACATCCGATCTTTGCGAGTAGTCTGAAAAGACCACGTCTGCTGACGAGGTCAAAGGCTTTGGTGAGATCAATGAAAGCAACGTAGAGGGGCATCTGTTGTTCGCGGCATTTCTCCTGTAGCTGGCGAAGGGAGAACAGCATGTCAATGGTGGATCTCTCTGCTCGGAAGCCACACTGTGCCTCAGGGTAGACACGCTCAGCCAGCTTCTGGAGTCTGTTCAAAACGACTCGAGCGAAGACTTTCCCCGCTATGCTGAGCAGGGAGATTCCACGGTAGTTATTGCAGTCACTACGGTTACCCTTGTTCTTATAGAGAGTGATGATAATGGCATCACGCATGTCCTATGGTACTGCTCCCTCATCCCAGCACAGCCAAAGCAGTTCGTAAAGTACTGAGAGTATGGCAGGCTTAGCACTCTTGATTATTTCAGGGGTAATGCCGCCCTACCCAGGGGCTTTTCCACTGGCTAGAGAATTAATGGCATCGCTGAGTTCCAATTTTGTTGGCTGTTCATCCAGCTCATCCATGACTGGCAGAGACTGGGTTGCATTAAGGGCGGTCTCAGTGACAACTTTTTCCCTGGAGTACAGTTCTAGGTAGTGCTGCACCCACCATTTGCTTGCGTTGGTCAGTGACCGTGTCCCCTGATTTAGACTTGAGGGGGCCGATCTTCTTGATGGTTGGCCCAAAAGCTCTCTTAATGCCATCATACATTCCTTTGATGTGTCCGGTGTCAGAGGCCAGCTGAATACGACTGTATTGGTGTTGCCTGTAGTCATCTGCACAGCGCCTGGCTGTACTTTGTGCAGCGCTTCTGGCTACTTTAAGTGCTACGGATGTTAACTCGCTGGGGCTTTCTTGTAGTTCAACAGTGCAATGCGCTTAGCGGCTATGACAGGTTCCAGCTCTTCAAAGTGAAATTGAAACCAGTCTGCATTCTTCTCACGTTTGCCATAGGTGGTCATTCCTGAGTCATAGATGGCGTCTCTGATGTGGGCCCACTTGGGTCTCTGCATCCCCTGTAGGATTGTTTTGAAGGGCTTTTTCAAGTGAATTTAGAAACTTATGTAACAGCTGTGGATAAGAAGTTCTGTTAGTGTTGACGTGCGAGCGGCCCTTCTGCTTGGAGTGATGTAGCTTCTTTGGTTTGAGTCTAACTTTGCTGCACACTAGGGAGTGGTCGGTGTCGCAGTCCGCACTGTGGAAGCTGCGTGTGACTTGGACACTGTTTATGGAGGCTCGCCTTGTGATGATGAGGCCCAGCTGGTGCCAACGACGTGATCTTGGGTGCCTCCATGAAACCTGGTGACAGGGTTTAGTATGAAAGAACGAGTTGGTGATGCAGAGGTTTTGATAGATACACAACTCCAGCAGTTTACCGCTATGACTTGAATCAGTGGCATATACTGCTTTCCAGGCCGGCAGCATAACTTAACCATAATATTTAACAAATATTGCCTGTTGCATCAATTACTGTATTGGCCATTTGAGCTGATTTTCATTTTTTAAATTCTAAGCTAACCACGTGAGTTTAAAAAAAATTCTGACATTTCTCATTAAAACAACAATTTTTAATCTTTATTGAGCGACCTTTGTAGTTGTTGAAATGTGAAATTCTTTTTTAATGTGTGGAATGTTCTAAAACAGCAAAATAAGTTTTAAAATTCACCATGTGTCTGAAATATAAAATGATGCATCGCTTTATCTTCTATAAGGGTGACGTTGCAACCCGTGAATATTGTCATGTTTATTTTTAGTAATATATTGCATCAGTTTATACTGGATGGAGATTGTGGTCAAAACACACTATTAGTGGCAGTGAGCAATGGGCAAATTATCTTATCACTATGACTTGTGTGCTATTAGGTCTATTGTTGATTGTCTGCTTTCATTGTGCGTTTTATAGGGGATATTAGGTATTGTTCAACTGTCTAGAGCAGTGTTGCAGAACGATCAAAACAAATCTCTGTGCAAAACACCTAAATAGTGTTGCCAAATTGATGGTGATCTTTTCTATTGCTGCTAACTATGATGGTATCTTGACTGAACAAGTTCCCATTTCTATCTGGGCAAGAAAATGGTTTATCCCCTGGTAGTAGTAACAAACTGTGTGGCGTATTTTTTTTTATTCATTCATGGGATATGGGCGTCACTGGCTATGCCAGCATTTATTGCCCATCCCTAATTGCCCTTGAGACGGTGGTGGTGAGCTGCCTTCTTGAACCGCTGCAGTCCATTTTGGGTAGGTAGACCCACAGTGCTGTTAGGAAGGGAGTTCCAGGATTTTGACCCAGCGACAGTGAAGGAACGGCGATACAGTTCCAAGTCAGGATGGTGTGTGACTTGGAGGGGAACTTACAGGTGGTGGTGTTCCCATGTGTTTGCTGCCCTTGTTCTTCTAGTTGGTAGAGGTCGCGGGTTTGGAAGGTGCTGTCTAAGGAGTCTTGGTGCATTGCTGCAGTGCAACTTGTAGATGGTACACACTGGTTTATTCATTTTCTTTTGGACATTCTGTTTTATTTCGGTTATAATTGAAATTGTACCTATTAATCCAGTTGCAGTGTCAAGAAACTGAGATTAATGAATGAGGGAAACACAAGATTCATGCAGAAGATTAACTTGCATGGAAAAGCAAGAGCTTATGGAAACAGTGACAAACTGTCATGTGGCAAACTCAAAGGGAGGAGATTGGTGAATGAATAGCTCACGTACAGTAATACAACCATATGAATTAGGAGCATAAGTAGGCCATTCGGCCCGTCTAGCCTGCTCTGCCATTCAATAAGATCATGGCTGATCTGTTTCTGTCTCGAATTCCATACTCCCATCAACCCCTGTCCAATTAAGAGCCTGGGCCACGCAAAATCACTGCTTGGCTTCCAGGCCCAGCGGAGGCGGGCTCGCCCCTGACTTTTTTGCTAATAGGTGGGGCCTCTGCCACAAGGTAAAATTCCAGTCATTGTCTTTGTTTCCTCCGAAAAACTCAGTTCCCTAGCCACCAATTTCATCCCTTTTCCTGGCAACAGTCTGAGGCTGAATACAAAACTGTGACTGTTCGCAACCTTGGTTTCATACTTGACCCCAAGATGAGCTTCAGACCACATATCTGCATCGCTGAGACTGCCTAGCTCGAACTCCGTTAACATCGCCGAAGAAGGGTCACTGACCCGAAACGTTAACTCTGCTTCTCTTTCCACAGATGCTGCCAGACCTGCTGAGTGGTTCCAGCATTTCTTGTTTTTATTTCTGTTCCTGCCTCAGTTCATCTGCTGCAATGTAATGGTTATGGTACTGGACTAACAATCCAGACAAAGCTTATGATTTCAAATTCCAACTATTGAATATGTGAAATTAAATGTGTGAGTTGGCATCAAAATGACAAGGAAAGCTGCTGCTCTGTCCAACTACAGCAGGAAACCTGCCACTCCAGATGAACTGGCATACATGTGACCATTTGGACAAAGCACTGAGTGCATGAAGCAAGGGCACAGAACGTATTCCGGGTGGAGACTTCAATGCCCATCACCAAGAGTGGCTCGGTAGCTCTACTGCTGATCAAACTGGTCATGTCCTGAAGGAGATAGCTGCCACACTGGGATTGTGGCAGGTGGTGAGCGAACCAAACTGAGGGAAAAACCTAGCTGTCCTCACTCATCCAGACCTGATTACTGCCTTGGTCCAAACGTGAACAAAACAGCTGGGTTCCAGAGGTGAGGTGACCGTGATAGTCCTTGACATCAAGGCAGCATTTGACCTGAGTGTGACTCAAAGGAATCCTCGTAAAATTGAAGTCAACGCGTATCGGGGGAAACTCTTCACTGGCTGGAATCACACCTAGCATAAAGGAAGATGGTTGTGGTTGTTGGAGGCCAATCAGCTCAGTCCCAGCACATTACTGCAGGAATTTGCCAGGGTACTGTCCTGGACCCAACCATCTTCAGCTGCTTCATCAATGACCTTCCCTCCATCATAAGGTCAGAAGTGGGATTGCATGATGTTTAGTACCATTCGCAATTCCTCAGTTAATGAAGCAGTCCATGCTCACATGCAGAAAGACCTGGACACTGTGGGAGTGCCTTCATTACATGGACAGCAGCTTTTCAAGATGGCACAGTTTCACACTGGCCAGTAAATTTACTGACTGAACAATTAGGAGGGTAGTTACCGTGGGAATTTTTAATTAAAAATATTAATGGAATGTTCACAATTTTAATACATACATATATATAAAATGAGTCATTACAATACAGAAAGAGGCCATTCAGCCCATTGAGTCCATGCTGGCTCGCTCTAGAGCATTCCAGTCAGACCCATTCCCTTGCTCTGTTCCAGTAGCCCTGCAAGTTTATTTCCCTCAAGTACCAATCCAATTTCCTTTTGAAATTGTTGATTGTCTCTGTCTCTGTTTCTGCTTCCACAACTCTTGAAGGCAGCGAGATCCAGGTCATTATCATTTGCTGCATGACAACAAGTTCTTGCTCACATCCACCACCCCTCCACCCCCCTCCCACCCCCGTATCTCTTGCCCAAAACCTTAAATCTGTGTCCCCTAGTCCTTGTACCATCAGGTAATAGGAACAGCTTTTCTTTGTCCAAATCTTCCCTCCATCTCCTTTCCTCCAAGGAGAAAAACCCTAGTTTCTCCAACCTAACCTTGGGCTGGATTTTGTTCTCCCCCATGCATCGGGTTCCATGGTGATGGGGCATCCGGAAGATGGCTCCTGATGAGGCCTGCCCTGGACCTTAACGCCATTGGGTCCAGCCCGATCCTCCCGGCAGTGGCAAGGCTCCGTGGCGGCTCCCCCCCACCCCCCTCCCCCCAGCCCTTGCTGGGCAACGGGACCTCAATTAAAATATTCAATTCAATGAAATGAATACACTTAAATATACCCTTTCCTATCCTGAGTGGTGTGAAACAGGGCTGTGTTCTCGCACCCACACTTTTTGGGATTTTCTTCTCCCTGCTGCTTTCACATGCGTTCAAATCCTCTGAAGAAGGAATTTTCCTCCACACAAGATCAGGGGGCAGGTTGTTCAACCTTGCCCGTCTAAGAGCGAAGTCCAAAGTACGGAAAGTCCTCATCAGAGAACTCCTCTTTGCTGACGATGCTGCTTTAACATCTCACACTGAAGAATGCCTGCAGAGTCTCATCGACAGGTTTGCGTCTGCCTGCAATGAATTTGGCCTAACCATCAGCCTCAAGAAAATGAACATCATGGGGCAGGATGTCAGAAATGCTCCATCCATCAATATTGGCGACCACGCTCTGGAAGTGGTTCAAGAGTTCACCTACCTAGGCTCAACTATCACCAGTAACCTGTCTCTAGATGCAGAAATCAACAAGCGCATGGGTAAGGCTTCCACTGCTATGTCCAGACTGGCCAAGAGAGTGTGGGAAAATGGCGCACTGACACGGAACACAAAAGTCCGAGTGTATCAGGCCTGTGTCCTCAGTACCTTGCTCTACGGCAGCGAGGCCTGGACCCGGGTTCCAGGGACCCGGGTTCGATTCCGGGTACTGCCTGTGTGGAGTTTGCAAGTTCTCCCTGTGTCTGCGTGGGTTTTCTCCGGGTGCTCCGGTTTCCTCCCACAAGCCAAAAGACTTGCATGTTGATAGGTAAATTGGCTGTTATAAATTGTCACTAATATAGGTAGGTGGTAGGGAAACATAGGGACAGGTGGGGATATTTGGTAGGAATATGGGATTAGTGCAGGATTAGTATAAATGGGTGGTTGATGTTCGGCACAGACTCGGTGGGCCGAAGGGCCTGTTTCAGTGCTGTATCTCTAATCTAATCTAATCTAAACGTATGCCAGCCAAGAGCGACGTCTCAATTCATTCCATCTTCGCTGCCTTCGGAGAATACTTGGCATCAGGTGGCAGGACTATATCTCCAACACAGAAGTCCTTGAAGCGGCCAACACCCCCAGCTTATACACACTACTGAGTCAGCGGCGCTTGAGATGGCTTGGCCATGTGAGCCGCATGGAAGATGGCAGGATCCCCAAAGACACATTGTACAGCGAGCTCGCCACTGGTATCAGACCCACCGGCCGTCCATGTCTCCGTTATAAAGACGTCTGCAAACGTGACATGAAATCGTGTGACATTGATCACAAGTCGTGGGAGTCAGTTGCCAGCATTCGCCAGAGCTGGCGGGCAGCCATAAAGACAGGGCTAAATTGTGGCGAGTCGAAGAGACTTAGTAGTTGGCAGGAAAAAAGACAGAGGCGCAAGGGGAGAGCCAACTGTGCAACAGCCCCAACAAACAAATTTCTCTGCAGCACCTGTGGAAGAGCCTGTCACTCCAGAATTGGCCTTTATAGCCACTCCAGGCGCTGCTTCACAAACCACTGACCACCTCCAGGCGCGTATCCATTGTCTCTCGAGATAAGGAGGCCCAAAAGAACATGCGATCTTGAGGGCCTGCTGCATTATTCTGTGCGGCGGCTGGCACTCCCACGCCTTCAAATCCCCGTCCGGAGGATTGCGGCGCCACACTAGTGGGGAGGGGGTAGGAGGTAACATTTTCAGTGTGGACGGCAGGGGACGGGGTCAAATAAATGTAATGGGGGTAGGGGATGGTGGGAAGGGTTGACCTATAAACTTTGTGCAGTTTGTGGTAGGGAAGGGCAGATGTAAAAGGTAAGTGTTTTGACGGGGGGAAAGGGAAAACAGTTACAGTAATTGTTATGGGCGGATGGGAAAGCGACCTTATAAATTTATTTAATTTTCGGGGAGGTTACTTCTTTAAATATTTAAATGTGCCAGCAGAGCTGGCTGCTCTTTAAAAAATGGCGCCAGTGCCTACGCACAGGCAGCTCATGCAGTTGTCGGTGACGGACAGCCCGCCCCTTCCATGTGATTGGTGGGGGGGGGGTGGGCCCCCCGGCCATTTAAGTGAGCTGCCGTACGGGAAATTGCAGCAGCTCTTTGGCGTGCGGCCCTCCCCACCGAGAAGTTATTAAAGTCCATCCCTTTTGTAGCTAAATTCCTTCATCCCTGGAATAATTCTGGTAAATGTCCTCTGCACCCTCTCAAGGATCTTCACATTTTCCTAAAGTGTGGTGACCAGAACTGCAATACTCTAGTTATGGCCAAACCAGAGCTTTAGAAAGCTTCCCTGCTTTTGTACTCATTCCTCTATTTATGAAGCCCAAGATCTCATATGCTTTGCTAACTACTTTCTGAATATGTCCTGCCACCTTCAAAGATTTATGCACATGAAGTACGAGGTCCTTCTGACCTTGTATGCTCTTTAGTTTTATTAAGTATATATATATGAACTGATGTTAATTCTGATTGGCTGGAAATGTGACATATTTGAGAATTGAATATGACAAAATGAAATCAGGTGGAATCAAACATAATTTCTATGTTTAATTGTTGAAAATGGTGTCATACTGAGCAGCTATTGCTCAGTATGTTGTTTCTCTGCTGAGAGCATTTTATCTGCATTGCCCTCAGCTTCAGTAGATATTTGTGGCAACTTAAGAACGTGGACAATACTGTGATCCCTTACTTTACTCATGAACTTTATATGTTCCTGACATCCCTGTATTTTGTTACTTGTTTAAAAAGAAGTTTGTTAAATGATACACTTCCGTTTCATTGTTGATCTTCAGAGAAGTTGGCCGTAATACACGGGAGTAATGATTTTACAGTTAGTAAAAATGTTATAGGAGAGTTATTCCCTATCAATTGGATGGTGAGAGGAAAATAAATAATTGCTATTCCTTTTAAGCAGGAATTTTACTTACCTCTATTTATGTAAAACCATTTTCTGATTCAGTTTTCTTTAGGGTTATGGAGGTGAAAATTCCATTTTTGTGGAGTGTACACTTCAGTTAAATGTTCATGGTATGTTTGAAAGAAAATTGAGGATTGTAGTATTAAATTCCAATGTGATGCAGAAACATTGTAGGTATCAAATAGTTAACTATTTCATTCAAGGGTCTTATTAGAAATATGAAATGTACAGGACAATCTGTCTGCCTGGATCCAAAGATTGAAAGTTACCAAATATTCCTCGCTCTCTCGTACTTCTCAGTTACTTTCTCTGCTAATTATCTCTCCAGTTCCCCTCTTGAATTTGCTGACACTATTCAATTCCGCTGGGCTGTTTGTTCCAAACATGTACCATCCTCCTATGCAAAGTAGTTTAAATCTGAACAATATGTTTACCTTCTTTGTTCTAACATTCTGTCTCTGCCCTCCTCTTGTAGATTTTGTGTTTTTAGTGAGCATATTATGAAATCCAATCGATCTTAATTTCTTAGAATCTTAAACACATTTATGAAACCTTTAAGCCTTTTCTCTTAAGAGTAAAAATTCCTAGTTTCTGTAGCTTCTCCTTTTGTCACTGATGCCTAATCCAACTATCAATTTAGTTAACCCTTGGCTGTACTCTCTCCAATGCTATGATGTCCCCTCTTTAGTACTCCAGGTATGGCCCGACCTGTGTTTTGCCCAAATTGATTATCACTACACGAGACTTTTGTAGCTATACATCTGATAGTTTTGTGTACGTTTCATACACTGCATGGTTTCAATGCTGTTCAAACGTACCTCCAGATCCCCCTCTATTTTGTGTCCTGCAGACTAAAACAATTTAACTAGTATTCCCACTGCTTATTGCCCTTAACAACCTTGTCATTTTGCATATCTCCACACTGGACAACATCAACACGTCAGCTCAGCTTCCTGCCTCTCCTTTCAAATTGTTTCTAACTGATCTTATCCAAATCACTCTGTATTTGGAGCACTTGTTCTGTTGTTTGCAATCCTCAGTTTCATCAGCAAATTTATACAGTCTTATTTATGTCTCCACTTGAAAAATCATTTAAACAGCTGTAGTGAACGTTCTTGAAGCACCTTCCATTGCAATCCAGCACCATGTACAACTCTCCTTTTGTTTCCTCTACTAATCCCATCTCTTAGTAATTTATTATTATTCAGTTAGGAATACTTTTCTGATTTCAATTAGTATTTTTTGAAAATAGATGGATCTTAAATATACATTATCCAAGAACTTCTGTTTATAAAATGACTCTCTAATGAGAGAAAAACATGCTTCTAAAAGGTCATAAGGTCATAGGAACTAGGAGCAGGAGTGGGGAATTCAGACCCTTGAGCCTGCTCCGCCATTCAATACGGTCATGGCTGTTCTTATCTCGGCCTCAACTCCACTTTCCTCCCCGTTCTCCATAACCCTTCAACCCTTTACTAATTAAAAATCTGTCTATGTCTTCCGTAAATTTACTCAATGTTCTGGCATCTACCGCACTTTGGGGTAGTGAATTTCACAGACTCACGACCCTTTGAGAGAAGTAATTTCTCCTCATCTCTGTTTTAAATCTGCTACCCCTTATCCTAAAACTGTGACCTCTCGTTCTAGATTGCCCCACAAGAGGAAACATCCTTTCTACGTCTACTTTGTCAGTCCCCTTAATTATCTTATATACCTCAGTTAGATCTCCTCTCATTCTTCTAAACTCTAGAGAGTAAAGGCCTAAACTCCTCAATCTCTCTTCATAAGACAAACCCCTCATCCCTGGAATCAATCTAGTGAACCTGCTCTGAACTGCCTCCAATGCAACTACATCCCTCCTCAAGTAAGGGGACCAAAACTGTACGCAATACTCCAGGTGCGCTCTCACTAATGTTTTGTACAGTTGCAGCAACACTTCCCTGCTTTTATATTCTATTCCTTTAACCATAAATGCCAAAATTCCATTTGCCTTCCTTATTACCTGCTGTACCTGCATACTAGCTTTCTGTGATTCATGCATGAGGAAACCCAGATCCCTCTGCACCGAAGCACTCTGAAGTTTCTCTCCATTTAGATAATAATTTGCCTTTCTATTCTGACCAAAGTGGATAACCTCACTTATCCACGTTAAACTCCATCTGCCAAATTTTGGCCCATTCACCTAACCTATCCATATCCATTTGTAAATTTCTAATTTCTTTATTGAAACTTACTATCCCGCCTATTTTAGTGTCATCTGCAAATTTGGCTATAGTTAGTACCTTCTAACCCTGCATCCAGGTCATTAATATATATTGTAAATAGTTGGGGTCCAAGGACCGAACCCTGTGACACCCCACTAGTTGCATCTTGCCAACCAGAAAAGGACCCATTTATCCCGACTCTCTGTTTTCTGTTGGGTAGCCAATCCTCTATCCAAGCTAATAAATTGCCCCTAACCCCATGTGATCTTACCTTGTGTATTAACTTTTTGTGTGGCACCTTATCAAATGCCTTCTGGAAGTCCAGATATACTACATCTACAGGATTCCCATTATCCACTTTGCTTGCTGCAGCTTTGAAGAACTCTAGCAAATTAGTCAAACACAATTTATCCTTCATAGAACCATGCTGACTCTGATGGATTGTGTTTTCACTTTCTAAATGTCCTGTTATTACTTCCTTACTAATGGATTCTAACAATTTCCCAACGACAGATGTTAAACTAACTGGTCTGTAGTTTCCTACTTTCTGCCTCCCTCCCTTTTTGAATAAGGGTGTTATATTAGCTTTTTTTCCAATCCACTGGAACCTTTCCCGCATCCAGGAATATTGGAATATTATAACCAATAGGTCCACTATCTCTGCTGCCACTTCCTTTATGACTCTAGGATGTAGGCCATCAGGCCCTGGGGACTTGTCTGCCTTCAATCCCAATAGTTTGCTCAGTACTTTTTCCCTAGTGATGATGATTTTTCTAAGTTCCTCTCTTTCTATAACCTCTGCATTTCCTGTTACTATTGGGATGGTACTAGTGTCCTTCACCGTGAAAACTGAGGCAAAATACTGATTTAGTGTCTCCGCCATTTCTGTGTTCCCCTCTGTTAACTCCCCAGTCTCATCCTCCAAAGGACCAACATTCACTTTAGCTACTCTCTTACCTTTTATATACTTATAGAAGCTTTTGCCAAAAGTACTAAAAGCAACTGACCTTGAAAATTGCAAGCTGAAATTAGTGGCAATTGTTTACATATGTATCACAGAATCACACAATCTTATAGCAGAAAATGAGGCCATTCGACCCATTGTACCTATGCAGACTCTCTGAAAGAGAGTCCCACTCCCCTGCTTTTTCCCCATAACCATTCAGATTTTCCGCTTGAAGTGGATATTCCCTTTTGAAAGTTACTATTGAATCTGCTTTCACCACAGTTTCAAGCTGTGTTTAAAAAAAAAAATTACCTCTCTCTCTCTTTTGCCAGTTACCTTGAATCTGAGCCCTCTGGTTATTGACCCTCCTTACAGTGGAAATAGCTTCCCCTATGCAATTCTTCTTGATTTTGCACACCCTTAACCTTCTCTGTTCTATAGAGAACAATCTCAGCTTCCCTAGTCTTTCCACATAACTAAAGTCCCTCTTTAGTGCATCCTCTCCAAAGCCTTGACATCCTTCCTAAAGCATCCAGAATTGAACAACAGACTCATCTGAGGCCTAAACCAGCGAATTATTAAGGTTTAGCATAACTTCCTTGTTTTTCTATCTATGCCTCTAAGAAGGAAAAATAAAACTCTTGAGTCTAAAAGTAAGCAATCAGAATTTGGCAAGCCCACTTCTTAGGAAACACACAGCCTTCTTATCTTGTCGGTAATAGCTGAATCATGATCACTGGCTAGTTTTCACAACTCAAGAGAAAGGTTGTGTCCTTTCCATATTTTGTGGTGAGTGTTATAAAAATAGTGCACAGAAGGTTGCAATTTACTTCAGACATTCCTTATATTAAAATGGACCGGAACTTTAAGGGGCCAAAAAATCCAGATGAGTTTGCTAGAAGATACACATTAGACTGAATTATGAGGACTAAAATTGAAATCTTTTAAATTAGGTATTTTCTTGCTTATATTTACAATTGTAAACTTTATGCACAAACTTGAAAATAAATTAGCTGAATTTAAGAGAAAACATTAGAAAAAAAGTGACCTGGCTACAATAACAAATGGTTTAGATTTTATTTTTGAGAAGTGATCATTAGGCAGAACACAGGATACTTTTGACTTTGTTATCATGGAGCTTAAAAAAACATATTGTCCAGTCCAAACGACAGCAAATATTTTGATGAGTAGCTGCAAAAACTCCTTGTTTTTCCCTTGGGAATGTTTAGGACGTCACAGTCACAGCATACGTTTTGAACAGTTGCCTGTATTCTGTCTCTAAATGAGATGCCCAATTTTAACTTGGAGCAAGAGTCATGTGGGCAGGGACCAAGGCAGATGGCAAATTGTTCCAACATTGCCAGTGTAAGATCCAGGAGATTTTAACTCTCAGTCTTCATCTTCGTAGTTAGTCTCCCACCCGAAACTGATGCGAAATAGCAGTTGTCCAGTGGTCTGGAGCGGAATGTCGAGCAGCAGAAGGCAGCTGCTGGGATTGAAGGAATTGTCCTTGGCACTCATTTTGAAGAGTCTCAGAGTCGCAGGAGGAGTGAATCACAGTACTGGTGGAGTTTGGAGGAGCGCTCCTGCTCCTGGCCCCATAAGGAAAGTTTAAAAAAAAAAGAAAAACCATTTCAGTCCCTGGCTTCTCTTCCTGCTAGGTTTTCTGGTTGGGATGTCACAGTGGCTACCCTGTGCAGGCCTCCTGTTTAAAAATTGCACGCGGGCCCTGGTGACTCTTTTTGGAGACCAATCTGCAAACTTATTAAATGGCCTTGCTTTCTTCTGGCGGGTGTCCCTCTCGCCTATTCAAGGGCAGGTTAAGATTGGAACCCATGAGAAGCCAGCAGGGCATTGGTAGGTAAGTCCCATGAGTGATTTGTAACTGCCCGCCAACGCAGTCTGTCTCTGCTCGGCAGTTAGGTTTAAAATCAGCCCGAGTGGGTTGTGGACAGTCAAGACTTCAACAAATATCTACTTTTTTATTTCCTAAATTTGCATCTGTTCCATAAGGATTGTATTTGTCCTAGAATTTTGTCCTAAAAAATGCAGTCTACATAATGCTTATTCAACTTTAATGCAGATTTTTAGGACTTATACTTTGTAGTTTGTAAACTTGTCTGATCGATTGAGGATCTAAAAACTAAACCTCAGTAGACTGACATCGGTAAGTGCAACAATTTCTGAACTTTTCCAATGATAAACTTCAACAGTAGGTGGACAAATGTTATATTAAGCCGCCTTGTTTCAATCATTTCCTTGATGAATGCTTTGTGACATCAAATAGACTAAAACTAATGCATTTATCTGTACCATAACTGCATTTTCTTCAGCAAGCACAAATATAGTAGAAGGAGAAAATATAACTACTAGTATTTGTTATAACTTCCTGAGAATGATAAGTAACTTTGGAAGTGCTGGATGCATTTTTAGTGTTCTTGTACAAAATTAGAAGAGAAAAACCTACTGTCAGAAGAATGTTCCCAGTGAATGGAGTCATTGCAGCTGATTGGCTGTAAGTGATGTCATGCTTTCAGTAGATGGTTGTAGCCTGGTTCACATTACAGTTATTTTACCAACGTTCTGGGGTCAATTAGCAATTTAACCTCAGAACATTGGGGAAGAAGTTTCCAAAGTGAACAGGGCTTTTACAGAGTATGATAGGGGAGGAAAATAAGCGTAATGTGAATGAGAGATCTGTGAGAAAACACAAATTTGGTTCTTAATATAATGTAACATGTTAAAAGCAGGGAAATGTTACTTCAACAAAACCTGGGTGATTTTGCCTGACGTTGGAATTTGCAAGTTGAATATTGTAATGGTAGACAGAATCTGAGGTTTTCCTTACTGATTTTCCTGACTTTGTGCCGGGGTTAAATTGTAATGTAAATAAGGCACATGTGCTGTTTCTCTCTTGCTAGATCACTGATATTTGATGTATCCCCAAATTAATACTGTAATGATTTAGTCGAAGAGGTAATGGGCTGACTTTCCAACCAGATGATTGCAGTTTTAAACCCCACGGCTGCTTATGTGTTTTGATTTTGTCTTATGCAGTTTGGAACAGTTATGTCTTCATGATCAGACTGCTAAAGTTGTTGATTCTGAAGCCCACAACCTAAATAGGAAGAAAATCGTGCACTTGGTTTGTCTTATCTCATTGAAAAGTACAAACTCCTTTTAAACATCAAGATGGTCATCAAGAAATTTCTGATAAAGGACAACATTGCCTTCCTATTTATAAGTTTGTTTGGAGATTAGTTTATTATTTCAGTATTCCACCCCCTCCCTCCTTAAAACCAGTAGTGCATTTTATTTTAAACAGTTGAATGTGTAAATCATTGCTGAAACCATGATTTTAATGATGTGAGCTGCATTATATGAGGAAAATGTATGATGCAGCTTTGAAATACAGTAATAGGCGAGAAAACATTATCTGTTAGTCTTAAACTTTGTTTTGTTTTAGTTGATTACAACTATAGTTTTCTATATATGCATATATTTCCCATTTGTTCCTCCTTTTTCTGATGGCTGTTTTTCCTGTCTTTTAAGTGTGATAATAGCCTTGATAATTCATGAAATGTTGTGTGAGTAATGTCAGGAAGGTATAGCAATATTAGAAAACACGTGCACCATCTAAGGCTGCTTTTTTGTGATCTAAGCAACTCAAATGGCCCACAATAAGACAACACTAGGCTTTAGAAATCCAGGCAATTGGATTTTTTAGCTAGTATTTGTTATGTTGAAAGTCCCTGAAAATGAATAATTGCACACTGAAGAACTGGACAATCTGGCTCAAATACCATTAAGTAGTCCTACTGGTTGGAAGATATTTATAGGGAAATAATCATAAAAGAATGATGTAAGGAAAATTGTGTGTCTGATACTGGAATTCAAAAGCTTCATTATGGTAGCCTTAATTTAAGCTACTAGTTGCTTGCTGTAGTTCACAAGACACTTTTCAGCAAATGAAACATATGAACATACGAATTAGGAGCAGGAGTAGTCCACTCGACCCCTCGAGCTTGCTCCGCCATTCAAAAAGTTCATGGCTGAACTGATTACTCCACATTCCCGCCTACTCCCGATAACCTTCCACCCCCTTGCTTATCAAGAATCTAGTTACCTCTGCCTTAAAAATATTCAAAGACTCTGCTTCCACTGCCTTTTGAGGAAGAGAATTCCAAAGACTCACGACCCTCAGAGAAAAAATTTCTCCTCATCTCTGTCTTAAATGGGCGACACTTTATTTTTAAACAGTGACCCCTAGTTCGAGATTCTCCCACAAGGGGGAACATCCTTTCCACATCCACCCTGTCAAGACCCCTCAGGATCTTATATGTTTCAATCAAGTTCAATCAAGTTTCAATAAACATGTTTGTCCAAATTGAGAACCATTGGCCACTTAGTGTATACTGTTTATTTTTTAAAATGAACAGTTTCATAAATAACAGTGGATGTTGATATACATTTTAGATTAATTAAATTGTTACTTTCCTGTAGTCCAAAAGTTTTGATGTCATTTGTTTATATTTCATGCTTTATTGTGCAAACGTGAAAGGGTGGTGTCATTTAACTTAGATGAATTGATAAATCAAATGAGATACTAATGTCCTTACAGCTACCATGACTTACATGTAATATAGATCTTTTGGGATTTAAGCTGCTGTGAGACAGAATGTGAAATGTTGATGCATCTTGTGTTAGACAGTATTCCTTTTGATCTGAAAGTGGTATGTCTGCATAGTCTACTACATGGATTAATAGGGTTTGGTTTAATATTTTGATCACTGAATTTTCTTTGCAGGTTTTGTCGTTTTCTTTTTTTATCAGCAGGAATGATTGTTTTTTTGGCATTGCTGAGCCAGATGTTTATAATTAGAGGAATAGCCGCCTTTGAAAAACATGAAGCTTTTTGTTAGAATTTTAGTATAAAACTGTCATTATAATTAATGCTTATGAAGATTGAAGTTAGCATAACTGAGCTACCTTGTGACTTTTTGCAAATGCAAAGAAGGCTTTATTGGATTTGCAAATGGCTTAGGACATTTAGTTTAACATATTATGGATGGACTTGGTTATTTAAAGTTACCAAAACTGTGAGGGCGTAGTCTTTTAGTATACATGCATTATTCCTTGTACCAACAGCATAAATATTTTCTTAACTGTGCTAATTCTGTGAACGACTTCGTGCTTGGTGAATGTCTAGATGAGACTTGGAAAGAAGCACATAAAAGAACAATTTTTTTTAAAGAAAACTTTAGCACACACCTTTAATGGAGTAACCTGTGTCTGCCTGTCTATAAGTAACTCTGCTGATTTTCGTGGGACTTGCAAGTATGTATTGATGCAAGAACAAGATCTAATAAAACATGTGGATTCATTTGATGCATGTATACAGCCAAAATGTTAAAAGAAAATCTAAACCTGGTCTACACTCTTAATAATCTACTGTCCACATGTAATGTACTTACTAAGATCACAAAGAGAATGATAATAGCTTTTAGTATAACTGCACGGTAAATAACTTTAATTTACTTTTCATTATTAAAATATACTTATTCCACATTTCTCAGCTGCCCTTTTCCAGTTGTACTTTATTGTAGTTTTGTGAATTCAATAAATGTTTTTACTATTGGAACTCTATGCACAGGACCTATAGTTTTGGTTTTCTCTTGGCTGGACACTTGATAAATATGCTTTAAATGAGCCTAATTGTCCCCACCCCATTCCAGTTCAAATTCAGTAAGTTTTTGAGTTTTTTTCTAAAGATTTTTAAAGCTACTGACGCCTTGTCTTGAAGTTTGTAATATTTCTTACCACAGTGATTGGGGAAAAAATTGTAACTTTAAAAATGCTCTTGTAGGAATTTCATTGTGTCAAAATTACCATCTTGAAGACTCAATTAAATGTGCACTGGTTCGGGTACTGTTGCTACATAGAATGGGACCAGTGCCTAGAGGAAGTAGAGCGCCTCAGGTACATGTCTGCTAAAAGACTACTTTGAGTTTCGGCTAGAGACTTTAATGTTATTTACATCTTACAATATCTTCGCAGATGTGTATTTAATTAAAATAAAGTATGAAATCAGGCCACACATGTAGATTCTGTTACTGACCTTTCCTGATTAATTTATTTCACATGCTGATAATGGAGTTTCTTAAGGATTAAGCACATAGTAGCTTTATTATGTACTGTTCCGTGGTGTTGTTAGAATCATTTTCAGCTGCTAGTTTTACTATTTTATCCCAACTGTCCCTCCCCTTCGACTTTTGGAATTTCTTGCTGCATAATTTTTTCCATTTTTGTGCAAAGTATGGATCAGCACCAGAAGATGGAAAATTGTTAACTTAGTCACTAGAATTAAACCACGGACAAAGTAATGTTCTCAGTAAACAGTTGAAACGTATAGTTTTAAAAATGTGCAGTGAAAATGTTTTGAAAACCACATTGCCTTTACAAGAAGTGATTCGGATTTCTATTTCATTATCCTATTTAGTTTAGCACATTTCTATTTCTAAAGCCAGGTGACACTATAGAAGCTACATTCTTCTGTTAGTGTAGCCTTTGAAAGTACTGTATCAAAATAACTATAAAAGTATTTTTTACTCCTATGAATTTGTGCTACAATACTTCTATTGTATGTGTAAGATTATTTTTCCAAAATGTACAGCAATCAGGAGAAAAAATTCAAATTTGTGCTGCCAAGGCACTATATAGATTAAAATTCAAAACAGGACATATGAAATGTGAGATTTCTTGACATATTTCCCAGGCTAATGAGCATGATATTTAAAAGATATACTTTTAATGCGTATGTATGTGCATTGCAGGAAAGAAATGCATTTTAACTCTTAGTTTAACACAGTTTTGTTGAACAAAACTGTATGAAATAAATTGCTGTTTGTTGAAAGAATTATGGAACATATCTGTGTTATAAGAATCATTCCAGAATCTATCTATTGTAAAAAGCATTATGGAACATATCTAACATTCTTTAATTAAGAACATATGTAAGAGGAGCTGCGACAAAATATTCTGTGTGATAGTGGAACACTAACCTTAAGAGTTAATATGTCATTTTTAGCTGATTAGACCATATGACACACTGTCATGATGGTAATGTACAGGATCCGGCATGTTTTCTGAAATTAATATACTTTATATGATGCAAGGTTTCGCGCTCAATAACTCATCATATTTCATTTAAAGATGTGTTTAATGCAGCGTACTCAAAGGTATATTACAAAAGTGCTATCACTTTACACACTATACTAAAAATTTTGCTGCTAATAACACACTGTACTAAAATATGTCAAGAACTCCTGAGTATTCACAGGTGAAAATTTGACCAGCACATTACTGATCAATTAACATATAAACAGAAAACAAATGACTTCCACAAGTAGTTAACATTCACAACATTCTCTAGTGAGTACTGGCAGTTTGCATGCTTTTGAAAAGCAGTTTAATGTACAACTTCATTACTAAAATTATTTACAAGTCAGTTAGTTAAATGTATAGTTTGGATGTTTCCCACTTCCTTGAACATATAATCTCACCCCTGCTACAATCATAGCCCCGCCCCCTGCCAAAATTATTTTCTTTTCACAAGCTATGTTGGTTTAATCAGGTTTTGACTAGAACAAAACAGATTTTTGGAAGCTGTAATTCTGTTTTAGTCGAAGAATAAATTTTAAAGAATCATTGAGAATAGAAGTTTACCACTCATAACATTGTTTCTCCCCTACCTGAAGACTGCAGTTTGTGAAGTTCCATTGCTTGTTTGTGGGAATAAGAGCACTGAGGGAATATGATGATGCGATTCAGCCTTCCACTCATCAGCGATGTGAACATTCCAACAGTAACACTAAACAATGAGAGATGTGCTCTTTGCATCCTCTAGCCAATGGTCCATTACGTCAGATCATTGCCATATATGGTTCTCTGTTGTGCAGACCTGGAGTGTCTGACTGCAGCTCTCTGATAGCCAGAACTAGGAAGCTTATTACTGCACTTTGGCTCCAGCTGACGTTCAAGACCCTGTGAAATAATGTGTTTGTCTACTCCGTTCTCAGCCAAGAAGAATGCGCGGAAGGCTTTAGGTTACAGAATTTCCTTCTTGCCATTGATTGCAGTGTCATTACTGGAACAGTTGTTAATGGTTTTACTGAGTTTCTAAAAAGACTTTCTGATGTTTAATGAAGAATTTATCATATGGTTATGAAAGTAATTTAGTCTTTCAATTCACTGTGGTTAAGTAGGAATGCTGCAGATATGTTTAACACAATCAAAGTTGCACTGTTGTGTAGGCTTCAAATTAAGTTATATAATTAAACAACAATTTCAGAAACATATCTACATTGTATCAGTTATGGATCTGGCACTCTGATTTCAGAGAAAACAGTGAACTTATTTTAAATATGCAAAAAGCAGAGCATGCCTTTTTAAGTGTCCTGTATCAAAATGAGTGAGTGAGAAAATATTATCTAGAAATTCCTCTGACATCATTTTAACCCACAGGCAAAATGATGTTATGGTGGAATAAATTCTGGTGTGAACAATAGCCTATGTTTTGCAGCTCTCCCAAAATTCTTTCCTCATGTCTAGAATAATATTATAGACTCTGTGGTTAAATGCAGTTAAACCTATAAAAAGGTCAGTTAAGGAGTCCTTGCACTAAAATCCTCATTCTTTCACTTTCCACTGATTCTGGATAGGTACCGTCTATTACAGCAGTGGAAGTAAAAGGAAGGTATAGAACAGGGGTGTCCGACCTTTTTGCATGGGGGGCCACATTACAATTTTTTGCCTTGCATAGGGGGCCGAGGAGACAGATTCAGAAAGATAAAAGCATTAAAAATTTATCTTGCTATTGATCAAAACAACAACAAATGTGCATTTTTGTGAAGAAGTTTTGAATGAGAAGATTAATTTATTGACTTACTTTCTCGTCACTATGTTGGACACTGATTTAGTGAGATACCTGGCTTTATTTTGCTTGCACAAGTATCAATGTTTGCCCACACGTTTGTTGTAGCGATGCAGAGTATTCCAGATAGATGTCTATCTGTCAGGAGTGATCTTGAGTTATCTCTCTCTCTCTCTCTCTCTCCCTGTGTCCCCCTCTGTGTGTTGTACCCCCCCTCCGTGTGTTGTTTCCCCCCCCCCTCCGTGTGTTGTTCCCCCCCCTCCGTGTGTTGTTCCCCCCCCTCCGTGTGTTGTTCCCCCCCCTCCGTGTGTTGTTCCCCCCCCCTCCGTGTGTTGTTCCCCCCCCCTCCGTGTGTTGTTCCCCCCCCCTCCGTGTGTTGTTCCCCCCCCTCCGTGTGTTGTTCCCCCCCCCTCCGTGTGTTGTTCCCCCCCCCTCCGTGTGTTGTTCCCCCCCCCCTCCGTGTGTTGTTCCCCCCCCCTCCGTGTGTTGTTCCCCCCCCCCTCCGTGTGTTGTTCCCCCCCCCCCTCCGTGTGTTGTTCCCCCCCCCTCCGTGTGTTGTTTCCCCCCCCCTCTGTCTGTTGTTTCCCCCCCCCCTGTCTGTTGTTTCCCCCCCCCCCTGTCTGTTGTTCCCCCCACTCTGTGTGTTGTTCCCCCCCCCCACCTCTGTGTGTTGATCCCCCCCCTACCTCTGTGTGTTGATCCCCCCCCTCTGTGTGTTGTTCCTCCTGCATTCTCTGGGTTGTTCCCCCAGCCCTTTCTGGGTTGTTCTCTCTCTCTTTCACTCTCTCTCTCTCAGCATGAAGTAAGCAGGGATGAAGGTAGCAGCTTATGACTCAGTGGAGCTTGAGACAGAGTGTGAGCTCGGGAATTTGGTAAGTTCGGGAATTCGGTGCAGTGAGGGAGGAGGTGCTGTTCTGACCTTTTAGAAAAAAGGAGTGGCCTAAGAAAAGGAGTCGGAGACCAGCAGCAAAACATGAGAGCTGAAGCCCAGATTCAATAATTAGGTGAGTGGTTGGTGAGTTATAAGTTTTCTTTCTCGCTAAATGGTGGCAATAGTTTAAACTAGTACTGGGGAGATATAAGTAAATTTATAGCTTAAATTTATATTTAAATTTATAGCTTGACTAATTAAACCAATTGATATAACCTATAGATAATTGTTGTGATAGTTCTAAACCTAATTTGTTAAATAAAAAACAGTACATATGGCAGGTCAGGTGATGTATAGCAGCTGTAGCATGTGGGAGCTGGTGGACACCAGTGTGACCCACTGCAGCAAGTGTCTGCAGCTTGAGGAACTTCAGCTCAGAGTTGATGAGCTGGAGTCTGAACTTTGTACACTGCGCATCAGGGAGCGGGAATGTTACCTGGACACTTTGTTCCAGGAGGCTGTCACACCCCTTAGTCTAGGTGCTTCCGGTTTGGTCGGTGGTCAGGGACAGGACGGTGTGACTGCAAGAGAGGCAGGTATGGGGATCCAGTAGGTAGCACTGGAGGAGCCTCAGCCATTGCAATTGTCCAACAGGTTTGATGTTCTTGCAGCTTGTGTGGACGAGAGCAGAGACTGCAGGGACGATGAGCAAACTGACCACGGCGCCGTGATGCAAGAGGCCATTCAAGTGGCGGGAAGGGCCAGGGGGGGAGCTAAAAGGAAAGTAGTTGTAGTAGGGGACAGTATAGTTAGGGGGATAGATACAATTCTCTGCAGCCGAGTGCATGAGTCCTGAAGGCTTTGTTTTCTGCCCGGTGCCAGAGTTAAGGACATCTCGGGGATGGAGAGGAACTTGGAGTGGGAGGGGAAGGATCCGGTTGTCGTGGTGTTACAGGGAAGCCGATTGGTGATTGGCTGGTGAGTATTTCCTATTTATCTTATCTAAACTAGGGAATAAACTGGTGAGACCTATCTTTTTTTTTTATAAGTAAGGTTTATTACTACTAGTAAGGTGTATTAATAGGGTTTATCAGTATTAATAAGGTTTATCAATAGTAGTAAGGTTTATTAGTATTGGTAAAGGTTTATTAGCAATAACAAGTTATTAACTAATAGAGGAATGGCTGGGTTACTGCAACCTCTAGAGTGCACATCCTGTGCTAAGTGGGAACTCAAGGAAGCTTCTCGGGTCCTGGATGACCTTATGTGCAGGAAGTGTTGTCAGTTGCGGCAGCTTGAGCTCTGGGTTTTGGAAATTGAGCAACAGCTGGCATCACTGTGGAGCATCCGTGAGGTTGAGAGCTTCGTGGATAGCATGTTTATAGATGTGGTCACCCCACAGCTTGAGAGAGTGAGAGAATGGGTGACTGCCAGACAGTCAAGGAGAAACAGGCAGGTAGTGCAGGAGACCCCTGAGTGCATTGCCTTCTCTTCAGTTATCAATACTGAGGAAAGTGATGGTTCATCTGGGGAGTGCAGCCAGAGCCAAGGCCATGGTACCACGGGTGGCTCAGCTGCACAGTAGGGGCACAAGGAAGACTGGAAGAGCTATAGTGATAGGAGATTTGATAGTCAGGTGAACAGACAGGCGTTTCTGTAGCTGCAGATGTGAATCCAGGATGGTGTGTTTCCTCCCTGGTGCCAGGGTCAAGGATGTTACTCAACAGCTGCAGAGCACCCTGAGGGGGGAGGGTGAACAGCCAGCAGTCGTGGTCCACATTGGTACCAACGACATAGATAGGAAGAGGGATGTGGTCCTGCAGAAAGGGTTTAGTGAACTTGGTAAGAAATTAACAAGCAGGACCTCAAAAGTACTAATCTCCGGATAACTCCCAGTAGTGTGCGCAAGTTATATAGAAATAGGAGAATAGTGCAGATGAATGCGTGGCTGGAAAAATGGTGTAGGAGGGAGGGCTTTAGATTTCTGGGGCACTGGGGTCAGTTCTGGAGAAGGTGGGACCTGTACCGGCCAGACGGGTTGCGCCTGAACAGAGCTGGGACAAATTTCCTTGCAGGGTGATTTGCTAATGCTTTTGGGGAGGTTTTGAACTAACTTGGCAGGGGTTGGGAACCAGGAGGAAATATCAGAGAGGAATACCAAGGTGCACATAATACTGGGAGAGATAGATAGCATTAGAGTAAGGAATAGTAAATAAAATCTAAATCCGGGTTAATGTGCATGTATGTAAATGCATGGAATGTTAATATTGGTGAGTTACAGGCACAGATTGACATGTGGAAATATGATGTGTGGCTATAACAGAGACCTGGCTCATTGAAGGGCTCAAAGACTGGGTGTTCAATATTCCTGGATACAAGGGCCGGAATTTTACGGTGGATGGACGGGAGCCGGACTCCGACGTGAAAGTCGATGGCGAACCCGCTTCCGCCTAGCCTGGGGACCCGTCCCGTATTTTACGGATCCCCAGGCTTTAAGTAGACGCTTGGCTTCTGCTGATGTAACTACCGTTGCTCCAGCAACTATAACAGTAAACAGTTGTTCAATTAGTGTTGCAGTTTGTGTTTATAGGTATTATTCTGTAATTACAGCTTTTTAATGTGAGCTACATTGATCTTCAGTGATATAATTGTGTTTTATGAAATGCATGTAGGAAGATATTGCAGAAGTCAGGGAAAATTGTACTGGAACTGAGCTTGTCAAAAGGGCAGCAAGCAGTGTATTGACTTGGGCTGTATTTTTTTATTTGCAAAAAACAAAAGGATTTCCTTTAGGAGGCTGAGCGAGTGGAAGGCTTTTTGGAGATCGTATTTTGCTGTACCATATTTTCAGCTAAAGTAATTGGAACAAAAAGTGGCAGAAGCATAGCAGCATCAGTGAAGTTATGCAGATTTCAGCTCATTTAAGGCATCATCAACATCAAACAAGTGGCTCAGTGTCATTACTGAAGGCATAATATGAGTGACTGTTCACTTATGACTGTGTAAACTTTCACAAACCCAAAAAAATATAATGTATTGAAGCTTGTAAGATCTAACTTATAAACATTAAAAGTTACCTAACAGATACCCCTTGTGAACATACGAACATATGATTTAGGAGCAGGGGTAGGCCACTCGGCCCCTCGAGCCTCCTCCGCCATTCAATAAGATCATCGCTGATCTGATTGTAGCCTCAACTCCACATTCTCACCTACCCCCGATAACATTTCACCCCGATAACCTTTCACCCCCTTGCTTATCAAGAATCTATATACCTCTGCCTTAAAAGTATTTAAACACTGTGTTTCCACTGTCTTTTGAGGAAGAGAGTTCCAAAGACATACGACCCTCTGAGAAAAAAAAATTCTCCTCATCTCTGTCTTAAATGGACCACCCCTTATTTTTAAATAGTGACCCCTAGTTCTAGATTATCCCACAAGGGAAAAGATCCTTTCCACATCCACCCTGTCAAGACCCCTCTGAAACATATAAGATCCTATCAAGTCGCCTCTTACTCTCCTAAACTCCACTGGATACAAGCCTAGCTTGTCCAATCTTTTCCTCATAAGACAACCTGCCCATTCCAGGTATTAATCCAGTAATCCTTCTCTGAACTGCTTCCAACGCATTTACATTCTTCTTTAAATAAGGAGATCAATACTGTACACAGTACTCCAGATGTGATCTCACCAATGCTCAGTTTACTGAAGCATAACCTCCCTACTTTGTATTCAATTCCCCTTGCAATAAACAATAATGTTCTATTAGCTTTCCTAATTACTTGCAGAACCTGCTTACTAACCTTTTGTGATTCATGCACTAGGACACCCAGATCCCTCTGCATCTCAGAGGTCTGCAATCTCTGACCATTTAGATAATATGCTTTTTTATTCTCCCTGCCAAAATAGAAAATTTCCCACTTTCCCACATTATACTCCATTTGCCAGAGCTTTGCCCACTCACTTAACCTATCTGTATCCCTTTGTAGCTCCCTTATGTCCTCTTCACAGCTTACTTTCCTACCTATCTTTGTGTCATCAGCAAATTTAGCGGCCATACCTTAGGTCCCTTCATCTAAGCCATTTATATAAATTGTAAAAGGTTGAGGCCCCAGCACTGATTCTTGTGGCACACAACTCGTTACATCTTGCCAACTAGAAAATGACCCATTTATGCCTACTCTCTGTTCCTGTTAGCTAGCCAATCTTCTATCCATGCCAATAAGTTATCCCCTACACCACAAACTTTTATTTTCCACAATAACCTTTGATGTGGCACCTTATCAAATGCCTTCTGGAAATCTAAGTACAGTACATCCACCGATTTCCCCTTTATCCACAGCACATGTTACTTCTTCAAAGAACTCCAATAAATTGGTTACACATGATTTCCCTTTCACAAAACCCTGTTGATTCTGCCTGATTACCTTGAATTTTTCTAAGTGCATTGCTATAATGTCTTTAATAATAGCTTCAAACATTTTTCCCTAACTGGCCTGTAGTTTCCTGCTTTCTGTCTCCCTCCCTTTTTGAATAAAGGAGGCAGAAATACTACTCAAACCTTTTATGTATTCATACTTATTTGATAACATTTGTTCAAGGAACTAGTGATTCAAAGTTAATTTTTCAATTTAAATAATTGAGGACCTAGTATTGTTTGTGCTTTTGTCTTAACTAATCTTGTGCCACTGTGCTAGATATGAAAAAAAAGTCCATGGACGTCCTCAGACTATAAGCACAGACATTTCACTGGACATTGTAATTGAATGATGATTCATTACAAAGTATTTACTCTTATAGGATGTTTTATTGGACTGTCGAGGTGGATGCAGCTGCTAGATTTTGATCCTTGTATTTTCAGTATGAGCATGAGTCCATGGAGAATAGTGTTTTTTTTTCCTTTCCAGATTATATAATTTCCAGAAAGATTAGATTTGAAAGGTTGGATAATAAATTGATGCCTTGTGCACTTGTCAATATTTTTATGAATATCTTTGTTTTTCTTTCAACAGTTTGTAGCATTTTACTGTTAGAGGAGTTCAGTTCTTTGGTACCTTATAATTCTAGGCTCGACCTATTACAGAAGTTAACTGTAGTGTGTTCCTTAATGTATTTACATTATCAAAATTCTAACAAAATTAATCAAGCAATTTAAGACATTCTTGCCAGTGCTACTTTGAGTACATTTGGTGTCAAAATTTGACATAAAACCCAAGCAGGAGCTTAAATGTCTCAAAAATACAATCTTTCCATAGATTGTGAGGAATGGGGAAGTGAGGATTGATATATTTTACTTTTCTTAAGAAATAAATACCAAGGTTTTCATGATCTCTCAATGGAGAGTCAAGGTTTGAATCAACTCCCAGTGGAAAGATTAAGTTCCCATTTTTCTTCTATTTGTTTAACTTCATTCATTTCTTTGTATAGATATATACTAAAAGGATGATGTAGATTACTGTTGATGGTTTAATGTTGCTCCTTATTTATTTAATTTTTCTTTCCACAGTTTAACAGGGATGTCCTTCTGTATTACACAAAAGATTTCTGATCTTAAGGACTGGAAAAAAAGTGTTTTTAAAAAATGGGATTGCAATGCATCCTTGTGAAGAAACTTGTATAATTCTGTACCTGCATTTCCAGATTTAAGTGGCCTGAAATTTCTAGGTCTCCACTCCACTGCCAGAACTACTGTGGGGTGGGACCCCCAGACACCAGTCTGCTTTCCCCCAATCCCATTCTAAATTCTGGGTTCATTTACTTAGCGTGCAGACCTTCGAGCCATTTCTGACATTACTTGGGTGTCCCAATACAGTAATTTTAAGTTGTAGTTTTCCACATGGCAATCGATTGCTCTCACCCTGATCCTGGAAAATGCTGACTTGTGTTCCGACCTCAGTGAGACTGTTAACGTTAAAAATACAAGATATGAACCCCCACCCTAGACCAATTTAAAGAATTACACAACAAGATTTCATGTCCAATCGCGGAATCATACACCACGTTACTCATTTGTGTGATGAGCAGAACGTCTTTTTGAATTTCAGTTCCGGTGCGATGACAGGTACATTGACCATACGTTCCAACGACTGGCAGATTGTATCAAATAGCACGTCCCTTTGGTTGTTCGCAATAGGCAGAATATTGACCGTACTCAACCAGCCCGTACCTGCAAAACTCAGAACATAATGTCCAACATTAGATGTGATTCCGTGATTGGACAGCACTTGTTGAACAATCCCAAGTTGCTAAGAATTACTCTCACAACCACTTTAAGATTATCAGTTGGGCTTGCAATGTGGCTCACTTACGTTTGCTATATTCATACGCAGGGACCTATCCTCTGCAGGCAAAAGGAACAGTCCAGGCTTTGCTCCTTTTTTGAAGTAAACAAAAACGTGAGAGACAATAGTTCCCTGGTGCATTCTCCATGGCAATGGCTTGACCAATCACAGTCAACTTGCCAATGAATCAGCACCCTTTTCTCATGCAGTATAAATTGTTGCTCCCTTTGAAATTTGGCATTCTTGCATCTGACCTGATGAGTGCTAGATGCAAAACTTCGACACACGTCTCTTTTTTTCAGCAATACTCAAGTTCTGTAATACCAAACGACTATTTATTATAACTAAACTAAAAGAAATCACCATTAACTAAATAGTACTTTGTAAGTAGCTGATACCCCAAATTACAAAGTAAGGTACTAAATACTTGAAAACCTCACACCACACTTGTACGTTAGACAGTTCTTTGTTGATGGCGAAATCCTTTGTGGTTGAAAGTCCCAAATTCCTCTCAGTTGCAATGGGTCGGATCTCCCAGACCTTTTCAAAAATTAATGTCCTCTTCGCTCACTTCTCTGAGCACTTCTGACCTGGATGTCTGTGAATAAGGCGATTCCTGGTGATCCTACTAGTCTTCTACTTCTCCACAAGCTTCAACTTTCAAAACAGGTTCAAGTCTTCGCAGCCTTTCGCTGTCTCAAGCTTCTGAGAACAGGTGTTCCCTCTCTCTCACTCGAGGCCACCATCTCCTTACAGCCTGCTCTGAGGCTGCAACCACTGGATTCCCTTCTTAAAACCTGTCTGCCTTCAAAGAAATCTGTTAAATTTATCTAGACTCAAAAGTCAACAGCTTATTGTCCTATTCTAATATCCAAAGTCATGAAGTCTGGTATCACAGAGCTATCTGGTATTAACAGCTGCTTGGTACATTTGCTTCTTCAGAATCACTGACTCCTTGTTTACGACCTAAAAGTCTGGGAGGGTGAAACCCATTGTTCTTCAGGTGTTACCCCTGCAGTCTCTGTTTTGTCCCCCAAAAACAGTATTTGATCTGAATTCTCTGTTGTCCTGGTAACCAAGTTTTCTGTCTTGCCCTTTAGCAGAGCGGATGTGAGGTCACTCGACCTTCTGGACTCCATCTTAAACTTTTAAAAATCATGGTTTTTAAAACATAATCATGTTACAAAGTCCAGCTTTCATAACACTTGGCAATGGAGACAAGTCAAGTAGAACTGTCAGGATTTCTGGCAAATGACCATTCAGCCCTTTCAAATGATGTCCACATGGTTTGGAGGCTGCACCAGTGGGCATAAGATCCACCTGCCTCATTTCTTAAGAAATTTTGAATGTTAAAAGTGAAGACCTGTCATCTGCCACAATGCATTTTCAGGCTATAGCCAGTAGGTGGCTTTGTGAAATGAGTTTCTAATGTCCATCATCGAACTTAGTAATCATTTTGAATAGAAGTCTTATTTTATTTTCTTGAAATGACTTTTGGCAGTGCCACAAGCAATTTCCTCCTTTTCCTGTGACCTTTTAATGTTTCTTCACATGTTCATCTTAAATGCGGTGAATGACTTTGCTTTATCACAAGTAGCTATTGAAGCTATCTAAATTTCTGTTAGAATTTTTTCTTTCTCACAATACTTTTCCTTCATGTTCAACAGAAAAACCAGCATTTATCGACAAGTAACTGCTTTTTATGAACCAAAACCAAAAATGACAGATGAAATTTAATGCAGATGCATGTAAGTACTGCTCATGGAAGAAAAACATGATTTGTGTAGTCCACCAATAGTATTGAAATACTAAGGACTCAAGTCCATGCTTGTCAATTGTCCAATCCTTCTGTCAGGAAGGGTTAGTTAAATGGAGTCACTTTGCAGTTAAAAGATTTCAAAATAACACACTTGGGGATGGAAGTTTAGAACTAGTTATCTGGACTACCACAAGGGCTGGATTTTATAAGCTCACCGCTGAGATCTGCACGCCAAATGCCACGATCCCGAGCCCAGCGGCTCATTTAAATAGCTGGGGTGGGCCGCCCCTCCCCTCCCTGGTTAATGTGGAGGGGGGTAGGCTGTCCGTCCCTGGCAATGGCGTCAGCTGCCTGTGCGCAGGTGCTGATATTTTTGAAGGTATGTCAGCCCTACCAGTTTAAAAAAATATTTAAAGATACATGGCATAACATTAAATAAATACATTTATTTTGCCCCTCTTCCACGCCTCCATTACAATTAAATTAATTATTTGCCCTTCCTCCCCCCAACACATACCTTTTACCATCTGACTTTCCCCCCCCCCCCCACAAACTGCACAAAGTTTAAACTACAACCCTTCCCACCATCCCCTACACCCATGATGTTAGTTTGACCCTGTTTCCTCTCCCCCCTCCTGAGTATTAATAAACTTACCTCCTACTCCCCCCCCCCCCCCCCCCCCACCAGTGCTGTGCCTCATTTCCCCGGACGGGGATCCGAAGGCGCAGGAGTGCCAGCTGCTGGGCCGAAGATTGCAGCGGGCAATGAAGAGGCGCCATAAGTATATTTAAATTAATTAATTTAGTTGCTTTGAATATTAAAATCGTGGTCCTGTCACTCAACAGGGGGAGGCCCCTGCCGGCGTTGAGGTCCATATCGAGCCTCATCCGGGGCCATCTTCAGGCCCTCCCCGCCACGGATTCCAACGTTGAGGGCTCCTTAAAATCCAGCCCAAAGAGATAATCAAATAACTGAGCCAACCAGGTCCCGCCTACTCCAGGACACTGGAAATTTGACAGTGTCAAATAGCTCACTGGTCAGAGCTAGAAAAGTTGGTTTGCCACTGGGTGTTTGGATTCTTCCCATTTGGCTCCAGATAATTTTGCAACCCATTGCCTTAAAAGATAAGCTAGCCATGACTGGACAAGCTGTTGGATGCTGACTATTTCTCGGTGCTGCTCGGATGTATTGTTTTAGCTGGTGAAACTGCTGCAGTACCTCTGCACACAGTTGAGGATTCCCAAGCCACAGCTCCTTCAAACCTATAACTCATTTCTTTGGACTTTGTTACATGGGAAGCATCCCCACAGGGAGGGACTGTACATTCTGTATTAGTTGAACAGAAACTCTACATGTATGAAGACCCATGTTTTCATGTTGCCACGCATCAGATTCTCAATTTGGTAAGCTGTGAGGTTATGAAAACAACAACTTGTGTTAATATAGTGCCTTTAATGTAATAAAATGCCCAAGGTGCTTCACAAGAGCATTATAAAGCAACATTTGACACCGAGCCACATAAGGAGATATTGGGGCAGATGGCTAAAAGCTTGGTCAAAGTGGTGGGTCTTAAGGAGAGTATTAAAGGAGGAAAGAGAGGTGGAGAGGTCTAGTGAGGGAATTCTAGTGCTAAGGACCAATCAGCTGAAGGCACGTCCAGCAACGGTGGAGCGATTAAAATTGGGGATACTCAAGAGGCCAGAATTAGATGAGTGCCAATATCTCGGAGGGTTGTGGGGCTGGTAGAGATTACAGAGATAGGGAGGAGTGAAGCCATGGAGGGATTTGAAAACAAGGATGAGAATTTTAAAATCAAGGCATTGTTTAACCGAGAGCCAGTGTAAGTCAGGTGGGTGAATGAAACTTGATACAAGTACGATATAGGCGGCAGAGCTTTGGATGACCTCAAGTTTTTAGAGGGCAGAATGTGGAATGCTGGCCAGGAGAGCATTGGAATAGTCAGTTCTAGAGGTAACAAAGGCATGGATGATGGTTTCAGCAGCAGATAAGCTGAGGCAGGGGCTGAGTCGGGTGATGTCAGGGGTGGAAATAGGCGGTCTTATTGATGGCATGGATATGTGGTCGCAAGTTCCAAGATTGTAGACAGTCTGGTTCACCCTCAGCCAGTACACAGGGAGAGGGATGGGGTTGGTCGCTAGAGAATGGAGTTTGTAGCGGGATCTGAAGACAATTGCTTTGGTCAATGGACCCTGGTTGTACACGGGCACAACTGACACTCAGCTAAAATGGCGCAGCTTGTCAGCATAGCTTTCTGCTACAGTTAGGGCATAAACGTGCAGGATTTTCGAAATCCAAATGGGAAGAATTGTACTTGCAGTAACAGATCTCACCTTGCAGCTCCCATTAATGACTCAGGCTGGATGATCAGTTATCATCAGTGCCTTGGACTGTGTACTGTCTTAGCTGAGATATCAGCGTACTAAATCAGCCATGGAGGCATAACTTGGTCCTAATCTTCCATTGGCAGATAGGCTATCTTGTAGAAAACTCATGCCTGGATCTAGGCTCACTTATGAAGACTGGTCAAACAGACATAGCTGAGGTGTTTGGCTAAATGTACTGGGCTTGATGGGGGACTGTTACAAACAAAGATGTAAATACCACCAGCGTACCGTGGCTGCACTGTGTACTATCTGCAGGATGCATTTACAGCAAGTCACTCGGGGTTCTTTGACAGCACCACCCGAAACTGCAACTTCCATCACGTTAGGACAAGGGCAGCAGGTTCACGGGAACGCCATCACTTCCAGGATCCCCTCCAAGTCTCACACCATCCTGACTTGAATATATTGTTGCTGAGTTCAATCCTGTAACTCCCTACCTGAAATCATAATGGGAATGCTTTCACTACATGGACTTCAGCAGTTCAAGAAGGACTACCACCACCCTCTCAAGGGCAATTAGATATGAGCAGTAAAATGCCAGCCTTGCCAGCAACGTCCATATCCCAAGAATAAATACCAAGAAAAAACTATCTGACCCTACTCTTCAGTTTTAGCAAGCTATCCGCAGCATGAGGCAACACATTTAGGACAAGGAAAAGAAAACTTAAATGATGTTTTCAGCTAGTAAGGTTGTAATTTTCTTCTCCCTTTGGATACAAATCAGTGCATAGAGATTGATACCAAATACTCTGAATTTGAATGTGATACATCTGCATGTACCAATTGATTTCTGCTATTATTTTTGCACTATGACTATATTTATCATATTCTTCCTGGTTGTTGGAAACAGTTTTAACCTTTCATTTTATAAGATATTATCCCCTTATAGTCTCTGACTTAGCCCTGGCATTTGGTTGCAATGTAATTTTATCAACTGTTCAGCCAATTGGATGTGATGAAGCAGGTTTAATTCCAGAAATGGGGAGGTGAGAGATTGATATCCCAATTATAATGGCAAATAAAAGCCAGTGAATTAATCATTTGATCCCAATATAAATGGAGTAAATTCCAAAAGACCCACTCTGTGCAAACTAACATGGCTGCTTTATTTATGCTGTCCTGAGCTTCCTGTGCTGGTAGTCAGGAAGCATGTCACACATGTACACGTATAGCATGTATACAGTGACCCAGGTGCTGCTTTAAAAAAACAGGTTCCATTTCACAACGTTTCACAGTTGCTGAGAAAGTACTCTGCTAAGAAGTGCTGGTCATGTCATTACCCTTTTGGGATAACTGGCTTGTTGCACTATATACTGTTGGCTTGTGGCACTGAATTTGAGCTAGTGACAATTGTAGTTTTTGGCCAGCACTTTTACCCTACTGCTGGTGAAATCATCCTTCGCTGTAAATATTGTGGTTTCACCAACAGAATGATTTTGTATTGTAATTTTGATTTTTGGAATGCAGGGAATAGAAACAAAGCAAAAATTGCATTGGTGACGAAAAGTTGGTGAGTGGATATATTTGACTCTCAAGCTTGAAATGCGACATTGAAAAAAACCATCATTGTAATAGAGGACTGCTGAATGTCATTAAATTGTAACAATGTAGTATCTAGGCCAATAAAATCCTCCAAACTATTAAATTAGAACTGCCATGTTCTATATACAATTAAAATGGATACAGTAATGGGAGCACCTGGAGGCCCTCTCACAGCATTGGCCATGACAGCACTTCCACCAGATGCAGAAAATGGAACCTTCAGAAACTCAAGACATTTCTCAATTTCTCAGCTGCACTTCTGCAAAAACACATATGGCTGATATTGTGTGGTGCAATATGAGCACATAAGCATTTTTTTTTACAAGAGATTATAAGAAATTGGTTAATATCTTCATTAAAATAGTGAACAAATAAATTTAATAGAAATGCATTGACATGTTTGTACCTTAATATTGAACATCGCAACTTCATCCTCATGGTATTGGAAAGTTATATTTCTGTTTATTTTATTTCTAAACTCTTAAATATGTTAATTCTTGGGTGTTTTAAATAAATTATTATGCTTTGCCTTTACTTTAGAAAAAACATGTAACAGTTTGCTGCTGTTATTTCAGCTGAGCAATTGACTTACTTAATTCTCAACTTTAAAATATATCCAGTAATATATTTAAGCAGCAAGTCCAAAGAAGTGAAATAAGTTATTTCAACTCAATCAGAAATGTTTAATATGTTCCGAGATTTTAAAATACATACGAGCTAACTTTAAAAACAAGTATAGTAACACCCAGAAATTGAGTGAGCTTCCAGGTTTTAATGTGCATCAAATTTAATTTAGAATAATAAAGTATCACCAGTACTATAAAGTTGTTTGGTTACCTCATAAAGTTCTGTTGACTTTTTAAATACCAGTTGAAAGCCTAATTCAACATTGTTGGAGTTATTAGGTGGCAACCAACGGATCTATTAAAAAAAAATGAGTAGTGAAAGTAACTACGCTATCCAAAAGTTTGTTGGATAGAAATGGTCACCATGACGCATCCCTGCATTTGATGATAGAGTGACCACTATTAACAAAGTTGACTTTCACTTCTGGTTTATACGCAAAAAATTGTGTGTGCTTTTAGACTTTTTATTCTCTTTAAAGGATACAAAGTGTTCAGGAAAGATAGGGAAGGGAAAAAAGGGAAGTGGGATGGCAGTACTGAGTAGGGAAGACATTGTGGTATTGGAAAGAGAAGACGTCTTTGAGGGGGCAAGGACAGAATCCATTTGATTAGAGTTGAGAAGCAAAAAGGAGATGATCTAGAGCAGGGTTGTCCAACATACGGCCGACGGGCCAGGATCCAGCCCGCCAAAGGTTTCCATCCGTTCCGCAGATGTAAACTGTACCAGGCCGTTCCTCATCCTTGCCAGGGGTCAGCAACGTGTTCATATATGGACACTAGGGTCCATGGTAAAAAAAAATTGAGGTCTGTGACTGGTAATTTTAGAAATGAGAAATTTCCCATTGGCTTTTCCAGACTGGATTTTTTAAAAAAAACTTGCAGCTGTCAGTTTCACAGCTGTCAGTTTCACAGCTGACAGGTGCTGGGAGTGAGAACAGCGGTTTTCGAACTTTGGGCAGATTTGGGGTTTTGTGGCGGGTTCTGACTTGTGGCGGGATAGAGAGAGGAGGGAGAGAGAACGATGAAGATCACTCCTGGTACATGGGCGCCTATCCAAAATACTCCGCATCACTACAAATGTGCGGACAAACATTGACTACTTGTGCAAGCAAAAAAATGCCAGGTATTTCGCTAAATTAGTGTTCAACATAGTGACGAGAAAGTAAGTCAATAAATTAGTCTTCTCATTTGAAGCTTCTTCTCAAAAATACACATTTGTTGTTGTTTTGACTAATGGTAAGATAAATTTTTAGTGCCTTTATCTTTCTAAAATTGTCTCGCCGACCCCCTATGTAAGACAAAAATTGTAATGTGGCCCCTTCACGTTGGACACCACAAATCTAGAGGGACAGTAGCATAGTGGTAATGTTACTGGACGAGTCATCCAGAGGTCTGAACAAATGCTGCAGAGCCATGAGTTCAAATGCCACCGCGTCAGCTGGAGGAATTTAAATTCAGTTAATTAATCAATCTGGAATAAAATGTTAGTCTCGTTAATAACGATCATGAAACTACTTGATTGTTGGTAAAAACCCATCTGGTTCACTAATGTCCTTTAAATCTGCTGCCCTTACCGGGTCTGGCCTACTTCAGACCCACACTAATGTGGTTGACTCTTAACTGCCCTTTGAAATGGCCTAGCAAGCCCCTCAGTTAAAGGCAGTTCACCACCACCTGCTCAAGGGCAAATAGGAATGGGTAATGAATCCTGGCCTCGCCAGTGATGCTCACATCCCAAAGAATAAATTTTTAAAATCGAGCTACTGGGGGTAATTTATAGGTCTCCAATTAGTGTGACAGCGAGCGAGAGAGGAGCAAACCTGCAGGGAAATCACAGAGATGTGCAAGAACTATAGAGTGATGATATTGGGGGACATTACCTAAATATCGATTTGGGTCAGTAATAGAGTAAAGGGTAAGGAGGGGGAGGAATTTCTGAAATGTGTTCAGGCAAACTTCCTTGACCAGTATGTTCTCAGTCTAACTAGGAAGGAGGCATTGCTAGATCTGGTGTTGGGGAATGAGTTGGGCCAAATGGACCAAATGTCTGTGTAGGGGAACACTAATGTCCTTCAGGGACGGTAATCTGCTGTGCTTACCTGATCTGGCCTACTCTAGACCACACCAATGTGGTTGACTCTTAACTGCCCTCTGAAATGGTTGAGCAATCCACTCAATTGAAGGCAGCTCACCACCCCCTGCTCAAGGGCAATTAGGGATGAGCAATAAATATCATATCATATATAAGGTTTAGATTAATAACGGAGAAGAGCAAGCAGCAATCTAAAGAAGGACATCGAAATTAGAAGAGGGCTAAATTCAATGGGATGAAGAGGGATCTAGCTAAGGTAAAATGGAACCAAAGACTGACAGGAAAATTAGGTGATCTTTAAGGAGGAGGTGCTTCAGTTACAGGCCAGATACATTCCAACAGGGGCAAAAGGTTAGGGAACCAAAGCCAGGGCTCCTTGGATGACGAGGCAGATAGAGAATATGATGATACCAAAAAAAAGTGTGTATGATGCACATCAGATGAATTATTCAACTGAGAACCAGGTCAAATACATTAAGTTGAGAGGGGGAATGAAGCGGGAAATAAGACTGGCAAAGAGAGGATATGAGAAAAGAATAGCATTCAACACAAAAGGGAACCCAAAAATTGTCTACTGGCATGTAAATAGTAAGCGGGTAGTAAGAGGCGGGTGGGGCCTATTAGGGACAAAGAGGGTGACATGCTTAGTGGCGCAAGACAAGGATAGAATGTTTAATGAGTACTTTGTATTGTTTACGAAGAAGAAGGATGCTGACAAAATGTCGGTAGAAGCGGAGATGGTGGAGGTAATGGATGGTGTGAAAATTGAGAGGCAGGAAGGACTGGAAAGGCCGGTTCTGCTTAGAGTGGATAAGTCTTGATGGCTTGCATCTGGGGTTGCTAAGGGAAGTGGGGTTGGAGATAGTGGAAGGGCTTGCCATGATCTTTTGGTCTTCCTTAGTTATGGGGGAGGTGCCAGAGGATTGAAGAGTGGCAAATGTGATGCCCTTCTTCAAGAAAGGGTGTAAGGGCACTCCTAATAAGTACAGACCAGTCATAGAAACATAGAAAATAGGAGCAGGAATAGGCCATTTGGCCCTTCGGGTCTTCTCCGCTATTCAAAAAATATCATGGCTGATCGTCTAATTCAGTACCCTGTTCCCGCTTTCTCCCCATATCCCTTGATCCCTTTCACATTAAGAAATATATCTACCTCCTTCTTACATAGAAACATAGAAAATAGGAGCAGGAGTAGGCCGTTTGGCCCTTCGAGCCTGCTCCACCATTCATTATGATCATGGCTGATCATCCAACTCAGTAACCTGTTCCCGCTTTCTCCCCATATGCTTTGATCCCTTTCGCCCCAAGAGCTATATCTAACTCCTTCTTCTTGAAAGCATACAATGTTTTGGCCTCAACTGCTTTCTGTGATAGTGAATTCCACAGGCTCACCAATCTCTAGGTGAAGAAATTTCTCCTCATCTCGGTCCTGAAAGGTTTACCCCGTATCCTTAGACTATGACCCCTGGTTCTGGACTCCCCCACCATTGGGAACATCCTTCCTGCATCTACCCTGTCAGTCAGTTTAATGTCAGTGGTGGGTAAGGTTTTAGAAACAATAATCAGGGGGGAAAATCAACAGGTACTTGGAGAGGCAATTCTGTGATTCTGTTTGAGCTAATTAAAAACCATAGAAAAGTTATAGCACAGAAAGAGACCATTCAGCCCATTGTGTCTACACTGGCTGAAAAATCTAGCTGCCCATTCTAATCCCACCTTCCAGCACCTGGTCCGTAGCCTTGCAGGTTACACGCCTTCAGGTGCAGGTCCAGGTACCTTTTTAAATGAGTTGAGGGTGAATTTCAGACACCCACCACCCTTTGGTGAAAAAGTTTTTCTTCATGTCCCATCTAATCCTTCTACGCAATCACCTTAAATCTTCTTCTTTTTTCTTTTGGGCCTCCTTATCTCGAGAGACAATGGATACGCGCCTGGAGGTGGTCAGTGGTTTGTGAAGCAGCGCCTGGAGTGGCTATAAAGGCCAATTCTGGAGTGACAGGCTCTTCCACAGGTGCTGCAGAGAAATTTGTTTGTTGGGGCTGTTGCACAGTTGGCTCTCCCCTTGCGCCTCTGTCTTTTTTCCTGCCAACTACTAAGTCTCTTCGACTCGCCACAATTTAGCCCTGTCTTTATGGCTGCCCGCCAGCTCTGGCGAATGCTGGCAACTGACTCCCACGACTTGTGATCAATGTCACACGATTTCATGTCGCGTTTGCAGACGTCTTTATAACGGAGACATGGACGGCCGGTGGGTCTGATACCAGTGGCGAGCTCGCTGTACAATGTGTCTTTGGGGATCCTGCCATCTTCCATGCGGCTCACATGGCCAAGCCATCTCAAGCGCCGCTGACTCAGTAGTGTGTATAAGCTGGGGATGTTGGCCGCTTCAAGGACTTCTGTGTTGGAAATATAGTCCTGCCACCTGATGCCAAGTAATCTCCGAAGGCAGCGAAGATGGAATGAATTGAGACGTCGCTCTTGGCTGGCATACGTTGTCCAGGCCTCGCTGCCGTAGAGCAAGGTACTGAGGACACAGGCCTGATACACTCGGACTTTTGTGTTCCGTGTCAGTGCGCCATTTTCCCACACTCTCTTGGCCAGTCTGAACATAGCAGTGGAAGCCTTACCCATGCGCTTGTTGATTTCTGCATCTAGAGACAGGTTACTGGTGATAGTTGAGCCTAGGTAGGTGAACTCTTGAACCACTTCCAGAGCATGGTCGCCAATATTGATGGATGGAGCATTTCTGACATCCTGCCCCATGATGTTCGTTTTCTTGAGGCTGATGGTTAGGCCAAATTCATTGCAGGCAGACGCAAACCTGTCGATGAGACTCTGCAGGCATTCTTCAGTGTGAGATGTTAAAGCAGCATCGTCAGCAAAGAGGAGTTCTCTGATGAGGACTTTCCGTACTTTGGACTTCGCTCTTAGACGGGCAAGGTTGAACAACCTGCCCCCTGATCTTGTGTGGAGGAAAATTCCTTCTTCAGAGGATTTGAACGCATGTGAAAGCAGCAGTGAGAAGAAAATTCCAAAAAGTGTGGGTGCGAGAACACAGCCCTGTTTCACACCACTCAGGATAGGAAAGGGCTCTGATGAGGAGCCACCATGTTGAATTGTGCCTTTCATATTGTCATGGAATGAGGTGATGATACTTAGTAGCTTTGGTGGACATCCGATCTTTTCTAGTAGTCTGAAGAGACCACGTCTGCTGACGAGGTCAAAGGCTTTGGTGAGATCAATGAAAGCAATGTAGAGGGGCATCTGTTGTTCACGGCATTTCTCCTGTATCTGACGAAGGGAGAACATCATGTCAATGGTCGATCTCTCTGCACGAAAGCCACACTGTGCCTCAGGGTATACGCGCTCGGCCAACTTCTGGAGCCTGTTCAGAGCGACTCGAGCAAAGACTTTCCCCACTATGCTGAGCAGGGAGATTCCACGGTAGTTGTTGCAGTCACCGCGGTCACCTTTGTTTTTATAGAGGGTGATGATGTTGGCATCGCGCATGTCCTGGGGTACTGCTCCCTCGTCCCAGCACAGGCATAGCAGTTCATGTAGTGCTGAGAGTATAGCAGGCTTGGCACTCTTGATTATTTCAGGGGTAATGCTGTCCTTCCCAGGGGCTTTTCCGCTGGCTAGGGAATCAATGGCATCACTGAGTTCCGATTTGGTTGGCTGTATGTCCAGCTCATCCATGACTGGTAGAGGCTGGGCTGCATTGAGGGCAGTCTCAGTGACAGCATTCTCCCTGGAGTACAGTTCTAGGTAGTGCTCAACCCAGCGGTCCATCTGTTTGCGTTGGTCAGTGATTATGTCCCCCGATTTAGATTTGAGGGGGGTGATCTTCTTGATGGTTGGCCCAAGAGCTCTCTTCATGCCATCATACATTCCTCTGATGTTTCCGGTGTCTGAGGCCAGCTGAATATGACTGCATAGGTGTTGCCAGTAGTCGTTTGCGCAACGCCTAGCTGTTCTTTGTGCAGTACTTCTGGCTGCTTTAAGTGCTGCGGATGTTAAATCGCTGGGGGCTTTCTTGTAGTTCAAAAGTGCAATGCGCTTAGCGGCTATGACAGGTTCCAGCTCTTCATTATGAGATTGAAACCAGTCTGCATTTCTCTTCGCACTTTTGCCGTAGGTGGTCAAAGCTGACTCATAGATGGCGTCTCTGATGTGGGCCCACTTGGTCTCAGCATCCCCTGTGGGAGTGTTTTGAAGGGCTGTTACAAGTGAATTTAGAAATTTTTGTAACAGCTGTGGGTGAGAAATTCTGCTCGTGTTGATGCGCGGGTGGCCCTTCTGCTTGGAATGATGCAACTTCTTTGGTCTGAGTCTAACCTTGCTGCACACCAGGGAGTGGTCGGTGTCGCAGTCCGCACTGTGGAAGCTGCGTGTGATTTGAACACTGTTTAAGGCGGCTCGCCTTGTGACAATGAGGTCTAGCTGGTGCCAACGACGTGATCTTGGGTGCCTCCATGAAACCTGGTGACAGGGTTTAGTGTGAAAGAACGAGTTGGTGATGCAGAGGTTATGATAGGTACACAACTCAAGCAGTCTCTGCCCGTTCTCATTCATCCTTCCAACGCCATAGCGCCCAAGGCAGGAGGGCCATGAGTCATGGTCGGCCCCAACCCTGGCATTAAAGTCCCCCAGCAGGAATAGGTGTTCGGTGTTGGGGATGCTGCTAATGATGTTATGGAGTTGTTCATAGAACTGGTCTTTAGCTTCAGGTGCGGAACAGAGTGTTGGAGCATAGATGCTGAGTAGGTGTACTGGACCAGAGGTGGTGAGCAGTCGGATGGACAGTATGCGTTCCGAGCCATTTGAGGGAGGCTCTATCATGCTGAGCAAGGAGTTTCTGATGGCGAAGCCCACTCCATGCTGTCTTGGTTCTTCAGGATCCCTGCCCTGCCAGAAGAAGGTGTAGTCTTGCTCTGCTAGAGAGCCACTCGCGGGGAGGCGAGTCTCCTGAAGTGCTGCAATGTCCACATTGAGTCTACTGAGCTCGTTGTTAATGATGGCGGTCTTCCGAGAATCGTTGATTTGTGTAAGGTCTTCCGACAGGCCAGGACACATAGTTCTGACGTTCCAGCTTGCAAAGCGAAGGGCTGGTACCTTCTTTCCTTTTTTCATGTTGTTTGGTGCGGTGTATCAGTCCACCTTTCGGGCAATGACCCTGGGCTCCAAGGGCTCCACCTTAAATCTATGCCTCCGGTAATTGACCTTCCTGTCTACTCTAGGCCCCTCAATTTTGTACACCTCAATTAAGTCACCCCTCAGCCTCCTCTGTTCTAAGGAAAACAACCCTAGCCTATCCAATCTTTCCTCATAGCTGCAATTTTCAAGCTCTGGCAACATTCTTGTTAATCTCCTCTGTACTCTCTCCATGGCAATTATGTCCTTCCTGTAATGTGGTGACCAGAACTGTATGCAATACTCCAGCTGTGGCCTAACCAGTGTTTTTTTCTTTACAGTTCCAGCATTACATCCCTGCTTTTGTATTCTATAACTGGATAGCCAGCACAGGTTTGTAAAAGACAGATCGTGCTGAACTAATGTAATTGAATTTTTTGATCAGGTATCCGAGAAGGTTGTTGAAGGAAATTGCAATGGATGTTGTTTATATGGCTTTTAAGATAGCATTTAACGAAGTATCACATAAAAGGCTGGTTAACAAAATTGAGGCTCATGGAATAGAAGGGTCAGTGTCAGCTTGGATAAAAAAAAATTGGCTTAAGGGTAGAAAACAGCAATTTTTGGTAAATGGTTATTTTTCAGACTGGAAAATGGTAGACAGTGGTGTTCCCCAAGGGTCAGTTCAGGGACGACTGCTTTTTTGATATAATATATAAATGATATGAATAAATAGAAAGTAACGTTTCAAAATTTGCCAATGATATCAAACTTGGAGGAGTGGCACATAGTGAGGATGATACAAATCGACTACAACAGGATATAACTAGGCAATCAGAATGGCCAGACTAGTGGCAAATGGAATTTAGTACAGAGAAGTGTGAGGGGATGCATTTTGGCAGAAGGGATGGGGAGACAGCATATAGACTTAATGGCACAGTCCGAAAGAGTGTACAGGAATAGAGGGCCCTGTAGGTGCATGTGCATAGATCTTCAAAGGTAGCAGGACATGTTGAGAGAGTGGTCAGTAAAGCATATGGGATCTTGGGCTTCATAAATAGATGTAATGAGTACAAAAGCAGGGACGTTATGCTGAACAAGGCACAAGGCAAGAGTGTGATGGAATACTCTCCACTTGCCTGGATAAGTGCAGCTCCAACAACACTCAAGAAGCATGACACCATCCAGGACAAAGCAGCCCGCTGGATTGGCACCTCATCCACCACCTTCAACATTCAATCCCTTCACCACAGGTGCACAGTGGCAGCAGTGTGTACCATACAAGATGCACTGCAGCAACTCACCAAGGCTCCTTTGACAGCAGCTTCCAAACCTATGACCTCTACCACCTAGTACAAGGGCAGCAGACGCATGGGAATGCCACCACCTGCAAGTTCCCCTCCAAGCTACACACCATCCTGACTTGGAACATGCCTTCACTGTCACTGGGTCAGAATCCTGAAACTCCCTTCCTAACAGCACCGTTGGGGACCTACATCCCAATGACTGCAGCAGTTCATGAAGACAGCTCACTACCACCTTATCAAGGGCAATTAGGGATGGGCAATAAATGCTGGCTTAGGCAGCGATGCCCACATCCCATGAATGGATTAAAAAAACCTTATACAAGCTCTGGTTAGGCCACAACTGGAGTATTGCATCCAGTTCTGGTCATCACACTTTATGAACGATGTGAGGAACCTTGAGAGGGTGCAGAGGAGATTTACCAGAATGGTTCCAAGGATGAGGGATTTTAGCTACAATGTTAGGTTGGAGAAGCTGGAGTTGTTTTCCTTGGAGCAAAGAAGATTGAGGGGAGATTATGACAGGTTTGGATAAGGTAGATAAAGAAAACTGTTCCTATCAGCTGGTGGTACAATGACTGGGGGACACAAATTGAAAGTTTTAGGTGAGAGATGCAGGGGAAATGTGAGGAAGAACATTTTTACACAGTGAGTGATAATGACCTAGAACTCGCTGCCCACATGGGCGGTGGAAGCGGACACAATGATTTCAAAAAGAAATTGGATGGGTACTTGAAGGAAATAAACTTGCAGAGCTAGGGGAATAGAACAGGGGAATGGAATTGACTGGACTGCTTTATGCAGAGCCAACATCGACTCGATGGGCTGAATGGCCTCCTTTGTGCCGTAAATGACTCTAAAGCTGAAGAATTCTGTTTATTAGGGAAGTCAAATATTGAGTTTGGACTGTTGAAGTTCAACTTTAGTGGCTTTTTAAATGATGTCTTTTAAAATTTGTAGGTATGTTTTCACATGCTTGGAAGATTTACATAATATAGAATGCTTGAAAACTGAGACATCAGATAATTTCATACTCATCACTTTTGTAGGGACGCTTGCCATGTGAAGACAGTTCTGAAAAACTGGCACAGTATACAAAGTCACATTGCTATGGTATCATGTAATTGTTGGATAATAACATGTCAGACAAATGTTCAGATTCTTCTATTGAAAAATTTAAATTTGGACCAAAGCATAACGTGCAGAATACTGCTAAGGTTGAAAATAGCAGTGGAGCAGTAAATAAGGATGTCGTTCAAGATGAGGCCAAGTTTGGGGTTTAAAAGCCTAAAAATTGTTGAAAAGGAGGAATGACAGAGGGAAGTATGCAATATGTGCAATGTATTTTCAGCGTAATTTTTAATTGCACTGTTTTAAATAACAACTTTGATAACTCCGTTCCTTCCCACTAATGTTCCCCCTAAACTGCGTGGGTGCACAGCCGCCCAACAATCCGGAAGTACCAAACAAGGAAAAATCAGGCCATGTACAACCAACATTCCCTTTAAGATGTGAGCATGTGTGGTCGCGCAGCAATCTTAACGGGACAGCGTATTGTAACAAACAGGCTGCGCACAGCAAAGAAAAATTAGAGGGAATATTGCTTTTCACCATTTGTAAACACAAGGCTAATACTTAGTATTACTTATTCATTTCTGAACTTTCACCTTTTCTTCATCTTAGACAAATATGCTGCATCCAAAGCTCTTGTTTCTCCCTGCATCCTTGTTGCAGTTCAATTATAATTCATTGCACTGTTTGCCTTTCTAACTCATTCTTTCAAGACCTTAAAACTGCGGAACTCCTTACTTGCCTATGTCTTTCCCTCTTTTCAACAATCTTGCGGCTTTTAAAACCCAAACTTGGCCTCACCTTGTACTACCTCCTGATTTACCTTCTCTTCTGTTTTCAACCTTAGCAGTATTCTGCATGTTGGAATTTGATCTTTCTTTGGCCTCCTTGTCTCGAGAGACAATGGGTAAGCGCATAGCGGTGGTCAGCGGTTTGTGAAGCAGCGCCTGGAGTGGCTATAAAGGCCAATTCTAGAGTGACAGACTCTTGCACTTAGAATCACTTAGATTCTTCAGTAGAAGAATCTGAACATTCATTTGGCATGTTATTATACAATAATTATTACATGACACTATACCAGTGTGACTTTGTACCACCATGCCAGCTTTTCAGAACTGTCTTAGTTTTAAAGCTTTGCCTAAGAATAGGAATGCATGGAATAAGAACGGGAAATGGTTCCTCTCCAAGAGTAGGTTTGGGAATGATACTTTGTTAGCTCTGTATTACAGAACCCCTTGAAGAAGCAGTCTTACAGTGTGGCTTTAGGGCCTAACTGCTGGTACAACCACTTTATGTTGATTGGCAGTTTCCACTAGAAATGCCAACTCTGGTTTATTTATTCCTGGAGATTCAATCATGTGATGCATCGTAATATTTAATCACATGACATTTGATCATGCAACATTTGCCCACCTTTTGCAAATGTTATTGCATTTGCCTTAGTTGACCTTGTTTATTAGTATCAAGACCTGAATACAATATTTGACTTTTTGTTTTTGTAGTGACAGGAATAACAATTTATAAATCAAAGTACAAACAAGAATAGAAAGATTCAAGGATAAGTAATATTTAAGTAAAGACCATTTCTGTGACTTTCTACAGTATTGAGGATAATGACTGCAACAAAAAAAATTCAGTCATTATCTCATTGCTGTTTGTGGTAGTTTGCTGTGCAAGCATTTCCTACATTACAACAGTAAACTACTCCCTCGATTTGTATTTCTCTCTCTCCAGACACGTGGAGTTTTCAGGCGGTTTTCGTTTTGACCCCGATGCCATCATCCCCACAACCAGTAATGAAGTGATGCATTCCGATTAGCGAAGACACCAAGAGGGCTTTAATAACACAAACTGACGTGCAATTCCCCTGGCTGTCATGGATTGCAATGAATACGGGGCCATTTCTCCATAGTTGTCAGCAGAAGCACTCGGGAGACCAATCGCCTATTCTCTTTGACTCTGGCCAAAAGCGGGAGGGTTGGGAACTGTAGTTTCCAATGTAGCTAGAACATCATATATTCAGTTAATTTAAAATCATGTTGTGTAATGTGACCCGTGGTTAAACAGCCTTTCTACGCAAATTGTGCAGCTTTAGATTTTTTAAAATGGCCATTTGGACAAGGCACTAGCAGGCACTCACGGAATTATGCCCGAGCATGATTCAATACTTTCAGAGAAAAAGGGAGAATAAGGAGAAGGAGAGGGAGGGAATTGTTCTGGAATTTATCTCCCTTTGTGGGAATCAGGCTATTACTGCTTTTCATTATTTCATTCCGTGCCGTACAATGTTAAAACTGGCAGCGCAAAGCCTGTCAGCATCCAGAGCTGCCCACTGTTGGTTGTGTTGTACTGTCTGTGGTTGAGAATTTGTCTCAACTTGTCTGCCACATCCTGCAATGGTGCGTTGTAACGAGGTTCCATGTTCTTGTCCATTTAAATTAAGTTGCCTTACATTAGATCATTTCCTTTATTCTTAGAGGAACTATTAGCTGACTAGTTATTTTCCTATTTGATATTTGTTTCAGGAAGGTACAAATGGTGTAATGTATGTACAGCTTTTTCCTTTCACTTTATTACTCCCTCAAGAAAACCACAAATGAGAAAGTTTTGTAAAACCCTTGGCGCTTCTAGGTACTGCGGAACTGCAGATAAAAATATTCTATGAGTTGGGACAAAGACTTGCATTTGTTTTGTAAATACAAGAAACAGTTGTTGGGAATCAGTTTGTGCTGCCATATAAATGGACCACATTGGATCACAGTAGTTCATGTAATTGACACACACCAAGTAGATGTATTGAGTTGGTTCATTAGGAATGCTCCGAGCATAGCAAATCCTCCAGTTTCACATATAATTTGCAAAACTTTGCTGGTTTCACACTAACTTCTAAAATCTGATTGAAATCCATTTTGGGTCAGATTGGCCATGTTAAATCTTGGTGTGCGTGTGAGTGTGACTGTAAGGACAAGAAGGGTTGTTTGTTCACTTCAACATTATCAACCCCTGACGTTAGGTCGCAGAACAGCGACGATCTCATTGAATGTTGGAAAAGACTTGAGCGGCTAGATGGCCTAGTGCTGTTCCTATGTTCCTGTGTTATCTACTTGGGCACGGTGGGATCTGTGCACTTCGCATAGCAGAAGGATTAAAACAAGCAAGTTTGAAGCACAAAGTCAGTTTCAAGGGTATGATGTAGTTCACCATTAGAGACCTGACTATAAGCTGGGCATGACTGGGAGCTAAATTTTGCAGGCTATAAGATCTTTAGAAAGGAGAAGGAGAAGCAATATTGATAAAAGACATAATTATAGCAGGAGAAAGGAGGGATTGCTGTAGGGGGCAGTAGAAACAGTTTGGGTAAAATTAAGGAGCAGCAAAGGATGTAAAATTCTGGTGAAAGTTGCCTGTTGGAATGATGTAATGGTAGAATATATAAACAGAGATCACAGAAGCATGAAGAAAAAACATTGTGGTTATAATGGATTATTTCAACTTTCAGAGAGATGGGAAGAAGCTAAACGGCAAGTCACAAGGGCACAAATTTCTAGAGTCTATTCGGAACAGTTTTCTGGATCAATATGTTTTTAGAGTCAACAAGGGAACAGGCCATACTAGAATTAGTGATGTGTATGAAAACATAAGTAACTAGATGTGTATGAAAACATAAGTAACTAACAATCTGACGGTAAGGGAACATCTGCGAGCAGCAACTGTGATATGATTGAATTTGATACTGAGAAGTCATCGTTTTTTTTAAATTTAAGTAAGGTAAACGTCAAAGGGACATAAACTGACCACGGTAAACTGGACTGAACTGTTAACTGATAAAACTACAAGCAGTGAGAAGAATTTTTAAAAAGTAGTTAATCTAATAGAAAACGCCTAAAAGGAAAAAGCTTAACTTGTGTAGTTAAGCAACCATGGTCAACAACTGAGTTTCGATACAATATCAAGCTAAAAGAAAAGGCTTACACAAATGCAAAGAAATCCAGTCGACTGGGAGAGTTATTAAAAGGAACAGGAGGATACAAAGCAATTATCAGGAGATGCAGAAAGTAAATATGGAAAAATCTTTCCAGGGATCAAAGCTAACATTTACGACTCTCTTTAAACGTGTGAAGAGGAGTCGTAAATGGGGAATGTGGGCCCATTATACATTGACAGAAGTGATACTCTAATCAAAAGTAACAAAATGGCAACAGTATTGGGCTACATTTTCCCATGGGGTCGGGAACCCAACATTGGGACCATTTTCGGGTCCTGAGCCTGTGCATTTTGGTAGCGCGCCTGGCGGCTTAATTTTATGGGAGGCAGCCAAATAGTAGGGCGTCTCCGCCTTTGCCATCCAATTAGGGATGGCGGGCGGTACACAGACAAGGAAGGGCCAATCGGAGGGGGCTGAAGGGAGGGTCAGCAGGCAGGCCCGCTGGGAAAGGTGAGAGCTGTTCAAGCTGACGGAGAGTGAGAGGGTGGCACAAGCAGGTGGTCCAAAATAAGGCTCAGAACTGTCAAAGGCATCAGTCTGTAGGGGAAATGCCTCCAGATGAATGTATTTGGCTGCAGATGTACTGCATGCAAACTTTCTACTCCTTTATATGTGAAAGTGCAAAGTCACATGATGACGCTCCCGCCGTGAAGCCGCCTGGGGTATAGGTATACCCACAGTGCTGTTAGGAAGGGAGTTCCAGGATTTTGACCCAGAGACAGTGAAGGAATGGGCGATATAGTGCCAAGTCAGTATGGTGTGTGGCTTGGATGGGAACTTGCAGGTGGTGGTGTTCCCATGCATCTGCTGCCCTTGTCCTTCTAGGTGGTAGAGGTTGTGGGTTTGGAAGGTACTGTCATAGGAGCCCTGGTGAGTTGCTGCAGTGCATCTTGTATGTGGTACACACTGCTGCCACTGTGCGTTGGTGGGAGTGAATGTTGAAGGTGGTGGATGGGGCGCAAATCAAGCAGGCTGCTTTGTCCTGGATGGTGTCGAGCATCTTGAGTATTGTTGGAATTGCACCCATCCAGGCAAGTGAGTATTCCAGCACACTCCTGACACGTGCCTTGTAGATGGTGGACAGGCTTTGGGGAGACAAGAGGTGAGTTACTTGCTGCAGAATTCCCAGCCTCTGACTTGCTCTTGTAGCCACAGCATTTATGTGGCTGGTTCAGTTCAGTTTCTGGTCAATGGTGACCCCCAGGATGTTAATCGTGGGGGATACAGTGATGGAAAACCATTGAACGTCAAGGGCAGATAGTTAGATTCTGTCTTGTTGGAGATGGTCATTGTCTGGCACTTGTGTGGCACAAATGTTACTTGCCACTTATCAGCCCAAGCCTGGATGCTGTCCAGGTCTTGCTGCATATGGACATGGGCTGCTTCAATATCTGAGGAGTTGCAAATGGTCCTGAACATTGTGCAATCATCAGTGAACATCCCTACTTCTGACCTCATGATGGAGGGAAGGTCATTGATGAAGCAGCTGAAGATGGTTGGGCCTAGGACACTACCCTGAGGAACGCCTGCAGTGATGTCCAGGGATTGAGATGATTGACCTCCAACAATCACAACCATCTTCCTTTGTGCTAGGAATGACTCCAACCTGTGGAGTGTTTTCCCCCTGATTCCCATTGACTCCAGTTTTGCAAGGGCTCCTTGATGCCATACTCGGTCAAATGTTGCCTAGATGTCAAGGGCAGTCACTCACCGCACCTCTGGAATTCAGCTCTTTTTGTCCATGTTTGGACCAAGGCAGTAATGAGGTCAGGAGCTGAGTGGCCCTGGCGGATCCCAAACTGAGCATCAGTGAGCAGATTATTGCTGAGCTAGTGCCGCTTGATAGCACTGGTGACGACATGCTAACAGGATATCATATTATTCACATGTTCCTTATGTGGCCTCTCCAGTCTCTTTAAAGACGGACTGAAACAGATATGATGAGGCCAGATACAAACCGACGGACAGGAAGTGAACACATGGAGTAACAGTAAATTCCAATTGCTTAGCCAAGTCTTGCTTTTCTCCTCAGATATGGAAATATTAATAAACCATGTCATCCATTGGCTTACTTACTTGTCTTTGGCATGATCATTCTTTCAGACTACTTCTAACTGTTAAACTGATCTTTTGCATTTTATTTAGCTTCCAATTCCAGGCCTCGGGTTTTGTTCTTGAGTTTCTTCCTTAAAACCTGTCTGCTAATGTAACCCTTTGACCCTTTGTGTCTGCAGCCAAGGGGAGTGACATACTGACTTCCTGTACTAATTTGCTACTAGGCTTGTCAGTGAAACCAACTACCTTGCCAACCCCCATGTGGTATGAATTTTAAAAAGGACATGTTCTGCTATTCTCAAATGAATGGAGGCTGTCCTTGCTAACAGACCTGAAATGAGACAATTGACTTTTATTGTATAAGTTTGAAGCAGACTGTGAGCTGAGTGGTTTCACATGTCTGGGGTTTCAGCACACATCTTAAATGTCTGTAGCCTATGGCTTTCCCTTTGCAAATTCACTTTTTTTTTCAAAAACACATCTTTTAAATATAACACAATTCCAAATCCTTTCCATGAAGAAAAAATGAAATCACGAAAAGTGTCAGGCAGGAAGGGCTTCCATTTCTCAGTAATTCAAATTTTACTCTAGTTAAGGGCAATTAGGATCAGCCAAAGGAAGGGCTTACCAGTGAACAAAATCTGGGACTTCACTAGTCAGTTTGGAGAAGTGAAGGGACGTTAGTTCCAGTGAGTGCTGTTGATCTACTTCGGCTTGGTGTCAGCTGCGTATGATCTGCATGCTGTCACCACACATGCACACTTTCTGGTGTACTCACTACAATAATATATTTTAAAGTTTGTTCACATTTTAGAATGCCTTCAATATTTGGTAACTACAGTTTAAAGCTAAGTTGTATTCAAGAAAATGTAACCATGGCAACCTTCTCAATATCCAGAAGGGTGTCTGGGAAAACATATTGTCATATTCTACTTTGTAAAGTGGGTTTGTGAGTCTAACTTCTGCTTGGGACCTAAATCCACTATTGCATAAGCAGTGCTTCGCCTTGTGAGTTCATGTGTTGTTGTGAACTTTTTTCACATTGAAACATCTCTCCAGTTGGAGCTTAGTTTAGCTAGACAATTTAACAAACTTCAGGTGCTCATTATTGACCAGCCGTATCAAATATGGCTTGAGAGTTGTGTGGTCCCTCAACTATATACAAAATTCCTGCCTGAGGTACTCCCTGATTGCATTTTGAGCAGGAAATTACTGTTCCTTCCTTCACGAGTCTGATCAGAAGCAAAATTTCTATTAATTGGATGCTGAAGGGGCTCTGACCAGTTCTATTGACAGAACAAAAGTCTTTCTCAAACCTCCAACAATGCTTTTTTCTCTTAAAAGAAAATTACAGCACAGGAACAGGCCCTTCGGCCCTCCAAGCCTGCGCCGATCCAGATCCTCTACCTAAACATGTCGCCTATTTTCTAAGGGTCTGTATCTCTTTGCTTCCTGCCCATTCATGTATCTGTCTAGATACATCTTAAAAGACGCTATCGTGTTCGCATCTACCACCTCCGCTGGCAACGCGTTCCAGGCACCCACCACCCTCTGCGTAAAGAACTTTCCACGCATATCCCCCCTAAACTTTTCCCCTCTCACTTTGAACTCGTGACCCCTAGTATTTGAATCCCCCACTCTGAGAAAAAGCTTCTTGCTCTTATGGCACATGTGCATCTGATCATGTCATGTCTAAGCAAAATCTGGTGCACTTACATTGTTAATACCTTATCTAAATAATCTTAGAAAAATGTGTAATGGATGCATTTTACATTACCTTTACAGGTAAGCAAACTGCAGGTGAACCTAAAGGATGTTCTACAAAATCAAAATCAACTTTTTCAGGGATACTGTAAGACAGCATCTCCATTGTTGTTTGGATTAATCAGTCAAACTTGAACTATAGCTTGGAACCTCTGTTTCATATTGAGGTGTTTTGTGTAGTGTGTGGCTTTCCACCTCTTCCCAGGTTATGTTCAGTCAGTCTCTGATGCTGTTGAAATTTGAATGGAAAAGTTCCTTTCAAAGACATTTGTTGTAATTAGTTATGTTACTGTATTATATTTATTGTGACTTAAGTAGGTATTTTGTTCCCTTTGAATGTATATAGTATTAAAATGCTTCTTTTTGGTCTTTATTCTACCAAAGACAACATCCTCTACAAAGCCACACCCATCCAGCTGAGAGTTCATTTTTGTGAAACTTCTCTGAATAGCTGTGCAATTGTTAGTTGCTATTTTTTTTCTGCTTGGTTTTTATCTAATAAAAATGCACCACTGGTGCACAACCTCGAAAAGGTGTCCACATGAACTGGGAAGGAATGTCCGAGGGGTAGCATTATAATGTCATCTGTATCAAATTGTCTTAAGAGTTAACATCTAGTCATCTGGGTTTAATTTTTCAATATGTGGGGTGTGTTTTCATTCAAAGAAGGAAGATTACCCTACAGATTAAGCACCCTTAATAGATATTTGGGAGTGGAAAAATGCTGGAATTAATTGCAGTTGAAATTACATTAGCCTGAGATTGACTCTCGTGGTATATGGATAACCTCTGAAGGTCAAAATTAAGTTGCAATCCTATGACTCATCCTTTTTTGTAATATATATTATAAACTCAGTTAAATGAAAACCATGTTAACAATTAAACAGACAAGTAGAAAAATTGCATCAAAGAAGCTATGTGTCATCTTCTTCTTCTTCTTTGGCTTCCTTGTCTCGAGAGACAATAGGTAAGCGCCTGGAGGTGGTCAATGGTTTGTGCAGCAGCGCCTGGAGTGGCTATAAAGGCCAATTCTAGAGTGACAGACTCTTCCACAGGTGCTGCAGATAAAATTGGTTGTCGGGGCTGTTACACAGTTGGCTCTCCCCTTGCACTTCTGTCTTTTTTCCTGCCAACTGCTAAGTCTCTTCGACTTGCCACACTTTAGCCCCGCCTTTGTGGTTGCCCGCCAGCTCTGGCGATCGCTGGCAACTGACTCCCACGACTTGCGATCAATGTCACAGGACATCATGTCGCGTTTGCAGACGTCTTTAAAGCGGAGCCATGGACGGCCGGTGGGTCTGGTACCAGTGACGAGCTCGCTGTATAATGTGTCCTTGGGGATCCTGCCATCTTCCATGCGGCTCACATGGCCAAGCCATCTCAGGCGCCGCTGGCTTAGTAGGGTGCATATGCTGGGGATGTTGGCCGCCTCAAGGACTTCTGTGTTGGAGATACGGTTCTGCCACCTGATGCCAAGGATTCTCCGGAGGCAGCGAAGATGAAATGAATTGCGACGTCGCTCTTGACTGACGTACGTTGTCCAGGCCTCGCTGCCGTAGAGCAAGGTACTGAGGGCACAGGCTTGATACACTTGGACTTTTGTGTTCTGTGTCAGTGCGCCATTTTCCCACACTCTCTTGGCCAGTCTGGACATAGCAGAGGAAGCCTTTCCCATGCGCTTGTTTAATTCTGTATCGAGAGACAGGTTACTGGTGATAGTTGAGCCCTGGTAGGTGAACTCTTGAACCACTTCCTGAGTGTGGTCGCCGATATTGATAGATGGGGCATTTCTGACGTCCTGTCCCATGATGTTCGTTTTCTTGAGGCTGATGGTTAGTCCAAACTCATTGCAGGCAGCCGCAAACCTGTCGATGAGTCTCTGCAGACACTCTTCAGTGTGAGATGTTAATGCAGCATCGTCAGCAAAGAGGAGTTCCCTGATGAGGACTTTCCGTACTTTGGTCTTCGCTTTTAGACGGGCAAGGTTGAACAACCTGCCACCTGATCTTGTGTGGAGGAAAATTCCTTCTTCTGAGGGCTTGAATGCATGTGAGAGCAGCTGGGAGAAGAAGATCCCAAACAGTGCAGGTGCGAGAACACAGCCCTGTTTCATGCCACTCAGGATTGGAAAGGGTTCTGATGAGGCGCCGCTATGCTGAATTGTGCCTTTCATATTGTCATGGAATGAGCTGATGATACTTAGTAGCTTTGGTGGACATCTGATCTTTTCTAGTAGTCTGAAGAGACCACTTCAGCTGGCGAGGTCAAAGGCTTTGGTGAGATCAATGAAAGCAACGTAGAGAGGCATCTGTCGTTCACGGCATTTCTCCTGTAGCTGGCGAAGGGAGAACAGCATGTCAATGGTGGATCTCTCTGCTCGAAAGCCACACTGTGCCTCAGGATAGACACGCTCAGCCAGCTTCTGGAGCCTGTTTAAAGCGACACGAACGAAGACTTTCCCCACTATGCTGAGCAGGGAGATTCCGCGGTAGTTGGTGCAGTCACCGTGGTCACCCTTGTTCTTATAGAGGGTGATGATATTGGCATCGTGCATGTCCTGTGGTACTGCTCCCTCATCCCAGCACAGGCAAAGCAGTTCGTGCAGAGCTGAAAGTATAGCAGGCTTGGCACTCTTGATGATTTCAGGGGTAATGCCGTCCTTCCCAGGGGCTTTTCCACTGGCTAGAGAATCAATGGCATCACTGAGTTCCGATTTTGTTGGCTGTACGTCCAGCTCATCCATGGCTGGCAGAGACAGGGTTGCATTGAGGGCGGTCTCAGTGACAACATTTTCCCTGGAGTACAGTTCTAGATAGTGCTTCACCCAGCGGTCCATTTGCTTGCGTTGGTCAGTTATTGTGTCCCCTGATTTAGATTTGAGGGGGGCAATCTTCTTGACGGTTGGCCCAAAGAAGCTATGTGTCATCACCATAGAATAAAACTGTCATCCCATTCACAAGTTGCTCTGTTGCTGAAGATCAAAATTAAAAAGTAAATAATGCTAACTGAAACAAATGAATATCAGTGTGATTTTCCAGTTCTGGGCATCCCATTTGAATTTTGCCAATGTAAAACTTTTGAGAGATGATCACCTATGTGAACATGCGTGAGTGATGCAGTATTGTCCTCCTGTCATAGTGCTTAACTTTCTAAAATTTCAAAGTGTTGGGAACCAGATGCAAGTCTGCAAATTCAGCAGGACTCTGATAACCCATATCTAATGGTAATGTGAAGAAAAACAAGAAGATAAATGTCTCCTGGTGACTTAGTAGATAGAATCAAGGAATTTTGCAGCCTGGAAGGAAGCCATTCAGAGAGTTGCACCTTTGGCAAATCTCTTAAAGAACTACCCATCTAGTCATGTTTCACTGCCCTACTGCCATTTAACTGTTTTCTTTTTCAAATATTTATCCACTTTCCTTTTTTAATAATTATTCTGTATTTTGCTTTCACCACTATTTCTGGTAGGACACCCTAATAATCTATTATTAAAAGGTTCTGACAAACTCTCACTTCATTTATTTCATGGTGATCTTGAATTTATTGACTCACTGACCAATGGAAATAGCTTTAGCCCATGTTACAAATTTCGGGTCCACTTTATTCTGTCAGCTAATGGAGTGCTAGTTACTCCTGTAAAGGCCGAAGCACCTTAAATTCAAGAGTCTGCTTTTAATATCTAGTTAAGCAATAGCGTAACCCTGGAGATTGGCAATCGTAACCCCCCTGCCCTGGCACCCCCATCGTGATCTGAAATGGATATTGCTTTCTTTGTACATGCCTTCATGTGCACTCTTCCAGTCTTTAGAAAGCAGACCTTACTGAAGCACTTGGTGGGCTAAGGACAGATCAATGTCTCACTATCCCTTAGCGACACTTGTTGATTTAGTTCTTTACCCCACTTTCATTCTCCCTTATTTGCTTCATGCCATTTGATTCTCTGTGACAGTCTCATGAAAGTAATGTTTTAATTTTCCAGACTGATGATGGTAACAGGAAAGAAGATTGTGCTTTACCACACAGCAACAAAAAAAAAACTGCATGAATTGACCATATTTAATTAGGGAATAATTTCCAATACTGCAATATTTTTAGAATCTGTTTGAACATGCGGACGCAATACTGGGATATTGAGCCAACATGTACAAGTTGATTCCAAAAACAGCACTGAAATGTGGAACATGGAGTATCTCGGTGAAATGTAGCCAGTTTGTGATCTTAAATAGGAAATGATTATTTATGGCCCTTGACAACTATTAGTGGAAAAATAGTTTCATTATTTTTAGTCATGTTTGTATATATTCTAATTTCCATCTGTAGGGTAATGTCATAAGTATTGTTAGTTTTTAATGTCTGAAGTCCCTTTTAGCACATTAGATCTTTGCTTTTAGGAGGTCTGTATGAGAAACCTCATTGGAGCGATTGCAAAAATGAAAGTTGAAAGTTATAAAATTGAATTCTTGTTTGACAAAAAACGTTAAACCCTTTCTTGCTGACAAAGCTTCATTTTTCATATACTCTGTTTTGCAGTTTGGTTTCCCTTGACTTACTGATTCAATTTGTCAAAGATTCAATCCCCTGTTATTTGTCAGCTAAATAATAGGACATAGAAAATTAAATGCTTGAATTCATATCATGCCTTATCATATTGCCAGGGTCTCAAAGTACACAAAGCATTACAATTTAAAAAAAAATTGTCACACAGATTTCAGTTACATGATGGTAGGAATGTAATTGTCACACAAAAGTATTATAGCATTTGAAAAGAACATATAATTTCTTAGCAAAGCATTTGCTTCTTATCGCCTGAAAAGACCATATATTTTATTTTCCAATACAAACAGTGGCTCAGCAATAAAAACAAAAAGTGCTGGAAGTACTCAGCCAGTCTGGCAGCATCTGCGGAGAGAGAAGCAAATGAAAGGTCACGGACCTGAAACGTTAACTTTGCTTCTCTCTCCACAGATACTGCCAGACCGGCTGAGTATTTCCAGCACTTATTGCTTTTATTTCAGATTTCCAGCATCTGCAGTATTTTGCTTTTATTTTAGTGGCTCAGCAAGTTTAGTTCAGCATGTAACCATGCCATACAAACTTATTGTAAAGACCACAAGTGGAGGTTTGACAGTAAGTAAAAGCTTGAAATGGAAGGTTCACTCTTACAAAAAAAAGTGGATTATATTAGGTTGAATTTAAAAAAGATTGAGAATTCATTAATGACTATGATTATTCATCAACGGTTGAACTTTACAACAACTTTCAGTTAGATAGCATTTGTTAAGTTTTGAGATTCCTGTCTACTGCCTGGGGATGATGATGGTGTAATTTTATGTTAAGATTGCAATTGAGTTAATTGCAGCTCTCACAGGGTTGAATCTGTAGAGCTGGGGAAGTGTAGTTTAGGATTCAAAGGAGGAGTCTGAACAAGAATTGGTTTAGAGATTGCATTAAATATTCACAGCTACTTTGTTTTATTTGATGGCGGGGGAAGGACGCGGTTGTTATGTTTATTTTCATGTAAGCACATCGTAAGTTTCCTTTTTATTCTTTCATAGGATGTGGGCGTCGCTGGCAAGGCCAGCATTTGTTGCCCATCCGTAATAGCCCCTGAACTGAGTGGCTTGCTAGGTCATTTCAGAGGGCAGTTAAGAGTCAACCACATTGCTGTGGGTCTGGAGCCACATGTAGGTCAGACCAGGTAAGGACCCCAGATTTCCTTCCCAAAGGTTGTTAGCATCAAAAGGTGGACCAGCAAAAGCACATTAGTGAATCGGTTGGGTTTTTATGACAATTGATAGTTTCATGAGCCTAGCTTTCAATTCCAGGTTTTTTTATTAATTGAATTTAAATTCCACCAGCTGCCATGGTGGGATTTGAACCTATTTCCCCAGGGCATTAACCTGGACCTCTGTATTACTAGTCCTGTTACATTACCACTACACCACTGTCTCCCTCTTCCTGAGAATGTATTTATGGGAAATGGGTAGTTGGTTTGGTTGACAGATTTAATGGCGCATCCCGACACATGGAAAGTCCCACCCTTCCACATCTTGCGTCTATTCTGAGGATAAAGGGGAAAAAACACACCGAGCAGTCAGTCAGTCAGTTAGGGAGGAAGCCTGGCCTAATGAAGGGAGGTTTATTCATCCCAAGCCCATAGGTGGTTAGCATCAAAAGGTGGACCAGCAAAAATTAAGTAAGCATACTAAGTGAAGTGTGAAATGATTCATTTTGGTAGGAGGAACAAGGAAAGGCAATATAAAATAAATGATACAATTCTAAAGGTGGTGCAAGAGCAGAGGGGCCTGGGGGTATATGTGCACAAATTGTGGAAGATGACAGGTTAGGTTGAGAACGTGGTGAATAAGGAATACAGGATCTTCAGCTTTATAAATAGAGGCATAGAGTATACAAAAGCACAAAAGTTATGGTGAACCTTTCTAAAACACTGGTTTGGCGTCAACTAGAATATTGTGTCCAATTCTTGGCACCACATTGGATATAAAGGCATTGGATGGCGCAGAAAAGATTTATGAGAATGGTTCCAAGGATGAGGGACCTCAGTTACCAGGATAGGCTGGAGAAGCTGGGGTAGTTCTCCTTAAAGAAGAGAGGTTGAGAGGAGATTTGATAGAGGTGTTCAAAATCATGAGAGGTCTGGATAGGGAGAAACTGCTCCCATTGGTGGAAGGGCCGAGAACCAGAGGACATTGATTTAAAGTGACTGACAAAAGAACCAGAGGCGACATGAAGAAAATCTTTTTTACACAGCTTGTAGTTAGGATCTGGAATGCACTGCCTGAGAGTGCGGTGGAGGCGGATTCAATCATGGCTTTCAAAAGGAATTGGATAACTATCTGAAGAGAAGATTTGCAGGGTTACGGGGAAAAGGCGGGGGGGTCTAGCTGAGTTGCTCTTGCAGAGAGCCCGCAGAGCCACAATGGGCCAAATGGCTGCCTTCTATGATGCTAACAGGTGATAGTCAGTATATTATTATTTTTCTTGTAATTTTAGGAAAGTTCTGTAGTTAGTTGAATCAAGGTAAGATTTAATTACATCTGTTACTATTTGTTCACTTGCTGTTCATAAAATAAAATAGCTTAACATTTCCTGCCTGACCTCATCTTACTAAAGTGTTTCAGTCAGATTTAAGTAGTGTGCATGAAGACCTATGCAAAAGATATAATATCCAGTCAACCTTAGATTACACTATCATACAGTTAGCTATTGGACAGCACAGGCACACTCTTCAATGTAAGATGCTCAGAGAGCAGGGTTGTAGAGCTGGAGGATTACAGAGATAGGTAGAGGCAAAGCCATGGAGGGGTTTAAATAGAAGGACAAGAATTTTAAATTTAAGGGATTGGCGGACTAGGAGCAATGTAGGTCAACGAGGATGGGTGATGGGTGTGAAGGACTTGGTGCAGAACAGGATGCAGGGAGCAGAATTTTGGATGAGTTGAAATTCACAGAGGGTGAAGGATGGGAGGCCAGCAAGGAGGGCATTGGACGAGTCATGTCTGAAGGTGACATAAAGGCATGGATGAGAGTTTCAGTAGCAGGTAAGCCGAGACATAAGTGGGGATGTGTAAGTATGTGGTTTGACATAGAGAGGATATAGTGTTGAACTTCAGTTTGGCGAGAAATGAGATGTTGAGGTTATGATGAATCTGAAGAATTAAAAAAATTGGAATGTATTAAAATCATGCAATGCAGAATTGCAATGATAAACTGCTGAGTGTTACCTAACTTGCTCAATGTCATAATTTTTTATTTAAAAATTATCATCTGTGTTATATATTAATATGGAGAGTGACCCAAACCTTGGAGGAAAATGTGTTTTTTAGAGGAGGAGAGAGAAGTGGAGGGGCTTTGAGAGGGAGCTCCAGAGAGCAGATCACTGAAGTGGGTCAAAATGAGGGGCGAATCCACAAAAGGCCAGAGCCAGAAGACCGGAGACTGTGGGAATAGAAGTAAGCCTGTGGGAGGTTGTGTCGGTAAGATGGAACAAAATCGTGGAAGGATGAAAATTTAAAATTTGATATATCGTGGGTTAGAGCACTAGAATGTAACAGTCTACAGACAGTTATTCTGTTTATTTCTATCATAAGTAAATGGGAATGTGACTTTTTTTGCTGTTATCCAATTTTAGTATTATTGCAATAAAATCAGAAAGTACTGGAAATACTCAGCAGGTCTGGCAGCATCTGTGGAGAGAGAAGCAGAGTTAATGTTTCAGGCCAGTGACCTTTTGTCAGAACAGCACTTTCTGTTTGTATTTCAGATTTCCAGCATCTGTAGTATTTTGCTTTTGTTTTAGTATTACAGTATATTGGTTTGAATAATGAAATGCTGCTGTTGTGTATATACAGAAAATGCAGGACAATAGTACTACATTTTTTAAAGAAATCATATTTCTCAAAATTCCAGGTAAGCCATTTGCAGGAATTAAGCTTTTAAAGGAACATTTTTAACAACTTAACAATAAACAGAAAAATGCATTGCGAGTTCATAAATTAGATCCAGGGATTGTCAAACTAGTGTGTGTCTGAACAGAGTCTTTCACAGAGCAGTTCTGTCATCCTGCAGACTTGATGAGTTTTTGTCTGGTGAGTATTTGCATCCAGAAGGTACAAGCATTTCTGGAGCATGACTCATTGACTGCAGTCTGTTGGAGGCCTCACTTACTGGGAGTGACCTTTATTTGCAATGGGTGGGGGAGAGTACTTGGAAGTGAGCTCTATGTTTCTTTGTGAGAAATATTGAACATAGTTTAAACAGTTCCCACAGCAACACAGAACATGTGACTGTGGTTCAAGAAAGCAAAAATAGTGTCCAGGGTACAATTTTGTTTGTAATGATGTCTAGAGACTGCTGATTTTTAAAAATATGTTTCTTGTTGCCAATAACTGACTCTTAAGGGACTTCACAGTTTCACCAGTCTAGGAGGAAGGAAAAGAAATTGAGATCTGCCAATTTTACTAACTCCACCTATTTAAGCAAATAAAAGTGGCTCTGAAAATCCATGGACCCAATATCCTGGTATAAGTGCCAGAATACACCTGGCGTTGACCCCAACAAAGTATACCAGGTCAGAGGGAGGTCACAGAATTGCAATATATGGAATGGACTCTCACACCACTAGATGCACTCTGACAAACTGTGGATTTTCCTGTACTTATTCTCTGAAGTACAGCGGTGCTAGTCACTCTGCAAGTGATCCGAGTGTGCTTGTACCGCCTAATTATGGAAGAACTCAGAGATGTAACAAAACAACTCGCTTGTGATCTGAACTGGATATTCTGTCCCTCACATGTGCCCGCTGCACTTCTCCAATCTTACCAAAAGCAGACAAAAACACAGATGCAAATCATTAAGTTTCATTTTACAGATAGCAATTAAGCTGCAATCCAATCTCACCTTCATTAAACTAATTAAAGAACCCTCCTTGTGAACAAGAAAATTAATTTTAAAAATACAATACATTATGTCTATTAACGGGCTCTGAACTTTTCCTGGTCAGCCTTCTGATCCTGATAGGTTTTTCAAGCCCAGACTTTTCGAGTAAGAACCTCTCCCACCACAGGACTATGCTTCTTTCACAGACCTAGTTGACTGACTGCCCAAGTCTCCTTTCATTCTTTTCAGCTGGACTGGCTCTTCAGTACGCTCGCTTGTCCTGTAGCGACCTGACTCTGTTCTTCTCAAATGTTGAGATTGCCTGATGACAGAGACTACTCCATTTCAGCTGGACTTAGGAATTTTTGGAACCAGCGTCTGTCTCTTGTTTGCTGACGATTGTGCTCTCATAGCACACACTCCGGAGGACATCCAGCTGCTTGTTGACCGCTTTGCGCAAGCCTCAGAACACTTCAGCCTTACAATAACTTTGAAAAAGGCAGAAATCCTGTACTAACCTGTCCCCAGCCACAAACCCCAAGATCCCAAAGTTACAATTAACAGTGCACCCCTCAACTGAGTTCAGAAGTTTTGCTATCTTGGGAATATCCTCTCCAACACCACGATGGAGGATGAAACCGCCTATCACCTGGCGAAAGCAAGCGCAGCATTCAGCAAGCTCATCCACAGGCTTTGGAAAGAGCGTGGAGTCTGTCTCAAAACAAAAATCAAAGTCTATGAGGCAGTGGTTCTCACATTGCTTCTCTATGGCTGTGAGACATGGACAACCTACTGGCGTCACATAAAGCAACTAGCTGCATTCCACCTTCTCTGCTTGAGATCTATCTGCAACATCAAGCAGCAGAACAAAATTCTGAACACCGAAGTTCTTGCAAGGTGCTGCATTCTTGATATCGAGAGCATGCTCATCAGAGCTCAACTTTGCTGGGTTGGCCGTGTGGCTTGCATGGAGGATTCCCGCGTACTAAAGGCAGAATTCTATAGCCAGATGAGCACAAGAACCCGCACCATAGGGCGTCCCAAACCTAGATACAAAGACATTCTACAAACCAATCTCAGAGCCTGTAATTTGGACTCCAAATACATGGGAAAAAAACAGATCCAAATGGAGTAGTCTCTGTCATCGTGCAATCTCAACATTTGAGGAGAACAGAGTCAGGTTGTGACAGGACAAGCGAGTGTGCTGAAGAGCCAGTGCCTTCACCCACGCCTCCAATAGTGATTTCTTATGTAGTATGGGCATTTGGATCTGAAAATTAAGATTTGGTTTAACTTCACATATGAGGCTACATCAAGCTAGACAGTCTTCTTGCTGAAAATTCATCCATCGAAGCGACAGGAGAATCTATCAGTCTGTATCATAAATTTGAGGTGTTTTTATTAGATGTTTCTGAACATAATATATATTTTTTTAAATTTAATTTTTAATTGAAATCATTTTTTGCCAAAGACAATTATTTGTCAAAGGGAGATCTTTGATCCTGAAGATTGCAATATTTCTGTAGAGCTCTCCGCCACAATGTCTTATTTGTATATTATTTGTAGCTTGTAAAAGTTCTACTTATAGAAATTTTGTGTCTGCTTGTAGTGTTCCTCATGGCTTCTTGTTAAAATTTACTAGCAGTGTAGCAGCAAGAGATGACTCATTCCAGGTCATTTGAAAACAATGCAGTGTAGCCCTTTTTCTTTGCCTCGAGAGACCATTTAACACTAAACAAGTGCTTCAGAATTGAATTAACTGTCCGGCTTCAAATTACATACCTAGTGGGTATTTCCTAATACTGATCACAGAGGTCCAGAGCATCATGGCAGTGAGTGGTGTAATGCACTTTGACAATTATATTGCATGGTTTACAATGTCAAAATAACAACTTAATAAGCCATTTAATACGGTGCATACCACAAGCCAAATTTTAAAAAATTGTAGCTAATCATCATTCACTGTTCATATGTGCTAAAACTATGTTGTATAAACTGTCTTATGAACTTTTATTGCTAACTTGCTTCTTGAACTTAGTGGGAAAGTTAATATTTTCATTAAACAAAAATACCTCTTCAACAAGCATTTTTATTACATTCCTTTGTCTGCTATTTTAGAAGAGGCATTAATCAATTCAAAATAAACAGCTTAATGCCTGCATTACGAAAGCTGAAACAGGATTGCTATACAAAATGTTTTGTTTGTCTGCTACTATCACTAATTATCATTCCTGGGTTTGCAGAACTGGCTGCAAAATGACTGATTCGTAGGGTGGCTTAAGGAGTGCTGAACTTTGAGGAGCCTTTCCTAATCTGAGGTCTGTAAATTTATACCATTTCCACATTTCTCTCTCAAATTTTTGTGGACATGGTCACAGATGTTAATCCTGAGAATGAATATTTCCTATTTCAGGTATAAATTTTCATATCAAGCACTCACAGGTCATATTTAGTACAGTGAGATCCCTCAAATGGCTCGGAACGCATACTGTCCATCCGACTGCTCACCACCTCTGGTCCAGTACACCTACTCAGCATCTATGCTCCAACACTCTGTTCCGCACCTGAAGCTAAAGACCAGTTCTATGAACAACTCCATAACATCATTAGCAGCATCCCCAACACCGAACACCTATTCCTGCTGGGGGACTTTAATGCCAGGGTTGGGGCCGACCATGACTCATGGCCCTCCTGCCTTGGGCGCTATGGCGTTGGAAGGATGAATGAGAATGGGCAGAGACTGCTTGAGTTGTGTACCTATCATAACCTCTGCATCACCAACTCGTTCTTTCACACTAAACCCTGTCACCAGGTTTCATGGAGGCACCCAAGATCACGTCGTTGGCACCAGCTAGACCTCATTGTCACAAGGCGAGCCGCCTTAAACAGTGTTCAAATCACACGCAGCTTCCACAGTGCGGACTGCGACACCGACCACTCCCTGGTGTGCAGCAAGGTTAGACTCAGACCAAAGAAGTTGCATCATTCCAAGCAGAAGGGCCACCCGCGCATCAACACGAGCAGAATTTCTCACCCACAGCTGTTACAAAAATTTCTAAATTCACTTGTAACAGCCCTTCAAAACACTCCCACAGGGGATGCTGAGACCAAGTGGGCCCACATCAGAGACGCCATCTATGAGTCAGCTTTGACCACCTACGGCAAAAGTGCGAAGAGAAATGCAGACTGGTTTCAATCTCATAATGAAGAGCTGGAACCTGTCATAGCCGCTAAGCGCATTGCACTTTTGAACTACAAGAAAGCCCCCAGCGATTTGACATCCGCAGCACTTAAAGCAGCCAGAAGTACTGCACAAAGAACAGCTAGGCGTTGCGCAAACGACTACTGGCAACACCTATGCAGTCATATTCAGCTGGCCTCAGACACCGGAAACATCAGAGGAATGTATGATGGCATGAAGAGAGCTCTTGGGCCAACCATCAAGAAGATCACCCCCCTCAAATCTAAATCGGGGGACATAATCACTGACCAACGCAAACAGATGGACCGCTGGGTTGAGCACTACCTAGAACTGTACTCCAGGGAGAATGCTGTCACTGAGACTGCCCTCAATGCAGCCCAGCCTCTACCAGTCATGGATGAGCTGGACATACAGCCAACCAAATCGGAACTCAGTGATGCCATTGATTCCCTAGCCAGCGGAAAAGCCCCTGGGAAGGACAGCATTACCCCTGAAATAATCAAGAGTGCCAAGCCTGCTATACTCTCAGCACTACATGAACTGCTATGCCTGTGCTGGGACGAGGGAGCAGTACCCCAGGACATGCGCGATGCCAACATCATCACCCTCTATAAAAACAAAGGTGACCGCGGTGACTGCAACAACTACCGTGGAATCTCCCTGCTCAGCATAGTGGGGAAAGTCTTTGCTCGAGTGGCTCTGAACAGGCTCCTGAAGCTGGCCGAGCGCGTCTACCCTGAGGCACAGTGTGGCTTTCGTGCAGAGAGATCGACTATTGACATGCTGTTCTCCCTTCGTCAGATACAGGAGAAATGCCGTGAACAACAGATGCCCCTCTACATTGCTTTCATTGATCTCACCAAAGCCTTTGACCTCGTCAGCAGACGTGGTCTCTTCAGACTACTAGAAAAGATCGGATGTCCACCAAAGCTACTAAGTATCATCACCTCATTCCATGACAATATGAAAGGCACAATTCAACATGGTGGCTCCTCATCAGAGCCCTTTCCTATCCTGAGTGGTGTGAAACAGGGCTGTGTTCTCGCACCCACACTTTTTGGGATTTTCTTCTCCCTGCTGCTTTCACATGCGTTCAAATCCTCTGAAGAAGGAATTTTCCTCCACACAAGATCAGGGGGCAGGTTGTTCAACCTTGCCCGTCTAAGAGCGAAGTCCAAAGTACGGAAAGTCCTCATCAGAGAACTCCTCTTTGCTGACGATGCTGCTTTAACATCTCACACTGAAGAATGCCTGCAGAGTCTCATCGACAGGTTTGCGTCTGCCTGCAATGAATTTGGCCTAACCATCAGCCTCAAGAAAACGAACATCATGGGGCAGGATGTCAGAAATGCTCCATCCATCAATATTGGCGACCACGCTCTGGAAGTGGTTCAAGAGTTCACCTACCTAGGCTCAACTATCACCAGTAACCTGTCTCTAGATGCAGAAATCAACAAGCGCATGGGTAAGGCTTCCACTGCTATGTTCAGACTGGCCAAGAGAGTGTGGGAAAATGGCGCACTGACACGGAACACAAAAGTCCGAGTGTATCAGGCCTGTGTCCTCAGTACCTTGCTCTACGGCAGCGAGGCCTGGACAACGTATGCCAGCCAAGAGCGACGTCTCAATTCATTCCATCTTCGCTGCCTTCGGAGAATACTTGGCATCAGGTGGCAGGACTATATCTCCAACACAGAAGTCCTTGAAGCGGCCAACATCCCCAGCTTATACACACTACTGAGTCAGCGGCGCTTGAGATGGCTTGGCCATGTGAGCCGCATGGAAGATGGCAGGATCCCCAAAGACACATTGTACAGCGAGCTCGCCACTGGTATCAGACCCACCGGCCGTCCATGTCTCCGTTATAAAGACGTCTGCAAACGCGACATGAAATCGTGTGACATTGATCACAAGTCGTGGGAGTCAGTTGCCAGCATTCGCCAGAGCTGGCGGGCAGCCATAAAGACAGGGCTAAATTGTGGCGAGTCGAAGAGACTTAGTAGTTGGCAGGAAAAAAGACAGAGGCGCAAGGGGAGAGCCAACTGTGCAACAGCCCCAACAAACAAATTTCTCTGCAGCACCTGTGGAAGAGCCTGTCACTCCAGAATTGGCCTTTATAGCCACTCCAGGCGCTGCTTCACAAACCACTGACCACCTCCAGGCGCGTATCCATTGTCTCTCGAGATAAGGAGGCCCAAAAGAAAAGAGATGCAGAGTAAAGCTACTTGTACAACACAACGGCTTTGCATCAGTGTGACATTGCTTTTCAATTTCCACACCATATTATGACCTTTCTGAGATTGGCAATTCGTAAATTTGTGATAGATTTGTGTTGTAGACCCATGCTCACTATGAGAACTGGATTGAAACTGGCCAAACCCATTTCACATAGGATTCTTGCAGCCACCAAACACAAGGGACTGGTCTTGGTGGTAAAAGGCCAGTGATCAATGCTCTGCATCACTCAATTCCTAAGCAAGTCATATTTTGACAGACATTCATACTTGACTGCTGATTTTGGATTAGCTTCATCTAATTCACAGTTTCTTTCTTATCAAAACAAAAGATACAGGAAGTAGAAAATGTCCAGAGGAAAAAAATGATACCAGGAATCAAGGGGATAAACTGTAAGGAAAGATTGGAGAAGTTCAAACTTTACCATCAGTAATTGAAGGCACTTGAAAAAGGACCTCATCAAGGTATACAAAAGTATTAAATGGTGAATCTAGAATAATGGCCTGTATTTTGCTGAGATAAAAATGGCGCGGCTGTCAACATTCACCATTTTTACTTTGTAAATCTGTCAGCAGTTTGTGCCATTGCACATGCACAGTTATACATAGAAATCTGGAAGTTGCTGTCAGATATACCCTGCTGCTCCACAGAGCTTGCTGTAATAATAATGGCTAGGCTATCAACATTCACCATTTTTACTTTGTAAATCTGTCAGCAGTTTGTGCCATTGCACATGCACAGTTAAACATAGAAATCTAGAAGTTGCTGTCAGAGATACCCTGCTGCTGCACAGGGTGTGTTGTTGCAGTCCTCGCCAATAGACTTGATAATGAAATGACTGCAATGGCGTGAACGTGCAGTACATGTTCATTATTTCTGCACTAAAAATGGTTGAAAAAGTTAGGCTGTTGCATTCAGGAGTAAGTGCATTTTTAATGGTGTAATAAGTGATAATTACTGATGAACAACTTCTCTGATTCTGAAAACTTAATTTATCAAGTGTGGAGTCTCATTCCCTCAGAAGAAAATTAATGTTGGATACTTTCTTGTCTCTTATCTCTCTCCCTTAATCCTATCTGTATTTCCCAATATTTATTTTGTTTTCTGTACATCTAAATTTAAATCTAATTTATATTTCCTGCTTTATACTTCCTGGTTTGGAGTTGCGAGTTTCAGTGAGGATTCTTAAATCTGATTGGTAGAAGAACCTCACTGTTTCTTGTCCTGCTCACAGATGCCACAAATCCCTTGTAGAAGATACTGCACTGAAGCAGATGCCAGATTAGGGGAAATCTCCACTGATAGGTCTATGGAAACTGTGGGCAACTGTCAGCGATGTGAATGGCAAGTGCGGTTACTTCACTACTGAGACCAAAATCCCTGCCATTATTTCAATGTCAGGAAAGTAGAGTCTCAGGGAATACATTTTAAGTTAATGAAAAGTAAATTTTAAACATATATTTGAGAGAATATGTGATAAATTATTGTAATAATCTACTAGATAGGTTATTAGAAGCAGAAACATTTGAGTTGTTCAGATGTAGTTAGATGCTAAAATGGATGTACTAATGTAACTGAAGCTGGAGTTTTCCAGTGGGAAACCATTTCCAGATCCTCAGAATCATTTTCATGTGCAGGATTTTGAAGCATACGGTAACCTAAAGGCCTCCTTGGGTCTGCAAATGAGACCCGACCCGAGCCTGACCTGGCCCGAGTCCTTCCATTTTTTCCCAGCACCTGACCGGACCTGACCATTAGTTAATTTGCCCTCCGTTTTTCACTTTGTTCGTTACCTGCACAAGCTTAAAATAACAAAACCACCTTTAAAGTCCAAAAAGTAAATTAACATTAGAGTCACTTACCTGAGGTGGTGATGGAGCGCGTCCGATCTGCCTCGACCCGACCGAAGCCCGAATGCCGGACCCGGAAATGGGACCTGACCCAACTTGAACCCGACACATGTTGTTGGGTCCCGTCGGATTCGGGTCAGGTAGCAGGCCTTTCTGGTAACCCACTTATGAACCTATCAGCTAGTCAGCATTTCTGCTAGCCTTGGAGCTGTTTCACAACAGGCTGATCAATCATTCCTGAGCAGAAGTTCACAATTGACCAGCTTTAAATGAAAGAACTTTGAGGGAAGGACAAGAGAAATTTGTGGTTACGTACTTTTGAACAGAACAACATGGAGAGGTTTGTGATCACTGGTTAGATTTTCTTTCGGAACATTTATAGGATGAAATTCAAGCTAATAACAACTTGCATTTATATATAAAAAATAAAGACCTGTGACTTACATCACCTCAGGACGTGCCAAAGTGCTTTACAGCCAATGAAGTATTTTGAAGCATAGTCACTCTTGTAATGTAGGAAATGTGGCAACCAATTTGTGCGCTGCAATCTCCTGCAAACAGGAATGTGCTAATGGCCAGATAATCTGTATTTGTGATGTGATTGAGGGATAAATAATGGCTAGGAATCTGGATAACTCCCCTGCTCTTCTTCAAAATAGTGCCTTTTTACATTCACCTGAGAAGGCAGGTGAAGCTTCACTTTAATGTCTTATCAGAAAGAAGGCCCCTCTGACAATTCAGCACTCCCTCAGTACTGTACTGGGGTGTCTGTCCCTGGAGTGGATCTTGAACCCATAACCTTCTGACTCAGAGGTGAGACTGTTCCCAACTGAGCCACAGTTGACATGTTTAACATAACAAACCCCTGAAGATGCTTTACAAGCATTATCAAACAAATATTTGACACCGATCCACATATGGAGATATTAGGCCAGATGACCAAAGACTTGGTCAAATATGTAGGTTTTAATGAGTATCTTAAAGGAGGCTGGAGAAGCAGAGGGAATTCCAGAGGTTAGGGCCTTGGCAGTTGAATCGTGGAGCGATTAAAATCAGGAATGCACAAGAGGCCAGAATTGATGGAGTGCAGAGATCTTTAGGGGGCGGTTGTAAGGGCGGAGGAGATCGCAGACATAGGAAGGGACGAGTCCATGGAGGGAATTGAGAACAAGGATGAGAATTTTAAAATCACGACATTGCTTAACTGGAAGCCAGGGGCGATGGGTGATCAGGTCTTGGTATGAGCTAGGACACGGGCAGCAGAGTTTTGAATGGCCTCACTTGCAGAGGGTAGAACTAGGGAGTCCGGATGGGTGTGCGTTAGAATAGTCAAGTCCAGAGGTAACAAAGGCATGGTTGAGGGTTTCAGCAGCAGATGAGCGGAGGCAAGGGTGGAGTCGGGCAATGCTATGGAGGTGGAAATTAGGTGGATTTAGTGATGCAGATATGTGGTCAGAAGCTCAGATAAAGATTGCAAACAATCTGGTTCAGCCTCAGACAGTTGCCAGGGAGATGGATGGAGTCAGTGGCAAGGGAAAGAAGTTTGTGACAGGGATTGACAACAATGGCTTCTGTCTTCCCAATATTTAGTTGGTGAAAATTTCTGTTCTTCCAGTACTGGATGTCAGACAAGCAATCTGACAGTTCAGAGACAGTGGAGGGATCAAGAAAGTTGGAGGTGAGATAGAACTGGGTATCATCAGCATACATGTGGAAACTGAGACTGTTTTCGATGATGTCGCTGGGGAACAGCATGTAGGTGAGAAATTGGAGCCAGCCAAGGATAAATCGTTGAGGGACTGCAGAGGTAATGGTGTAGGAGCAGGAACAGAAGCCATTGCAGATGATTCTCTGGCTGCGACTGGATAGATAAGATTGGAACCAGGTGAGTGCAATTGCATCTAGCCGGATGACGGTGGAGAGGTGTTGGAGCAGAATTTTGTAGTCAACCATGTCAAAGACTGCAGACAGGTTGAGAAGGAGGAGGAGGGATAGTTTACCTTTGTCACAGAAAACTAGTATATCATTCGTGCCTTTGGTAAGAGCTGTTTTGGTACTGTGGTGGGGGTGGAAACCTGATGGAGGGATTCAAATATGACGCTCCAAGAAAGATGGGCACAGATTTTGTAGGCAACAGTATGTTCAAGGATTTTGGAGAGGAAAGGGAGGTTGGAGATAGAGCAATAGTTTGCAAGGACAGAGCAGTCTAAAAATTTTTTTTTGAGGAGAGGGGTGATAACAGCAGATTTGAAGGCAAGGCAAACAGTACCTGTGAGAGAACCATTAATAATATCAGCTGGGAAGGGAAGTTGTGAGTGTCTGCAGTTTAATTGGAATCGGGTCTAGAGGGCAAAAGGTGGGTTTCATCGACAAGAGATATTTACTAATCTATTTGAATCTGCATGAAATAAAATGTTTTAAATTTGCATGCAAAACTAAGGAAAGCTATTAAATTAATTTTGGTTTACATTTTTTGTACAGAAATGATCGAATGAAAGAATGCAAGCATCAAAATAATAACTTAATTATTATTAGCCTTCTAAATGTGCAGAGCTAGTCCCAGGACAAGTCTATCCTAATCGTTGCAATGTCAATGTAATCTGAATTCCCTATGAGCCCATTCATGTGTGCCTGTTGGCTCCAATTCACAAGCTTGAGTAATCCCTCGAGAAATCCACAATTTCCCTTTGTGCCACTCTTGACTTTCTCCAAAGTGCCCATTCAGTCAGTCCTCACTGCCTCCTTACAAGCAACAACCCCAACTGCCTCACCATTCTCTCTTTCTGCGCAGTATGGCACCAACCATTGCCACCTTTGACTCTTCCAGTAGATCAACAATCATTCTCCACCCCACCCCTTTGCATTTTCCTTCAGAATGTTTGTTCAAGAGGAAGGTCCTTGCAATTCACAGTCCTCTTATTGACATCATGACTTTGATGGAAACTTAGTTCAACAACTTTACCCATAGTGAAACCTCCCTGCCTGGTTACACTTTATACCATCTTCCTTGCCCAAACCCCCATGGTGGCAGTGTAGCTCTTACTACTAAATCATTTGTTGATGTCTTCCACTCCTCCTCCTCTGGTGCCTGCTCTTCCTTTGAGCACCTCACATTCTTCCACTTCTCTTGCCTCATCTTTACAATTCTCATGATCTACTGCCTCGTCCAGGCAGACCCCAAGTTTCTCATCCAAAGTATCCTCTTTTCCTCCCTCAGCAACTTATCATGTTCAGTGATTTCCATCTCCATCTCAACTCACATCAGTTTCATTGCTCTCCTGTACTCCCAGAACCTTTCCTTCCAAACCTTATACCTATGTTCACACTCTTCCCACCCAACCTCGATCGTGCCATCTCAGGTGGCCTTTCTACTCATTGTCTTGATTACACACAAGGCTATTTACGGCCAATTCCTTCTATCTATCACCACCCAGAGCTGAGGAAGAATGAAATGGAATGGAATAGAGCTAAGGAGGAATATTCAGTAAGGAGTTTGCAAGGGGACAACGGAAGCAGCGAAACCAAGAATGCTGACATGAATTTGAAAGAAAAATAATGATGATGATTGAGAGATTGGATACTCAGAATTGCAATAAAAGTATATTGAAACCATCTTCACATTATAACCTTTGGCAATTTACAATATATTATATAACTTTTACAGATAACAACAAAAAAGTGGAACAATTAGCTTCTTTGACAAGTCACATTAGCCTTAGCTAGGCAAGGTCAAAGTGCAGGAAAAAAAACATATTTGTAGAATAACCTCCTAACTATTTCATGTTTCTAATTACATGATTTCTCCAGTGTTCTTCAGGGACTCATTGGAAATGATATGAAGCAGCTCAATGTATTGCTCCAGTAAAGTACTTAAAGCAAACAAAAACAGATGTTTCCTGTGATGAACATAATTGAATATCATGCCTTCTGTTGTGAAATTCTGCAGTATATAGTTTGCTCTATTCCATGAAATTCTATATAAGGTTACATTTTCATAAACCAGGCTTCACTTCTAAGTTGTAATCTGTGGTCCGTTTGTTGGAGCATTCCGTAACTACTATGTAAACTTATTGCAATATTGTGCAATTAGAATGGAAAAAAATGAGAAACTTACATAATTAGAATGGAATTTAGTTTTGACTTTTTATCACAAAACTAAAATAGTACAGTAGTGTACTAGCCAAGGTTTTATAACATTTAGAAATTTGTTGGACTCTGAGCAAAGAGGAAAAGAATCTAAATATGAATGTGCCATGACTTTTAATTTATGAACAAACTTTTTTTGATATCCTTTTTTGTACTGTGAAAGCATTTCCTTTTGTTGAGACAATGGACAGTTCAGCAGTTTTTCTACGGCTGTTGATGTCAGTGTTGCTGCACACATGGATGAATGGAAATATGCGCGCTGCAGTAGGAGATGACCCAGCTTCCCAAATTGTAGTTGCCTAACATTGTAACGCACTCTGTCAAGACCACAGTTAAGAATTAATAGCTCAGAGCTGGTGTTTTCAGTTATTCCGGTCATTCCAGGATTCAAACCAATGGCTGTGCAGTGTTTTAACCTCACTATTTCCACACTTATTGTAGGATACTCTGTTCTGGTATTCCTGGTAAATATTTTAGTTACCAATCGAATTCGAAACACTAACAAAGAGAGTTGAGTTGACAGTAAAAAAAAAACATATACGTGTCAACACTTCAGGACCATGATCTTTATTACCATATTATAGTTTTAGTCACATTTCCTGGGTGGAACAGTTCCAACATCAATAGGGCAAGTGAAAGAGCTATATTAAAACTTTAGAGTGCTTTACTTGAAGGATTACTGCGATAATCCTGCCTCCATAATCTCCTGTCTCTTGCCCTCCAGTAAGAAAAAGAAAGTCTATTAAAACATGGCATCCATACATAGCACAGACTGTTGTCCTCATTGACCTACATTGGCTCCTGTTCTGGCAACGCCTTGATTTTAAAATTTCTTATCCCTGTTTTCAAGGGGCCTCGCCCCTTCCTATTAAAGGCCTGCTCGGGTCTGCAAATGAATCCCGACCGGGCCCGACAGAACCACATCCGACCTGAGCCTGACCCAGCCCGATGTCCTTTCCTGCACTCAACCCGATCTGACCCGACCACTAGAATATAATCAACTTTATTGAAGAGGTTGTGCTCTACCTTGGATGAAATCACTCACTGCAGACTAGTGCGGAGTCCAAATGCACGTTTCCTGCCTTGACGTCCTGGCTGTCACTGTGTCCGCCCCGAGCCCGAACGCCGGACCCAGAAGAGTGACCCGACCCAGCCCGAACCCGACATGTCATCGGGCCTGGTTGGGTTTGGGTAGGGTAGCCATGCTCTACTCCCTATCTCTGTAACCTCCTCTAGTGCTACAACTCACCGAGATCACTATGCTCCTTCAGTTATGGCCTCTTACCCACCTTGATTTTAATCATGCCTCCAACTGCCTAGGCCCCAAGCTCTGGAATTCCCTTCCTACACCTCTCTGCCTCTCGACCTTGCTTTCCTCCTTTAAGACGCTCCTTAAAACCTATCTCTTTGACCAAGCTTTTGGTCACCTAACTTAATATCTCTTTACGTGGCTTGGTGACAACTTTTGTTTGGTAACCCTCCTGCGAAGTGCCTTGAGATGTTTTACCACAGTAAAGGCTCTATACAAGTGCAAGTTGTTCTAAAGAACTAGGAAAAAAAGAAAAGGCCAAGAAGAGAAAAATATTAATGCATATCAGCTCAGTGTTCACAGCAATGCAAGTGATGATTTTGTTCTCGCTGCAGCCAGGAGTGAGGGAGATCAGGGTTGGGAGTGCAGGAGGTCAGCGCTTGGGGCTGGGAGTGGAAGTGGTTGGGAGTGGGTATGGCGATGGAGATCGGCTCCTTTAATAGGGAGTCAGGAGCAGCACTACAGCTCCTCCTGGCTCCACATTTAGGTAAGTCACTTGCCTTCTTGGTTGGGCCTAGCAGGGGTTCCTGAGGGGGGCCTCAAACAGCTCTTCGACTCTTATTTGCATATGCAAAGGGCCTAATGCCTGTTTCTTCTTCTTCTTCTTCTTCTTCTTCTTTAGCCTTCTTGTCTCGAGAGACAATGGGTAGACACCTGGAGGTGGTCAGTGGTTTGTGAAGCAGCGCCTGGAGTGGCTATAAAGGCTAATTCTAGAGTGACAGACTCTTCCACAGGTGCTACAGATAAAATTGGTTGTCGGGGCTGTTACACAGCTGGCTCTCCCCTTGCACTTCTACCTTTTTTCCTGCCAACTGCTAAGTCTCTTCGACTCACCACACTTTAGCCCCGCCTTTATGGCTGCCCGCCAGCTCTGATGATCGCTGGCAACTGACTCCCACAATTTGTGATCAATATTACAGGACTTCATGTCACGTTTGCAGACGTCTTTAAAGCGGCGACATGGACGGCCGGTGGGTCTGATACCGGTGACGAGCTCGCTGTACAATGTGTCCTTGGGGATCCTGCCATCTTCCATGCGGCTCACATGGCCAAGCCATCTCAAGCGCTGCTGGCTCAGTAGGGTATATATGCTGGGGATGCTGGTCGCCTCGAGGACTTCTGTGTTGGAGATACGGTCCTGCCACCTGATGCCTGTTTAAGGCATGGGTAAAAGATGCATTTTTTTGATCTTATCGAGTATGGCGAATGTCGCACCTCGAGCCAGAAATGTGCACACACATCCTGTCCACCATATTGAGGCCTTAACAGTCCAAGTAGCACCCGATAAAGGGACCAATTTCTAGACAAGCGTGTCAGGATCGTCTTACACAAAAAATTATTAATTAATGAGTTTCTGGTAAAGCTGATAACAGTAACCAACTTTGTATGTTTCACAGCAACTATAATAAAAATCAAAAGCCCCACTTAACGTTGTTAACATTACATCATTTAAGAATGTGTTCCATAGGTGTAAAAGTTGCCTACCTATTTTAAGCTAATAAATGCCAGTTGCTTTAATTAGCTTTTCTTAATCCAAGCTCTTGCAAGCATGTCTTATTGGATATTGGACCTCAGTGATGCCATTGATTCTGTAGCCAGCGGAAAAGCCCCTGGAAAGGGCGGCATTACCCCTGAAATAATCAAGAGTGCTAAGCCTGCTATACTCTCAGCACTCTACGAACAGCTTTGCCTGTGCTGGGACGAGGAAGCAGTACCACAGGACATGCGCGATGCCAATATCATCACCCTCTATAAAAACAAAGGTGACCGCGGTGACTGCAACAACGACCATGGAATCTCCCTGCTCAGCATAGTGGGGAAAGTCTTCACTCGAGTCGCTTTAAACAGGCTCCAGAAGCTGGCTGAGTGTGTCTACCCCGAGACACAGTGTGGCTTTCGAGCAGAGAGATCGACCATTGACATGCTGTCTCCCTTCGTCAGCTACAGGAGAAATGCCGCGAACAACAGATGCCCCTCTGCGTTGCTTTCATTGATCTCACCAAAGCCTTTGACCTCGTCAGCAGACGTGGTCTCTTCAGACGACTAGCAAAGATTGGATATCCACCAAAGCTACTAAGTACCATCAGCTCATTCCATGACAATATGAAAGGCACAATTCAGCATAGCGGCACCTCATCAGACCCCTTTCCACTCCTGAGTGGCGTGAAACAGGGCTGTGTTCTCCCACCCACACTGTTTGGGATTTTCTTCTCCCTACTGCTCTCACATGCGTTCAAGTGTTCAGGAGAAGGAATTTTCCTCCACACAAGATCAGGTGGCAGGTTGTTCAACCTTGCCCGTCTAAGAGCGAAGACCAAAGTACGGAAAGTTCTCATCAGGGAACTCCTCTTTGCTGACGATGCTGCATTAACATCTCACACTGAAGAGTGTCTGCAGAGTCTCATCGATAGGTTTGTGGCTGCCTGCAATGAATTTGGCCTAACCATCAGCCTCAAGAAAACGAACATCATGGGACAGGACATCAGAAATGCTCCATCCATCAATATTGGCGACCACGCTCTGGAAGTGGTTCAAGAGTTCACCTACCTAGGCTCAACTATCACCAGTAACCTGTGTCTCGATGCAGAAATCAACAAGCGCATGGGAAAGGCTTCCACTGCTATGTCCAGACTGGCCAAGAGAGTGTGGGAAAATGGCACACTGACACGGAACACAAAAGTCCGAGTGTATCAAGCCTGTGTCCTCAGTACCTTGCCCTACAGCAGCGAGGCCTGGACAACGTATGTCAGCCAAGAGCGACGTCTCAATTCATTCCATCTTCGCTGCCTCCGGAGAATCCTTGGCATCAGATGGCAGGACCGTATCTCCAACACAGAAGTCCTCGAGGCGGCCAACATCCCCAGCTTATACACACTACTGAGTCAGCGGCGCTTGAGATGGCTTGGCCATGTGAGCCGCATGGAAGATGGCAGGATCCCCAAGGACACATTGCACAGCGAGCTCGCCACTGGTATCAGACCCACCGGCAGTCCATGTCTCCGCTTTAAAGACGTCTGCAAACGCGACATGAAGTCCTGTGACATTGATCACAAGTCATGGGAGTCAGTTGCCAGCGATCGCCAGAGCTGGCGGGCAGCCATAAAGGCGGGGCTAAAGTTTGGCGAGTCGAAGAGACTTAGCAGTTGGCAGGAAAAAAGACAGAAGTGCAAGGGGAGAGCCAATTGTGTAACAGCCCCGACAACCAATTGTTTTTGCAGCACCTGTGGAAGAGACTGTCACTCTAGTATTGGCCTTTATAGCCACTCCAGGCGCTGCTCCACAAACCACTGACCACCTCCAGGCGCTTACCCATTGTCTTCCGAGACAAGGAGGCCAAAGATGAAGAAGAATGTTAAAATTAGAGCTAGACCATTTAGAAGTGAAATCGGGGGGCCTTTTTTTCACACGAACAATAATCAAAATCTGAATTTCTCTTCCCTCAAAAGGCTGTGGATGCCAGGCTAACCAAGGCTGAGCTTGATAGATCTTTGTTAGATTAAGGTATCAATGGACATGGATCGAAGTCAGTAAGTGGAGTAGAGTACAGGTCAGCTGTGATGTAATAGAATGGCAAAATAAGCTCAAGGGTGCTGAATAGCCTAACCCTGTTGCTATGTTTTAGTGTTTTAAAGCATAGGAATTGTGAAAAGATGCAATAGTGGAGAGAAGCCTGGAACTGACTCTGGAGTTCTGCTGCCACCTTTGCATTACTTTGACGTGGAAATTGCTGGACAGCACCATAAAAGCAGGAGTGTAACAGCATCCTACATTCATGGTTACATCCTTCCATTCCATAAGCCAACCCATTGCATCCAGCTGCGTCATTGCCTCTGTGCTGCTACCTAATATGAAAAAGAAAACTGACTTTCTGACCCACATAATTTTGATACATATAGAAACGGTTTCTGTTTTCCATGCTACTGACACTGCATAGCATTGGTCAGCTACCCTTTTCACCTAATAAAGAGGGAGAGTATATTCAATATTAAAGAAAGACTTGCATTTATAGAGCACCTTTCACAACCACAGGATATCCCAAAGCGCTATACAGCCAATGAATACTTTTGAAGTGTAGTCACCGTTATAATGTAGGAAACACGGCAGCCAATTTGTGCACAGTAAGCTCCCACAAACAGCAATGTGATAATGACCAGATACCCTACTCTCTTCGAAATAGTGCCATGGGATCTTTTACGTCCACCTGAGAGAGCAGACGAGGCTTCAGTTTAACATGACATCCAAAAGATGGCACCTCTGAAAGTGCGACACTCAGTACTGCACTGGAGTGTCAGCCTTGATTTTTGGGACCTGAACTCAGAGACGAGCGTGCCCCTAACTGAGTCGCGGCTGACACACCATATAATGCACTTTCACCTCCTCCATTAAAAATCCTCCATTCTGTTTTAAAAATCTTCCCAACTCTAGACTTTAGGAGACCTTCGGCTATTTTTTAAGTGATAAGATATTCCCTTTACTTTTGTTAAGAGATCTAATTTTGTGCATGTTCGACACTTTGTAAGAGCAAACCAATATCAACAGTCCAGTAATCAGGACTTTTGCATTCAAGACAAAATTATTAAATTGATTGAGATGCAATAGGGCAAAATATGTGACCTTGACCATGATGAACTATAACTCCTCATCCTGTCTGCAGCCTTTGACACAGTTCATCATACCATTCTCCTGCTACACCTCTCTTCTGCTGTCCATCTCGGTGGGACTGCCTTTACCTGCTCCCATTTAGATTTAGATTTCGAGATACAGCACTGAAACAGGCCCTTCGGCCCACCGAGTCTGTGCCGACCATTAACCACCCATTTATACTAATCCTACACTAATCCCATATTCCTACCACATCCTCACCTGTCGCTATATTCCCCTACCACCTACCTATACAAGGGGCAATTTATAATGGCCAATTTACCTATCAACCTGCAAGTCTTTTGGCTGTGGGAGGAAACCGGAGCACCCGGAGGAAACCCACGCAGACACAGGGAGAACTTGCAAACTCCACATAGGCAGTACCCCGAATTGTACCCAGGTCGCTGGAGCTGTGAGGCTGCGGTGCTAACCACTGCGCCACTGTGCCGCCCACTGTGCCATTCTTATCTATTCAGTAGTAGTCAGAGAATCACTTTCAGTGGCTTCTCTTTCCACACCTGCACCGTTACCTCCGGAGTCCACCAAGGATTTAACCTTGGCCCCGCCTTTTTCTCACTTACAATGCTGCCCTTCAGCAATCTCATCAGATACCACATGCACACTGCCAACAACCAGCTCTACCTCTTCACCACCTCTCACGACCGCTCCACCACCTCTTGATTTGTTAATCTGTTGTCTGGCCTGCAGTAATGGATGATCAAAAATTTCCTCCAGTTAATTATTTTGAAGACCAAAGCCCTTGTCTTTGGACCCTAACACAAACTCTATTCCATAGCCATCAATGGCATCCCTCTCCTGGCAATTGTCTGAGACTGAACCAGACTGTTCGCAACCCTGCATCCTATGTTTCACTGAACTGAGCTTCTGACCTCATATCCTCTCCATCGTTAAGACCGCCTAGGTCCACCTCTCTAACACAGCCCATCTCCGCTCTTGCATAAGCTCATCTGCTAGAAAAACCCGCATCCATGTCTTTGGTATCTCTAGATTCAACTATTTTATTGCTCTCCTGGCCAGCCTCCCAACTTGCACCCTCTGTAAACTCTACTGTCTGTCTGTTAACTTGCACCAAGTCCTGTTCACCCATCACCCCTGTGTTCGCTGACCTATATTGGCTTTCGGCCCAGCAGTGTCTCAATTTAAAAATACTAATCCTTGTTTTCAAACCCTCCATGGCCTTGCTCCTTCCTGTCTCTGTAGCCTCCAAAAGCTCCTCCAATTCTGGCCTATTGCGCAGGAATCCTCTGGGAGTGTGGCACTGTCAAATGGGTACTCAGTATTGAATAGCAGTAGGAATGATGACACCTCAAAGGAGTGCAGTCCTAAACCTGGCACTGTGAGACAAAAGACTGCATGGGGTGGGTGTTACACTAAAGTGTAGGAATACAGTAGTAATTTGGGATTCGACAGTTGGGATCAGCCAAGCAGCTCTGCTACTGCCGACTGGAGTCCCCGATGGCAGTTTGTTCTCCCTGGTACCAGGGTAAGAAATGTCACAGAGAATGTACAGAACGTTCTGCAGGAGGGAGGGGAAGGGCCAGAAGTCATTACTCATGTCAGAACCAATGACATAGAGAGGAGGGGGTTGAGGTCCTGCAATCAGAGTTTAAGGAGCTAGGAAGGAAGTTAAAAAGCAGAACCTCAAAGGTAGTGATTTCTGGATTAGTCCCAGTGCCACACACTAGTGAGAATAGAACTAAGAGGATATGGCAGGTTAATGCATGGCTAGAGGCATGGTGCAGGAGGAAGAGCTTCAGATTCCTGTGACACTGGAACAAGTTCTTTGGCAGGAGGGACCTTTTCAATATTGAATGGGTTGCATGTGAACAGAGCTGGGACAGATATTGTCATGGGCATGTTAACTAGTGGTGTGGGGGAGGGTATAAACAAATTTTGCAGGGGATTGGACACCAAGATGTAATATTAAAAAGTAGAAATAGGGTGCCCAGAGGACTGGGAGAAACAGAGTTAGAAATACTACAGAATTAAGTGGGATCATAGAAAATATAAAGAGGTCTGAGGTTTGAAGTGAATATGTGTAAATGCACAAAGTGTAGTTAATAGGATTGGTAGGTTACAGGTGCAAATAGCAACATGGGAATATGATGTAGTGGTGAAAACGAAAACCTGGTTCAAAAATGAGTAGGATTGGATGCTTAATATTCCTGAATACAGATGGGGAAGGGAAGAAAGGAGGAGGGGTAGCGGTTTTGATTAAGGAAAGCATTAAAGTGCTGGAAAGGGAGAATGTACTTAAGGGGGTCAAAGAATATATTTGGTTGGAGTTGAGAAACAATAGAGGGACTTGGTGTATTTTGTAGGTCACCAAATAGTGGGAAGTGGAATGAGTAGATTTTCAGGGCATTTGCTGAGAGGTGCTTGAAATATAGAGTGATGATAATGGGAAACTTTACACCAATGCTGCATGGGGCACTGTCGTCCAGTTGGGTGGGACTGCTCTCGCCTGGTTCTATACTTATCTGTCTAATTGTAGCCAGAGTATCACTTGCAATGGCTTTTCTTTCTGCTCCCGCACTGTTACCTCTGGAGTGCCCCAAGGATCTATCCTTGGCTTCCTCCTATTTCTCATCTACACGCTGTCCCTCGGCAGCATCATTTGAAAGCACGGGGCCAGATTTTATTCTGGTGACGAGTTCCCGGCGGTGGACCGGTAAGCTGAGGGAGACCCCACCTCGGCCGTCCGTCGAACCCCTGGTGCAGTTTCACGGTGGACAACCAATTAATTGCTCGTCGTTGGGGACACCATTCCTTTAAGGAACGAGCTCCCACCTCTCGACTTGCCAGCCAGTTGGAGGGCCAGCAGATCTGCAGTACTGGCAGCACCACCGGGAGCAGTGACCACTGCCGGTTTTGCAGTGCTGAAGACATCACCCGGGACTAGGTGAATGGGATCTGGGGTGTGGGGTGGGGGATGGCCATTGCCACCGGGGGGTGGGGGCCCTCTGGGGGCCATGAATTGCCCCCAAATGAGGGACCCTGTCCCCCCCCAACCCCACCAAGAGGCCTCCAGATCTCACCTGGTAGCATCACCACACAGCGGCAGGCCCCTTCCTTCACAAAATTGGAGTGAAGGCAGGAAGAGACCCTTAACTGGCGGTTAATTGGGATGCAGGAAGGAGGTCCTCAGCTTTCCCCACCCTGAAGAATATGGCAGGGGGCCTGTACAACGTCGGGAACGACATCCCTTGCCATTTTGTCTGCCCTCCCACCCCACCCCCCTACCCCCCAGCCTCTGTTCCAGTTTCCAAGGGCCCACAGTGTTTTCATATGTATGCTGACTACACCCAACTTGACCTCACTACCACCTCTCTTGACTCCTCCACAATTGCTAAATTATCAGATTGCTTATCTGACATCCAGTACTGGACGAGCAGAAATTTCCCCAACTAAATATTGGGAAGACTAAAGCCATTGTTTTTGGTCCTCGCTCCAAACTTCACTCCCTAGTTACAGACTCCATTCCTCTCGCTGCCAATTGTCTAAGACTAAACCAGGCTGTTTGCAACCTTGGTGTCACATCTGATGACGAGATGAGCTTCTGACCATATATTTGCATCATCACTAAGACCACCTTTTTCCACCTCTTTAATATCCCCCAACTTCGCCTCTGCCTCAGCTCATCTGCTGCTGAAACCAATGTTGTGACTCACACCAAGTCCTGTTCACCTATCACCCCTGTGCTCGCTGACTTACATTGGTTTCTGTTCAAGCAACATATTGACTTTAAAATTTTCATCCTTGTTTTTGAATCCCTCCATGACCTTGCCTCTCTCTATCTTTGTAATCTCCTCCAGAAGGACCAAAATGGAACATAAAAACATAAGAGATAGGAGCAGGAGTAGATCATATGGCCCGTCGAGCCTGCTCCATCACTTCCTATGATTGTGGCTGTTCTTGGGCTTCAACTCCACTTTTCCGCCCAATTCCCATATCTGTTGATTCCCTGAGTGGCCAAAAATCTGTCTATCTTGGCCTTAAATATATTCAACAATGGAGCATCCTTAACCCTCTGGGGTAGAGAATTCCAAAGATTCCATTGAGTCAAGAAATTTCTGCTCATCTCAGTATAAATGATCGGCCCCTTATCCTGAGACTGTGCCCCCTTATACTAAATTCCCAGCCAGGGGAAGCAACGTCTCAGTATGTACCCTGTCAAACCACTTCGTAATCTTGAGTGTTTCAATGAGATCACCTCTCATTTCTCTAAATTCCAGAGAATACAGACCTAATTTACTCAGCCTGTCATCACAGGACAATGCTGTAATCCCAGGGGCCAATCTAGTGAACCTTCGCTGTACTGCCACCAAGGCAAGTATATCCTTCCTTAAATATGGACAGCAAAGTTGCACGCGGTATTCCAGGTGTAGTCTTACCAAAGCCCCATACAATTGTAGCAAGACTTTATTTTTGTACTCCAATCCCTTTGCAATATAGACCAACATGCCATTTGCTTTCCTATTTGCTTGGTGTACCTGCATGCTAACTTTTTTATTCTTTGTACGCGTACACCCAAGTCTCTCTGAACATCAACATTTAGAAATTTCATGCCTTTTAAAAAATATTCTGCTTTTCTATTTTTACAGCCAAAGTGAATAACCTCACACTTCCCCATATTATTATCTATCTGCCACCTTGTTGCCCACTCACTTAACCTGTCTATCTTTCGTTGCAGCCTCTTTTTTCCCCCTCACAACTTGCATTCCCACCTAGATTGGTATTGTCAGCAAACGTAGATGCATTACTCACAGTCTCTTCATCTAAGTCATTAATATAGATTGTAAATAGTTGAGGCCCCAGCACTGATCCTTGCAGCACTCCACTAATCATAGCCTGCCAACTTGAAAATGCCTCTTTTATGCCTACTCTCTGCTTCCTGTCTGTTAACCAATCCTCTATCCATACTAATATATCACCCCCCAACTCCATGAGCCCTTATCTTTTGTATTAACCTTTTGTGTGGTACCTTATTGAATGCCTTTTTGAAATCCAAGTATACCACATCTATTGGTTCCCCTTTATGTACCCGACTAGTTACATCCTCAAAAAACTCTCATAAATTTGTCAAACAAGATTTCCCTTTCGTAAAACCATGTTGACTTGTTCTAATCAAACTACGCTTTTCAAAGTGCATTGTCAATACTTCCTTGCTAATAGATTCCAGCACTTTCCCAGTGACTAATGTCAGGCTAACTGGCCTGTAGTTCCCTGTTTTCTCTCTCCCTTCTTTCTTGAATAATCATGTTATACTTGCTAACTTCTAATTTGCTGGGACCATTGCAGAATCAAGAGAATTTTGGAAAATCATAGCCAGTGCATCCACTAACTCTGCAGTTATCACTTTTAGAACTTATGATGTAGGCCATTAGGTCCTGGGATTTGTTGGATTTTAGTCCTTTGAGTTTCTCCAGTACTACTTCTCTGGTGATATTAATTACCTTAATTTCCTCACTCATATTAGCCCCTAGGTTACCTTTATTTCTGGTATGTAACTTGTGTCTTCTACTGTGAAGACAGCCACAAAATATTTGTTGGGAGATCTGTTGGTGGAGGTAGAAGGCATGGCTGAGGTCTAAGTGAGTACTTTGCATTGGTGTTTACCAAGGAAGTGGAACTTGGGATACTGGATGAGATAAAAAATAAAGACAATGTACTAGAAAGCTGGCAGTACTTAAAGTGGATAAGTCATCTGATCTGGATCAGTGCATCCTAGGTTGCTGAGTGAAGTAAGGATAGAAATTGTAGAGGTACTGGCTACAATCTTCCAATCCTCCTTCGATACAGGAATGGTGTTAGAGGACTGGAGGATTGCAAGTTCAATAAAAGGGTAGAAGGATAAACCTGGCAATTACAGGCCAGTCAGTTTAACATTGGTGGCGGGGAAACTTTTGGAAACCATAATCTGCAATACAATTAACAGCCACTTCAACAAGTATGGGTTACTAAAGGAGAGTCAGCCAGCTAAGAGCAACCCATGTTTTAATAATTTGATAGAGTTTTTTGATGAGGTAACAGCGAGGGTGGATGAGTTCAGTGTAGCTTATATTGTGTATATGGACTTTGAAAAGGCATTACTAAAGTACTACATGTTAGGCATGTTAGCAAAATTGAAGCCCATGGGATAAAAGTGGCAGTCACAATTTGGATACAAAATTAGCAAAGGGATAAAATAAAGAATTGTGGAGAATGGCGGTTGTACTGTTGGGGCGTATGCAGTGTGTTCCCCAGGGTTCAATACTAGGACCACTACTGTTTTTAACATACATTAATGATTTGGATTTAGGGGGTCAGGGCACAATTTCTAAATTTGCAGATGACACAATACTTGTAAGTGTAATAAACAGATAGGAAGATAGTAATAAAGGACATAGACTGTTGGAATGGGCAGACATATAACAGATGAAATTCAATGCAAAAACAAATGGGGTGATACATTTGGTAGGAAGAATTAGGAGAGATAATACAAGTTAAATGATGCAATTTTAAAGGGGTTCAAGAACAGAGAGACCCAGGGGTGTTTGTGCACAAATGTTTGAAAGTAGCAGGACAGGTTCACAATGTAAAAGTTTTTTAAAAAAGGCATATGAGCTGAGCTTTATAAATTGAGGCATAGATTACAAATGACAGGATAGTTATGGTATACCGATATAAAACACCAGCTCGGTCCCAGCTGGAGTATTGTGTCTAATTCGTGAAGGCTTTAGAGAGGATGTTGACTGTGCCTTCAGCTGCCTTGGCCCTCAAGTCTGTAATTTCCTCCCTAAATCTCTCTGTCTCTCTACCTCCTCTCCTCTTCTTCTAAAATGCCCCTTAAAATCTATCTCTTTGATCAAACTTTCAGTTGCCTTTACTAATTTCCTTATGTGGCTTAGTTTCAAATTACCTTAATCGCTCCAGTGAAGTGCCTTTGGAAGTTTTACAGCATTTAAAGGTGCTATATAAATGCAAGTTCTGTAGTTGTATATTGTTTCTATTTATTTCGAGCAATTTTCCATGTGCCAAGATTTGGTATTGTGCGTTTGCCTACTTTAGTGGCTGTACTAAATAATTCAGTTTTTTTGCTCATTTGATAAGGGCAGACTGCTATGTGAGTGGTGAGACTTGCTGGATGGGATGCACATGGTCTGTTGTAGCCGAAGTACAGTCAGTTATCCAAGTGGTGACCCAGTAGTTATCATCTCATTACTCCTTAATGAAGTGCTGAGTGACAATATTACAATGTCAGGTAATGACCAGATCAGACCTAAATGCTCCCAGTGTCCTGAGAAATAAAAATACTGCTCTACATCTCTAATAAATTTACTTTAGCTATAGACTGAAAATTACATATGCATATGGTTTTTAAACATAAAGGGCCTGGCATTTATCATTTAATGAAAACAGGAAAAGTTACCCCTCGGAGTAATTAATGAACATCAAATGAAATTGAAGAATGTGCAGTTTTGAAATGTGTGATATAAAATTCCGGCAAACAAGTGGGGAGATGTTGGTGTGGTGGTAATGTCATTTGGACTAGTAGTCCAGAGGCCCGGGCTAATGCCCTGGGGAGACAGGTTCAAATCCTGCCACGGCAGCTGGTGGAATTTAAATTCAATTAATGAATACAAATCTGGAATTGAAAGCGAGCCATTAGTAATGGTGTTATGAAACTATCATTGATTGTTGTAAAAACCTATTTAGTTCACTTATGTCCTTTAGGGAAGGAAATCTGCCATCCTTACCTGGTCTGGCCTACATGTGACCCAGACCCACAGCAATGTGATTGTCTTTTAACTGTCCTCTGAAATGGCCTAGCAAGCCACTCTGTTGTCATGAGCAATTAGGAATGGGCAACAAATTTTGACCTTGCCAGCAATACCCACATCCCATGGAAGAATAAAAAACACACACAATGGGCCTCCTAAAATGATGATCAAATGTGTTTTGAGCAGCTGACTAGCCACTTCCTCAGCAAAATGAAGGAAAGTTTTGTTAATCCAGCTATGGTGTGTACAGTGTTTGGTAACAATGGGTAAACAACTAAGAAAATGATATAGCTGCTGCTGATTTATTTTGGTCGGGGAGCTGAGAAGGTTATAAGACAATGGTGATTGGAAGGATCTGCAGGTCAGTTTGCACCATATATTTTTGTGTCCATACACTGATTGTGCCAATACATATAGTGGTGCATGTAATAGGAATGCACCGTATAAGTGATTAAATATGCATACACTATACTATCATGTAGCCCTACACAGATTACTGTAGACATAATCTCTGAAAGTGGATATAGCAAAGATGCCCTTGCATTGACAGTTACAGATGCAGTGGAGGGCCTTCTGTGTCTTGTGGACCTTGTGAGCTGGCTATGCAGCTCACCACCAACCACTTTAGAGAGCACCTAACAGTAATTCACATTCAACAACAAGTTGTATTTGTAAAGCACCTTTAATAAAGAAGGATTTACATTTTTATAAAGCTTTTCATGACTACTGGATGTCTCACCCAATGAAGTACTTTTGAAGTCGCTGTTGTACTGTAGGAAAACCGCAGCAGCCAACTTGCGTACTGCAAACTCCTACAAACAGCAATATGATGATGACCAGATAATCTGTTTTTCTGATTCTGATTGAGGGATAAATACTGGCTAGAGCACAAGGGATAACTCCCCTACTATTCCTACAAAATAAAGCCATGGGGTCTTTTACGTAGACCTGCGCGGCAGATGGGGCCTCTGTTTAACGTCTCATCTAAAAGGCAGCATCTCCAATGGTGCAGCACTCCTTCAGTACGGCACTGGACTATCAACCTTGATTTTTGCGCACAAGCCCTGTAGTGGGACTTGAACCCAGAACCTTGTGACTGAGGGGCGAGATTGCTACCAACTGAGTCACAGCTGACAATTAATGGAACAAAACATGCCAAGGCACTTCACAAGAGCATTACATAGCAAAAGTTGACACCAAGCCACATAAAGAGATATTAGGGTAGATGACCAAAAGCTTGATCAAAGAGGACTGTCTTAAAGTGGTGAAGAGGTTAAGGGAAGGGATTCCAGAACTGAGGGCCTTGGCAGCTGATGGCACAGCCACCAACTATGGAGAGATTAAAATCGGGAATGCTCAAGAGGCCAAAATTGATGGAGCGCAAATATCTCAGAGGGTTGTGGAGCTGGAGGAGATTACAGAGATAGGGAGAGGCCAGAAGAGGGTACAGAGGAGGTTTACCAGGATGTTGCCTGGTCAGGAGGGCATTAGCCATTAGGTTGGAAAAACTCGGATTGTTTTCACTGGAACGACGGAGGTGGAGGGGCGACATGATAGAGGTTTACAAAGTTATGAGCGGCATGGACAGAGTGGATAGTCAGAAGCTTTTTCCCAGGGTGGAACAGTCAGTTACTAGGGGACATAGGTTTAAGGTGCGAGGGGCAAAGTTTAGAGGGGATGTGCGAGGCAAGTTTTTTTTTTTACACAGAGGGTGGTGAGTGCCTGGAACTTGCTGCCAGGGGAGGTGGTGGAAGCAGATACGATAGCGACGTTTAAGAGACATCTTGACAAATACATGAATAAGAAAGGAATAGAGGGATATGGGCCCCGGAAGTGCATAAGGTGTTAGTTTAGGCAGGCATCAAGATCGGCGCAGGCTTGGAGGGCCGAATGGCCTGTTCCTGTGCTGTACTGTTCTTTGTTCTTTGTTCAGAACATGAAGGAATTTGAAAAAACGGATGAGAATTTTAAAATTGAGACAATGCTTAACTGGGAGCCAATTTAGCTCAGTGAGCACAGGAGTGATGGGTGAATGGGATTATGTGCAAGAAAGAACACAGGCAGCAGCAGTTTGGATGACCTCAAGTTTACGGAGGGCAGAATGTGAGAGGCTGGCCAGGAATGGGCAACAACAGTCGTGTCCAGAGCTAACCAAGATATGGATGAGGGTTTCAGTAGCAGATGAGCTGAGGCTGAGGCAGAGTCGGGCGATATTACAGAGGTAGAAATAGACGGTCTTAGTGATGGTGTGGCTATGTGGTCGGAAGCTCTTCTCGGGGTCAAATATGACACCTAGGTTGCAAACAATCTGATTCAGCCTCTGACAGCTACCAGGAAGAGGGATGGAGTTAGTGGCTAGGGAACGGAGTTTGTAGCGAGGACTAAAGACAATGGCATCAATCTTTGCAATATTTAGTTGGAGGAATTTTCTGATCATCCATTATTGGATTTTAGACCGTCTGATAATTTAGCAACAGGTTAGGAGTTGAGAGAGATGGTAGTGAGGTAGAGCTGGGTGTCATCAGTGCAGACGTGAAAACTGATGCTGTGTTTCCGGACGATGTCGATGAGGGGCAGTTGAGAAATAGGAGGGCAGACAAGGATAGATCCTTGGGGATAACCAGAGGTAACAGTGTGGGAGTGGGAAGAGAAACTATTGCAAGTGGCTATGATTAAATAGATAAGAATAGAACCAAGCAAATGCAATCCCACCCAGCTGGACAAAAGTGGAGAGGCATTGGAGGAGAATGGTGTGGTCAACTGTCAAAGGCTGCAGACAATTCGAGAAGGACAAGGAAGGGTAGTTTACCTTTGTCATAATCACATAGGGTGTCATTTGTGATATTCAGAAACAATATGGACTAGATCATGACATGGGCAAATACAGCAACCAAAGATATTAAATATTTATACAACTGGCATTTCGGAACTGATCGATGTGAATTCACTTTTCATGTGCTGAGCAGTCAGTGATTCTTAATTATGCAGAAAACAAAGCATCTGTTGTTCAAAAGTCAAACAGTGCATGTCTTGTGATATCCTCTAAGGGTTTGTGGAATCTCACTAAAACTTAAGACAGTGCTGCTCTTCACTACTGTTGGCAGTGCATGCCAGACATTTGACTGGACTTGGTTGCACATCTTAGTCACAGTTTCCCTGATTAGTCAACTCCTCCTCATGCACTGCTATTCCACTATACCTGGGTAATTAAACCCTATTATGGGTCATCTTCTGATGGAGACAGAATCTGCTATTGAAAGAGGCCTCACGGTACATGGGACCAGGTCCAAGGCCTGGGATAACTCGGTTGACTGTTTGGAGTCCAGGACGATCTGGAAGTGAGGTGGGGGAATGCTATTTAAAATAATTATACTGTAATTGCTAACTATTATAGTACAAGGGCACTAAATGCTTTAAATAACTAATACTTGGCTCCAAGCTCCGTGGTAGGTCAGTTATTCGTTGGAACCCATTCCTTACGGGTGCAAAGCTATCATAGCTGTGTTTGCACCTTTGACACAGGAACCAATTTTAAGTTTTTTAAGTGCTTATTGTGCTTTAACTGAGATAGTAAATGATCAGTAAGTGTGTTAAAGAACTTGAAGATTGTTTCCAAGTCATGACTGAGCACATGACTGAGCACATGACACAGGACTTCTCTTGTGAATGCTTTGACAGTGCTGAATGTGGGGAAAATCACATGTGTTTGGGGATCAGTTCTCATGGCAAAAGCAAATGGGAGGAAAGACAATGTAAGCTATAAGTCTTCATAAATTCTCCTTGTTTTTCCCAGTAGTTTGATATTACTTTCTTAGCAATATGCTGGATGCACTTATACCATAATGGCCAATTGTATGCCAGCAATTACTGTATAAGTGCTCTGTGCGCTATAAATAACTAAAGCAGCCTCCTCAACTCAGTGCTGAGAAAACCCTTTTAGGAATCCCAGCTCCCACGCACAGAAAAAGTTTCCTTGGCCATGACTCGGGAGTCAGCTTTATATTGTCTAAAATGCTTACTGTTAAGCTTAAAACAGTTCCCCCTCTGGAAGTATAGCTATAGGCTTTTTCCTTGGCATGGGAATGGGGCTGGTGGGATGTTGGGGGCAATGACATACGCAGCTGGTGGGGGAGAGAAATATACAATTATACCATTGCTCAAAACAAGGGAGGGGGAAGGTTGTTGCTAGAGTGGGTGAGATAGCTGGACTTGTCAACAAATATATAGTAAATATGATGAGCTTTTTGAAATCCAGACGGCCAGTTTCCCAGCTCCATGCGAAGAAGCTGGTGCAGAGGAGACAATAGTTCACTGAGAAAGGGAGAGAACACATGGTTGGTGGCTGATGCCCCAGTTTGGGTAGAAAAATTGTCTGGCAACGGTGTGAATGGACTATGACAATAAGGATTGGCAAGCTGTTGTGAAAATAGGTAGGAGGCCCTATTTAAAATTAATTTCATTATTTACATTGAGTTTAAAAATGAATGCAAAGGCTGTAAAAGCAACAGCACTACCTCGGTTGGAGATGGGCCTTGGAGATCAAGCATTAAGGACTGAATCAGAGATAAGAAAAACCAATAGGAACATACTCTCCTCCTCCTCCCCCTCTTCTTGTCTCCTTCTCCCCTCTTCCCCTTGTGATATCCCTTCTTCCCCACCTTCATTTCTTATTTTTTCTTTTCTCGGATCAGCATATTTATACCATATACATTTGTCAGATAATAGATTAGATTTTAGATTAGATTAGAGATACAGCACTGAAACAGGCCCTTCGGCCCACCGAGTCTGTGCCGAACATCAACCACCCATTTATACTAATCCTACACTAATCCCATATTCCTACCAAACATCCCCACCTGTCCCTATATTTCCCTACCACCTACCTATACTAGTGACAATTTATAATGGCCAATTTACCTATCAACCTGCAAGTCTTTTGGCTTGTGGGAGGAAACCGGAGCACCCGGAGAAAACCCACGCAGACACAGGGAGAACTTGCAAACTCCACACAGGCAGTACCCGGAATCGAACCCGGGTCCCTGGAGCTGTGAGGCTGCGGTGCTAACCACTGCGCCACTGTGCCGCCCCTAAAAAAAGCAGTCCACGCTCACGTACAGCCTTGGGCTGATAAATGGCAAGTAACATTTGCACCACTCAAGTGTCAGGCAATGACCATTTTCAGCATGAAAGAGCCAAATCACCTCCATTGATATTCAACAGCATTATTACTACCGAGCCCCCCGCCCCCCTCCCCCACCAACAAAATTCTTGGGGTCACCAATGATCAGAAACTCAACTTGGTGAGCTGCATAATGCTGTGGCTACTAGAGTAGGTCAGGGGCTGGGTAATCTGCAGCATAGCAATTTACTGACTCCCCAAAGCCTCTTCATCTACAAGGTGCAAGCCAGGAATGTGATAGAATGCTTCCCAGTTGCCTGGATGGGTCAAGCTGCAAGAAGCTCAACACCATACAGGAAGAAGTGGTCTTCTTGGTTGGTACCTCATTCACTCTCCTAAATATCCACCATTGATGTACCATGGCTGCAGTGTATATTTTCCACAGGATGCACTGCAGCAACTTGTCAAGGAAACTTTGGTGCAACTCCCAAACTGTGACCTCTACCACCTAGAGGTCAAGGGTAGCAGGTGTACGGGAACACCATCAATTCCACATTCCCCTTCAAATTGTACACCATTCTGACTTGGACATATATTGTCATCCCTTCATGCTCAACATCCTGGAACTGCCTACCGAACAGCATTGTCGCAGCAAATTCATGACATACACTGAAGCATTTTGAGAAGAAGGCTTCCCATCTCATTCTCAAGGCAGTTGGGGATGGACAATTAATGCAACACCCACATTGAGAATGATTTAAAAAAAAAAGTGGAATGAGTTATTTTGCTGCTATAGTAGAGCTGTGTCCTCCCTAAGGCTCCAGAAGCTGGCCGAGCACGTCTACCCTGAGGCACAGTGTGGCTTTCGTGCAGAGAGATCGACCATTGACATGCTGTTCTCCCTTCGTCAGATACAGGAGAAATGCCGTGAACAACAGATGCCCCTCTACATTGCTTTCATTGATCTCACCAAAGCCTTTGACCTCGTCAGCAGACGTGGTCTCTTCAGACTACTAGAAAAGATTGGATGCCCACCAAAGCTACTAAGTATCATCACCTCATTCCATGACAATATGAAAGGCACAATTCAACATGGTGGCACCTCCTCGGAGCCCTTTCCTATCCTGAGTGGCGTGAAACAGGGCTGTGTTCGCGCACCTACACTTTTTGGGATTTTCTTCTCCCTGCTGCTTTCACATGCGTTCAAGTCCTCTGAAGAAGGAATTTTCCTCCACACAAGATCAGGGGGCAGGTTGTTCAACTTTGCCCGTCTAAGAGCGAAGTCCAAAGTACGGAAAGTCCTCATCAGGGAACTCCTCTTTGCTGACTATGCTGCTTTAACATCTCACACTGAAGAGTGCCTGCAGAGTCTCATCGACAGGTTTGCGGCTGCCTGCAACGAATTTGGCCTAACCATCAGCCTCAAGAAAACAAACATCATGGGGCAGGATGTCAGAAATGCTCCATCCATCAATATTGGCGACCACGCTCTGGAAGTGGTTCAAGAGTTCACCTACCTAGGCTCAACTATCACCAGTAACCTATCTCTAGATGCAGAAATCAACAAGCGCATGGGAAAGGCTTCCACTGCTATGTCCAGACTGGCCAAGAGAGTGTGGGAAAATGGCGCACTGACACGGAACACAAAAGTCCGAGTGTATCAGGCCTGTGTCCTCAGTACCTTGCTCTATGGCAGCGAGGCCTGGACAACATATGTCAGCCAAGAGCGACGTCTCAATTCATTCCATCTTCGCTGCCTCCGGAGAATACTTGGCATCAGGTGGCAGGACCGTATCTCCAACACAGAAGTCCTCGAGGCGGCCAACATCCCCAGCTTGTACACACTACTGAGTCAGCGGCGCTTGAGATGGCTTGGCCATGTGAGCCGCATGGAAGATGGCAGGATCCCCAAGGACACATTGTACAGCGAGCTCGCCACTGGTATCAGACCCACTGGCCGTCCATGTCTCCGCTATAAAGACGTCTGCAAACGCGACATGAAATCCTGTGACATTGATCACAAGTCGTGGGAGTCAGTTGCCAGCGTTCGCCAGAGCTGGCGGGCAGCCATAAAGACGGGGCTAAAATGTGGCGAGTCAAAGAGACTTAGTAGTTGGCAGGAAAAATGACAGAGGCGCAAGGGGAGAGCCAACTGTGCAACAGCCCCGACAAACAAATTTCTCTGCAGCACCTGTGGAAAGCCTGTCACTCTAGAATTGGCCTTTATAGCCACTCCAGGCGCTGCTTCACAAACCACTGACCACCTCCAGGCGCGTATCCATTGTCTCTCGAGATAAGGAGGCCCAAAAGAAAGAGTGGAGCTGTGTCCTCCCTAAGGCTACAAAGTTAAGTAACCAGAGATTCAGGGCATTCAAAATTTAATTCATGTTTGGTCAGGGAACTTTGCATAGTCAGTTTCAGGCTGCAAGTTACTCATGCAGGATGAAAACATGCAGCATTTTAGGATCGCTTTATGTTTGTAACAAAGATGTTTGCTGTCTGATATCTGAGCATTACAAAGTACAAAGTATTTATAGCACAGAAACAGGTAATTTCGTCAAACAAATCCGTGCCAGTGTTTATGCTCCACACAAGCCTTCTCTGACCTTTTTCATCTAACCCCATCAACATATCCTTCTATTCCTTTCTCCCTTGTGCTCAGCTAGCTTTCCCCTCAAATGTGCCTATGCTATTCGCCTCAACTAATCCTTGTGGTAGCAGGTTCCATGTTCTAACGACTCTAGGTAAAGAAGTTTCCCCTGAATTCCCTAATGGATTTATCTTATATTTATGACCCCTAGTTTTGGTCTTGCCGACAAATGGAAACATCTTCTCTACATCTACCCTATCAAACATCTTTTATAATCTTAAAGATCTCTATCAAGTCACCCTTCAGTTTTCTCTTTTCTAGAGAAAACAGCCCCAGCCTATTCAATTTTTCTTGATAGATATAACCTGCATTGTTACTTTTAGTGATTTGTGTATCTGTACCCCAGATCCCTCTGTTCCTCTAATCCATTTAGATAATTATTTTCCAAGGAGTATGTGACCTCTTCCTTATTCTTCCTACCAAAATGCAACACCTCACACTTATCTATATTGAAGTCCATTTGCCAATTACATATCCATTCTGCAAGTTTATTAATGTCTTCCTGTATTTTGTTGCATTCCACTTCTATATTAACTAACCAATGTGGTGCCATTTGGAAATTTTGAAATTGTGCTTCCGCTTCCTGAGTCCAAATTGTTTATGTAAATGGTGGTCCTAGCACTGATTCTTGTGGAACACTACTTCCCACCATTTACTAATCTGAGTTACTACTTTTAAGCCCTACTCTCTGTTTTTGGTTTTGTAGCCAGCTTGTCATCCATTCTGATACTTGTTCCCTGACTCCACATGTTCTGATCTTAGTCATGAGTCTACTGTGTGATTCCTTATCAAAGGCTTTTAGACATCCAAATATATTATGTCTACTACATTACTCTTATCTACCTTTTCTGTTGCTTCTTCAAAGAATTCAATGAGGTTGGTCAAGCATGACTTTCCCTTTTGAAATCTGTGCTGACTTCTCTATTATGTTTTTAGTTTCTAGACGTTTTGCTATTACTTTTTTGAGTAAGAATTCCATTATCTTTACTCTCACTGACATTAAGCTAATTGGTCTACAGTTCCCAGGTCTTGCTCAATCTCTCTTTTTATATAGGAATCAAATTAGCCACCTTCCAGTCCTCTGGCATTATTCCATTTTCTAACTTTTTTTATTTGTATGTAATAATGCCTCTGCTATCTCTTCCCTAACTTTTAATATACGTGAATGTAATCCATCCAAATTAGGGGTTTTATTAGTTTTTATTAGTTTATCAATTATCATATGCTAAGTGTACAATTTTTATTTATTACATTTTTAAAAACATAGTTATATTTAGCTGATTATCTTGACCAGGTTGCTTGGAGGCATGTAAAAGGGATGAGATATTTTTCCATAAGGAGAATGGCAAACTTTGCAATTTTTCTATGTCAGGTTACAATTAAGCATCCTCTACCTAACTGGCCATAGAGCAGCACGGATAAAGGCCAAGGGGATTTTGCTGGTCATTCAGAGTCCAGGGATGCAAAACTACTGACTTATTTTCCTTTTTATTATGGTGGCTATAACAAAGTGCCAAGTACTACATCTGAACTCATGAAAGTGGCAAGAGGTTTAAATACAATAAAGGCCGAAACATTAACAGCCACACCTCAAGTAAATGAAGCCATAAAAATATTGAATTTTAATGTCAAGAAGAATAAAATATAAAAATCAAGATGTAATGGTGAATCTAGCTAAAACCTTTGAAGGGCAACAGTTGAAAGCCAAGAGGAAATTTAATAGAGGCGTTTGAAATTGAGTTTTGATAGACTGAGTAGGTAGGGGCTATTTTCTTTACTTGGGAATCAGTGATGAGGAATCATTAATTTTAAAATTAGGAGAGATGTTAGCAGGAGTTTTTTTACACAGAGGGTTGTTGGACCATGGAATGCTTTGTCACGGGGAGTGGTTGAGGCTGAAAGCATTGCATCCTTTAAAGAAAGTTTCCTAGTGGCTGACCGGAACTCAGATCGGCTGCCTGTACTATGGAGGTGGACAGCCAATTTACATAATTAAGGCTCTAATTAGGGGAGTTTTTCTTCCAGCCTCACCAGTATTTTGCCAGTGGTGGAGTGGCCTTCCTCCGCGTGTGGAGGCTGACAGCTTAATGGAGGCTGCCTCCAGGAAGATTGCGTCAGAGGGCGCGCTTCCAGTAAGTGCGGGCTCAGAATCCCCATTTGGTCCTGACGCCCGGGTCCTGAAACCCAAGGTAAAATTCTGCCTGATGAGTCAAAAGGTCTCATTCAGTACTGTGAACACCTTCAGTTTTATGTTTTGAGGGGGAAATCAGTTTCAAGATTTGAAAATTCCATGTCATTACATTCACAATGTACCACAATTGGTCTGGCATAAAACTGAAGGGAGGGCATTATGGATAGTATATGAAGGCAACTGAGACAATGGCCAGGTTACATGTTGTTATATGATGGTGGCTAATTGGCTAGCATTGGATAGTTATATTCTGGTCTACTGTTTCATTAAAGTTAACGAATGGCAGCTTTCAGACAATTTGGTGGGTGTGGAGGCTATTTTTATTCAGAACAAAACTGTCATATAACAGTTAAATGAGTTGAATTCAAATGGAAACAAGCACAATGTAAGAAAAATGCAATCAATAACACTGTAAATAGTCTCTGGCTACAGAACACACTGCTGTCTGTTTAGCTTGTCCAGCATCTGTTAACTATTACAGTGCATAATTATTTAGCCCTCAGGTGAAATATTTTGTGTATCATTTCTTTCATTGCACAAGAAATATTACTTAAGCTCCACCGGATCAATAGGTCATTTAATGTTATCTGTGGTGGGTCTTAGCTCATAGTGTTGAATACCATGAAATGTGGTCGAAGCATACAGCAGTCTGGCGTCAATTTTGAGCTTTTAACACATAGTCGCAAGCATATGTAATCTCTAAATGCAATGCCAACAACCAAAAAGGAAATGATTACATTGAATTACAATGCCACGTACAGAATTAGATTAGTGAACATTGTCAAAGCATTGTGGAGTAAATTAAAAACTGATGGTAAATATAGAAATGTTTACACAATGATAAACTATTATGATTGAGTGCAGCACATTAGATTTATTGGGTATATTCCTTTGAAGTAAGTACCATATTTTCCCAAAAATAGCTGAAACTGTACTCTAAGCTTCAACAACTTTTTTCCCAACACTACAGCACAGTGTCACCTCTGGCCTAACTACTCTCCTGCTTGTACCAATGGAATTGAAGGAACAGGAGTTTGGGGGTGGGGTGACTTGTGGGCAATATGAGCTCAGATAGGGCAAAAGGGGAGATGTAAAATAGATAGAGCTGGGAGTTCAGGGCTAGGCTAGTGTGGGGGTTGGGGTTACTTGGCTTGGTTCGCAAGGGATTGGAGGGAATGTGTGGGTAGAAGTAGCTGAACAGATGGTCTCTACCTTGACCCATGAGTTTCTCACCCTGGTTACTGAGGTGAGGATATCCAAGGCAGAGGTGAGGGGTTTAAAGAGATGACTGATAGTGAAGAAAAAAAGCCAGAGGTCATGCTTGCTGTCTAAGTTGATCCTGGAGTTGTGAACTGTTGGGCAGAGGAGAGTGCAGCCCAGTAGAGGTTGATGTGGTTCAGCCAGATCTGGTGATGGATGTTCAAATAAGGTCTTTAAAATAATTTTTCTAAAATGATTTTAAGCCCATTCATATGACACCATTGTGCATGTCAATCAGCAGCTTGCCATAAAATCTACGCTGGTTGAATTTTAAAAAATCATCTTTCTTGAATAAATAATATGTACCTCCGAGTTGATGACTTGAAAAAAATAAACCATCAAGTTGGCTACACAATTACAGAGTGCTTGTCAGACACAACATGTTTCCCTGGTGGCTCGATGGAAGCATTAATCACATTTGTTACATGAAAGATGATTTATATGTTGTATAAAAGGCACTTCTCGTTCTGGGGCTAAACAATTTACCAACGAGGTGATGCCTGAATTAGTATCAATATATCAATAGGGTTGCACATTATGTGCTATATTTACCACAACCTTTCATGTCTTGCATTGGTATAATTGTGACCAGCTCAGTTTCTTTAGAAGACATTGTGGTTCTACTGATACTCCGATAAAAGCTGAACTACAGATCATAAACCAGTCTATTAACTTGAAGTCATACTGTTTCCAAACATTTTTAAATGTGTACAAAGCTGGTGAATAAAACGTTTCCATTCCTAACATATTGAAATGTATAGATCACATATTTGCTTATAGATTTGATCACCTGTTTGATGTACTTGTAAGACATCCCTACGGAGGTCGTGGTCCACATTGGTACCAATGATTTAGGTAGAAAGAGGGAGGTGATCCTGCAACAAGAACTTAGGGAGCTAGGTAGCAGATTGAAAAGTGGGACCTCAGAGGTTGTAATCTCTGGATTTCTTCCAGTGCCATGGGCTAGTGAGTATATGAATTGGAGATTAGAGCAGATGAATGCATGGTTGAGGAGATGGTGCAGGAGGGAGGGCTTTAGTTTCCTGGATCACCGGCCCTGTTTGTGGCGAAGGTGGGATCTGTACATGTTGGACCAACATCCTTGCTGGGAGGTTTGCTAGTGCTGTTGGGGGGAGTTTAAAGTAATTTGGCAGGGGGATGGGATACAGAGTGGAAGCACAGTAGGGGGTGATGTACAATCAAATATAAATGAGAAGCTAAGTCAATCTGGAGGGCAGAGCAAATGTAGACCTGTTAAGGCTCAAGCAAATAATGCAAGGCTGGATTGTATCTCTTTTAATGCCAGGAGTCTTACTAATAAGGCAGATGAATTGAGGGCGTTGATTAACACATGGGAATATGATATTATTGCTGTCAGAGACAAGGTTGCGGGAGGGCAGGACTGCCAGCTTAATATCCCAGGATATAGAATCTTCAGACGTGATAGGGGAGGGGGTAAAAGGGGAGGTGGCATTGCACTGTTGATTAAAGAGTCAATTATCGCAGTAAGGAGGGATGATATCTTAGAAGGTTCCACTAATGAAGCCATATGGGTAGAACTTAAAAACAAAAAGGGGGCAATCACTTGGCTGGGAGTGTACTACAGGCCTCCAAACAGTCAGGTAGTGATAGAGGAGCAGATATGTAGGCAAATCTCAGAGAGGTGCAAAAATACTAGGGTAATAATAGTAGTGGATTTCAACTTCCCCGATATTAGAGGAGATAGTATTAGTGCAAAAAGCTTAAAAGGTGCAGAATTCTTCAAGTGCATTCAGGAGAGCTTTTTGAGCCAGCACATGGAGAGTCCTACAAGAGGAGGAGCGGTACTGGACTTAATCCCAGGGACTGAAGCCGGACAAGTGGTAGAAGTGGCAGTGGAGGAGCATTTCGGGGATAGTGACCATAACTCTGTAAGATTTAAGGTAGTTATGGAAAAGGACATAGAGGGACTGGAAATAAAAGTACTGAATTGGGGGAAGGCAGATTTCAATATGATAAAACAGGATCTGGCCATGGTGGACTGGGAGCAGCTTCTAATAGGAAAGTCTTTTTCAGACCAGTGGGAGTCATTCAGAAAGGAAATTGTGAGGGTTCAGGTCCAACATGTTCCTGTAAAGATGAAGAGTAGGACCAACAGATCAAGGGAACCACGGATGTCAAGGGATATAGAGGATTGGAGAAGGGGAAAAAAGGAGGCTTATGGCAGATTCAGAGCGCTGAGAACAGCGGAGGTCCTAGAGGAGTATAGAAAGTGTAGGGGAGTACTTAAAAAAGTAATTAGGAGAGTGAAGAGGGGACATGAAAAAGTACTGGCAGACAAGATAAAGGAAAATCCCAAGGCATTTTGTAAGTATGTTAAGGGCAGGAGGATAACCAGGGAAAATGTGGGGCCCATTAGGGATCAAAGAGGCAATCTGTGTGTGGAGCCGGAGGACATAGGTGAGGTTTTGAATGTTTACTTTTCATCTGTGTTCACTATGGAGAGGGACGATATAGGTGTAGAGATCAGGGAGGGGGATTGTGATATACTTGATCAAATTAGCATTGAAAAGGAGGAAGTATTAGCTGTATTAGTGGGCTTAAAGGTGGATAATTCCCCAGGCCCAGATGAGATGTATCCCAGGCTGCTATGTGAGGCAAGGAAGGAGATAGCAGGGGCTCTGACACAAAATTTCAAATCCTCTCTGGCCACAGGAGAGGTACCAGAGGACTGGAGGGCAGAGCATGTGGTACAATTATTCAAGAAGGGTAGCAGGGATAAACCAGGTAATTATAGGCCTATGAGTCTAACATCAGTGTTAGGGATATTATTGGAAAAACTTCTGTGAGACAGGATTAATCTCTACTTGGAGAGCCAGGAATTAATCAGGAATAGTCAGCATAGCTTTGTCAGGGGGAGAGTGTCTAACAAATTTGATTGAATTTTTCGAGGAGGTGACTAGATGTGTCGATGAGGGTAAAACTGTCGATGTAGTCGACATGGACTTCAGTTTAGTTTAGTTTAGAGATACAGCACTGAAACAGGCCCTTCAGCCCACCGAGTCTGTGCCAACCATCAACCACCCATTTATACTAATCCTACACTAATCCCATATTCCTACCACATCCCCACCTGTCCCTATATTTCCCTACCACCTACCTATACTAGGGGCAATTTATAATGGCCAATTTACCTACCAACCTGCAAGTCTTTTGGCTTGTGGGAGGAAACCGGAGCACCCGGAGAAAACCCACGCAGACACAGGGAGGACTTGCAGACTCCACACAGGCAGTACCCAGAATTGAACCCGGGTCGCTGGAGCTGTGAGGCTGCGGTGCTAACCACTGCGCCACTGTGCCGTCCCTAAGTAAGGCTTTTGATAAGGTCCCGCATGGGAGATTGGTTAAGAAGGTAAGAACCCATGGGATCCAGGGTAATTTGGCAAATTGCATTCAAAATTGGCTTAGTGGCAGGAGGCAGAGGGTGATGGTCGAGGGTTGTTTTTGCGAATGGAGGCCTGTGACCAGTGGCGTACCACAGGGATCGGTGCTGAGATCCTTGCTGTTTGTAGTGCACATTAATGATTTAGACATGAATATAGGAAGTATAATCAGTAAGTTCGTGGTGGTGGTGTCATAAATAGTGAGGAGGAAAGTCTTAGATTACAGGACGATACAGATGGGCTGGTAAGATGGGCAGAGCTGTGGCAGATGGAGTTTAATCCTGAGAAGTGTGAGGTGTTGCATTTTGGGAGGACTAACAAGGCAATGGAATATACAATGGATGGTAGGACCCTAGGGAGTACCGAGGGTCAGAGGGACCTTTGGATGCTTGTCCATAGAATACTGAAGGCAGCAGCACAGGTAGATAAGGTGGTTAGGAAGGCATATGGGATACTTGCCTTTATTATCCGAGGCATAGAATTTAAGAGCAGGGAGGTTATGATAGAGCTGTATAGAATGCTGGTTAGGCCACAGCTGGAGTACTGTGTCCAGTTCTGGGCACCACACTATAGGAAGGATGTGATTGCACTGGAGAGGGTATAGAGCAGATTCACCAGGATGTTGCTGGGCTGGAGCATTTCAGTTATGAAGAGAGACTAAATAGGCTGGGGTTGTTTTCCTTGGAGCAGAGAAGGCTGGGGGGGTGCGGGGGACCTGATTGAGGTATACAAAATTATGAGGGGCATTGATAGGATAGATAGGAAGAAACTTTTACCCTTAACAGAGGGGTGAATAACCAGGGGGCATAGATTTAAGGTAAGGGGCAGGAGGTTTAGAGGGAAGTTGAGGAAAAAAATTTTCACCCAGAGGGTGATTGGAATCTGGAATACACTGCCTGAAGGGATGGTAGAGGCAGGAACACTCACAACATTGAAGAAGTATTTAGATGAGTACTTGAAACGCCATAGCATGCAAGACTATGGGCCGAGTGCGGGAAAATGGGTTTAGTTTGGACGGGTGTTTGATGGTCGGCGCAGGTGCGTTTGGCTGAAGGGCCTGTTTCTGTGCTGTGAAACTCTATGACTATTGCCCCACTTCAGTTTTAATTCCAGTTAACCACATGTGGAGGAAATATTTGACCATAAGATATCTCAGGCACATTATTGCTTCTTTGCCATCTTATCACATATGGTATTCTGATTATACAGTTAGGCTCACTGGTCATCTCGCATGATTTAAGATGGCAGTTTGTGCGTGTGTTTATGTGTACAGGAGTAAATTTTGTTGCATAATTGAGCAAGCATTTTTGCAGATGGTTTTGTGTGTAGTTTTCTTTCTTGGTACATTTGTGCGTAGTTTACTTTTGGAATTAATCGTTCCTCAGTTGCTAACCTTATGTGTCAAGACAACTATTTTGGGGAGAAGGGGAAGGATAATTGCAGTTCATAAGGTGCAGCAATATTTTTTGTTTTCATATTGGAAATCTTCTTCTTTGGCCTCCTTATCTCGAGAGACAATGGGTAAGCGCCTGGAGGAGGTCAGTGGTGTGTGGAGCAGTGCCTAGAGTGGCTATAAAGGCCAATTCTAGAGTGACAGGCTCTTCCACAGGTGCTGCAGAAAAATTTGTTTGTCGGGGCTGTTACACAGTTGGCTCTCCCCTTGCGCTTTTGTCTTTTTTCCTGCCAACTGCTAAGTCTCTTCGACTCGCCACACTTTAGCCCTGCCTTTATGGCTGCCCGCCAGCTCTGGCGAACGCTGGCAACTGACTCCCACGACTTGTGATCAATGTCACAGGACTTCATGTCGCGTTTGCAGACGTCTTTAAAGCGGAGACATGGATGGCTGGTGGGTCTGATACCAGTGGCGAGCTCGCTGTACAATGTGTCTTTGGGGATCCTGCCATCTTCCATGCGGCTCACATGGCCAAGCCATCTCAAGCGCCGCTGACTCAGTATTGTGTATAAGCTGGGGATGTTGGCCGCCTCGAGGACTTCTGTGTTGGAGATACGGTCCTGCCACCTGACGCCAAGTATTCTCCGGAGGCAGCGAAGATGGAATGAATTGAGACGTCGCTCTTGGCTGACCTACGTTGTCCAGGCCTCGCTGCCGTAGAGCAAGGTACTGAGGACACAGGCTTGACACACTCGGACTTTTGTGTTCCGTGTCAGTGCGCCATTTTCCCACACTCTCTTGACCAGTCTGGACATAGCAGTGGAATCCTTTCCCATGCGCTTGTTGATTTCTGCATCTAGAGACAGGTTACTGGTGATAGTTGAGCCTAGGTAGGTGAACTCTTGAACCACTTCCAGAGCATGGTCGCCGATATTGATGAATGGAGCATTTCTGACGTCCTGCCCCATGATGTTCGTTTTCTTGAGGCTGATGGTTAGGCCAAATTCATTGCAGGCAGCCGCAAACCTGTCGATGAGACTCTGCAGGCACTCTTCAGTGTGAGATGTTAAAGCAGCATTGTCAGCAAAGAGGAGTTCCCTGATGAGGAATTTCCGTACTTTGGTCTTCGCTCTTAGATGGGCAAGGTTGAACAACCTGCTCCCTGATCTTGTGTGGAGGAAAATTCCTTCTTCAGAAGACTTGAACGCATGTGAGAGCAGCAGGGAGAAGAAAATCCCAAAAAGTGTGGGTGCGAGAACACAGCCCTGTTTCATGCCACTCAGGATAGGAAAGGGGTCTGATGAGGTGCTGCCATGTTGAATTGTGCCTTTCATATTGAATATTGTATAATAATGTATAATAAAATGTATAATAAAATATATGCCAGGTTTGTTTTTATCTTTTTAGATGCTTAGCAGTGAGGTGAATTTGTGATTATGACAAAATCTTTCTCTGTTCTTCGAAGAATTTTTTTTATATCAGGGTCATCACAGCTGAAGTTTTTCTCATGAAGTTTGTTGGCAACAGTCTACAATAAGCCAGCAGTGGCCAACAAAGAAGAACTATACTAGCATGTAAAATGCTGGCAGAAGAAACCAAGAGAGGTTATTTTAGAGCTAGTGGCCCCCACGATGGATGTGAGAGGGGCGAGGGGTATAAAAATGAGAAAACAGGGAATGTGTCCTCAACCCACTGTGTATGTACTTGCTGCTAATTTCATGGCAATGGGTTTTTGGGTGTGTGCGTGACATTTCATTAACATATTTAAATCAGTTTCCCACTGTGCAATTAGGAACCTGATTTAAATTTGTTGCCACGCCAGCTTCCCAGGATACGGGAAACCCAAGTGAAAGGGAAGCCTGTGCTGCCAGCTCAAGTAGTTAGTGCCATTTTTCAGCACTCCTTGCAGGTCATTAGGTGCAGGAGTGCTTCCCAGCCCCGCAAGGAAACCTTTGACCTTGCTCCTCTAAATCTTGGCGCCTCTCTTCCCCTGCTCTCCCAGCCCTCAAGCACCAATGTTCTCTCCATGCCTCGATCGCAGCCAACTGTCGCCCTCCCACCAATGTTTGGCCTTCCCCTCCCTCCCAGATTACAGAGACCGTTATCAAGGGTTTTCAGCTACGGCTTTCTGTTGCTGGCGTTCATCCCGCCCCACCCTGGCAGCTGGCTAGTCTGTCAATTTGGCCGGCTGGCAAGTGAAGAATGTAATAAAAACTGATAGTAAGACCCTGTTGTTAAAATCAACAGGACCTCCACATCCCTGGCCTTCAAGCATTCTCTGGCCTTTTTTGCTCTCCCTGTAAATATCGGGGCCAGTGTTTCCTCACTGATGCAGTATTTTTCAGGATGCACATAATATTGGAAAACTCACCATCATGAATTCCTAAAATGGTGCAGTGGAGGATTCAAATTACAGCCATAAAGAGGAAGTATGCCTCCTCAGAATGTTTGGAAGTGTCTTTGCAATGTAACTCAGAGTGTATGGACTGAAAAGATTGTTATGAGCAATAGTTGAAGAATTAAAGCTGATCTTTCCACTGGATAAGTTAAATTTAATAAACAAGTGTTGGAACTGGGGGAAAGTAAAACGAAACTGATTAGAAAGCCTGCTCACGACCCCTCAATCGTTTCCAACTTTTCCCATTTCCCATCTCCCTTTCCTCTCAAAGTTCTGGAATGTGTTGACATCATCCAAATTTGTGTTCCAATGCTCCCAGTTCACATCCTTTCAGTCTGAGTGTTGTCCTTTCTACACTACTGAGGCCACTCTGGTCAAAATCTCCAATAATCTGCATGACTGTAACTGTAATATGCTATTCCTCCTCATCCTGCCTGACTTCAGTGGTTTTGGGACAATGGATCACTCCATCCTCCACCATTGCTTCTCCTGAATGATTCAGCTCTGTGGCACTACCCTGTCATGGGTCACTTCCTAATTGTCAAAATGTACCAGCATATCTCCATCAGTGGTTTCTATTCCCATGTCTGCCTGGTTGCTCTGGTGTGCTCATAGGCTCCATCCTTAGCTCCCCTCCTATTTCTCATCCATATGTTCTCCCTTGGGTACATTATCTGTAAACATGGGAGTCAGTTTTCCTACATATGCTAATGATACCTTGCTATTCCTTTCTGTTGCTGTCACATTTGATTCCATCACTCTTGCTGTGCCATCTCTCTGACATCAAAACGGATTAGCCAGAATTACTTGCAGCTCAACATTGGCAATATCAAGTTATCTTATTTGTTACCTTCCAGAAATTCTGTGACCTAACCCTCAATTCCATATTCTATCCTGACTATCCACTTAAATGCCATTGTACAGTATGCAACTTTAACCTTAGTATTCCAGTCAAGACCAGAGCTTTAAATTATTTATCTAATCCTGACTAAGATTGCCTATTTTCATTGCCTAAACTTTTCCCATTTCAGTTCCTACCTCAGCCCTGTTGCTGATTAAAAAAAAACCTAATCCATGCCTTTGTCACTTATAGCCTCAACTTTTTCAATGCCCTCCTTGCTTGACTCCCAGGTCCCACGTTACATAAACTGCAACTAATCCAAATCTCTGACACTTCTATCCCATTTTGCACGAGCTCCTGCTTAACTAACCTCTCTATCCTGGCCAACCTCCATTCCCTCAATGCATTGATCTCAAATTGCTTATCCTTAAATCCCTCACTTCTTCCTAGCTCTGTAACCTCCTCCAGCTCCACATTCCTGTCTGCATCCCCTTGTTTTCCGACTCTGGTGCACAGTGTGTTTCACCGTGCCTTGACTTTACCATCTGTGACCGAGCTTTCAGCTTTTTCTTTATTTGTTCATGGAATGTGGCGTCGCTGGCTAGGCCAGCATTTATTGACCATCCCTAATTGCCCTTGAAAAGGTGCCTTCTTGAACTGCTGCAGTCCATGTGGTGTAGGTACACCTACAGTGCTATTAGGAACGAAGTTCCAGGATTTTGACCTAGTGACACTGAAGGAACGGCGATATAGTTCCAAGGCAGGATTCTGTGTGACTTGGAGGGGAACTTGCCAGTGGTGGTGTTCCCATGCATCTGCTGCCCTTGTCCTGTTTCATCCCCACCCTCTGGAATTGCTTCCCTAAACCCCTCCATTTTCTAAACACTCCTTAAAAACCTAACTCTTCAGCACTTTCTGCCACTTTCAAGTATCTTTTCTCTTATTCTTGCTCACATTTGAGTTCCAACTCTCAAGTATCTTGGAATGTTTTGCTATGTTAAACACATTATATAAAATATAAGTTGCTGCTGTTGTTGAACTTCGTTTTGGTTTCATTAATTGACCAATTGATGGAAGATATTTGGACTATCATTATTAACATAAAGTTTAAAGAAAACCCAGATATAAGATACTGCCATCATAGAGGCTTCACCTTGAGTTTTCCTACAACGTTCCCAAGTTCCATGAGAGCACAGTCTAAGATTTTCAAGTAGGCCGACAGTGTCAATTTCAGCACTGGTTTTTGGACTCCCTCTTCCCAAATAGGAATGTAGATATGTCATTGGAGGCACTTTAGGGTTGTGAATATAATATTAAAATTGCGCATACACATCAACATGTTTCTGCATGCTCCTGAATGTTTTCTGCATGCAAAAAAGATGGGTAGAATATCACTAATTCATACGTTAGTGGTGTCTCATTTCTTGTAACAGCAGCAATATTCAGTGTTTCCTCGTTTTTGTTTTGATGAGATCTTAATCAGCCCATTGTCATTAATGTCAGAGCATTTCAGTTTCTGGGAAGGAAAAAACTATATTGTGTAACGTATTCTATCCTTGTGAGCCAACTGTAAACTAACCAAGTGTGATCTGTGATCAGTGATCAGCCTGAAATGACTCACATGACTGGCCCATTTGGAAACGAGCACTATAAGCACTGGGCTACAATGCTACTTAATCAAGCAATTTTTTTTGCTTATCATTTATTTTGTTCAATCTTCTTAGGAAGGACAAGTAAGCGATGCTTAGAATTGCAGACCATAGAATAATAGTTTCAAAATTATAACACAGAAAACATACTGTAATAATTAGTAAGTTCACAATTGTAAGCAGAATATCTACATCTTGGCAGATTTAGAAGAGCCTATGGCAGGAAGGGTGACCGCTGCTAATGATGCCAAAATACACTGTGTGTGATGTTAGACAGAGGAGTTAAAAGAAGAATTATCAGATATATTGGCATGGATTTCGTGCTACCTCAACATTCTCACACCCAGCTTTTTCCATCTGGAGGTTGTTTTAGGACTGGAAGGAAACAGCAACTACCTTTTCTAATCATCAAAGCAACATTACTCATAACAGATGATAAACATTGACAGACTTTCTTGCCATGTATATGTCTCCTGGCAACCTTGTCATGCTTATGCCACGGCTTCTGCCGCCAAAAGATTTTTGCTTGAATGTAGCACGCAAGAATATGAAAGGAATTCTATCAACCACTGTTGGTTTACAGAAGCTGGACCTTTAACACTCTTTGCCATTCAATTCATCATTTTGGGTATTTCTATTATCTTTGACACCATTCTAGAATAGCTCATATTGCTTTCGTGGCAGTATCTTATTTCTGATGTCCCTAAGGTGCTCTCTTTAAAGCTGTCATTGAAGTTAATCAATCTGTTTTCAGTGGTGGACAGTTGGGTGCATTTTCCACCATTCACTACTGAAAGCTAAAAAGAAAAATGGGACTATAAATCGTTTTCACTAAAATTAGAAAATATAACCCTCTGTAGACTTATATGTGATCTGAATCTTCAGTTCTTCTTCTTTGGCCTCCTTATCTCGAGAGACAATGGATACGTGCCTGGAGGTGGTCAGTGGTTTGTGAAACAGCACCTGGAGTGGCTATAAAGGCCAATTCTAGAGTGACAGGCTCTTCCACAGGTGCTGCAGAGAAATTTGTTTGTCGGGGCTGTTGCACAGTTGGCTCTCCCCTTGCGCCTCTGTCTTTTTCCTGCCAACTACTAAGTCTCTTCGACTCGCCACATTTTAGCCCCGTCTTTATGGCTGCCCGCCAGCTCTGGCAAACGCTGGCAACTGACTCCCACGACTTGTGATCAATGTCACAGGATTTCATGTCGCGTTTGCAGACGTCTTTAAAGCGGAGACATGGATGGCCGGTGGGTCTGATGGAAAAGGCTACAGATTCTAATCATTTTTAACTCTTGTTTTGAGTCCATATACTGAAACATGTATATAATTATTGAGGGGAGATTTAATTTTACATTTCTGTGCCATCAAATTAGTTTCAAAGTGGTATGATTTTATATTTTGTATCAGAAAGGCCTATGAAAGGGAGTGGTTGATGCAGTGGGCTAGACACAAGCCTTTCCCCTCTGGAACTTGGGTTCAAAATTCTGCCGGACTGATGGGATAAAAGTCTCCATTGGCTACAAGCTTCTTACATGAAATGAGTTTGAGTTGTCTCAGTCAGGTTTCTCGTGGGCATGCACTTATACTATAATCCTATCCCAAAGTTGACACTCAGTTGACGATCACACAGAGAGGTCACATGGTGACTAGTGTGTAGGAAATGGGAAACTCACTCTGATGCTTTTCTGAGGTTGGGCCTGAGGCACATTATTGAAAGAATAGAGGACACTGCTGTTCATGACCTGGGAGTGCATGATACTGATACTGGGTGTGTTCCCTTTTCCAGTCTTAATTGATTTCTCCGTGCTGAGCACAAGATTTATATATAATACAGTTACTTTTGGATTTTATATATTCACATATTTTGTAAAGGAGCCTGTGTTGAATGCAGTACTTTTTTTTTCTTCTGTTTAACCAGACTTTACAAGATTAGTTATAAAAAAAATGTTTAATAAGATCTGATTTAGAAGAAAAAAGAAATTTTGATTCCAAAACACAGAAAATTCTCTGATACTATCAGGAACATTCTTTAGAGAATGCAGAAAAAAAATCAAGACTGGAGCTGTAATGAATTATGTGTTGGGCACAGCGCATTTCATAGGCATTATTTGCAGCATAATTCCACGTTTCCATTTATTGCAGTTGATAAAAGTATAGTTAATATTATAAAAGTGAAGCTGGTATAATGCAAAGAAGTTTCATACTTTGAATTTCATCTAATTTAAGATCCTTTCAAGCTTGCCATCTGAATGCTAAATGCTTAGACGTACTGGAGCTTTCTTATGGTATTTGAGAGTAAAATATAAATTATAAAAAAGTAAACTCTCAGTAATGTTAGACTGATAACTGACAGAAGTTAATGTGAGATTATTGGGAGGGTAGAAGAGCTAGCGGATCAGGGGAAGGAGGAAGAAAGAGGCAGTTGATAATGGAGTTGGAATTTGCTTTGCCCTCCAGGCTGACCCTAAAGTGAAAAGATGATTTGGCTGTACCAATGGAGAGACAATATTTCTTCAGATGGTCAAGCCAGACTTTGGACTGTAACATGTACACTTGAGCCTGCAGTCTTCATATTTGAGATTGTGAAGGTGGGTGCTGTCACAGAGAAGCCACAAGATTATGGGACAGATTTAATTGGAATGTGGAATCAAAGCTGCTGCTGATGGAGGCAAAAGTGTTGTGGCAGGTGGAGAGCCAGCGAATATTTTGTTGGAAATTTGAGAAGGCACTAGGTTGGGGAGATGGGGGTAGGGGGCATAGTTGAGGTTGGGTGGGGTGGGGGTTGCATAGTTTTTTCTGGGAGACCTTTAATGTGGATTGGGATGCATGGATAACAAAGGAAACAAAAAACTGGTTGGAAAGTGCTTTGTCAGTGATAGAGACCTTAGTGATAGTGTGGTCTTATGTAGATAAAGCTACTGAGAATTTGGATTTGCCAGTGCAAAGACTGAGTGATTTTGGTGAGGAGAGTGCTGCAAGGGCAGTATACAATAAGGGCCTTGAAAGACAGGCAAACAGGCTGCAAAAGGGTGAGGTGTTCAAACAAGAAAGAGTCAGGAAGTAGAAATGGGTCCAGGAAGTGAGAGCCACAGTACCTTTGTCACAATTTGGACAGAGAACGTGGTGACACGTGCACCCAGATGGTTTCAGCCAGATATAGGATTTTGCTGAACTAATCCAGGATTATGCAAGAGAGTGGACATAAGGGAGGTGATGAGTAGACTTACAGTAGGAGGCCCACTGAGGCAATTGGTGAGAGAGATAGATACAGGGGTGGAATGAATGGAGAGAAGGTTACCCTGTGAAGTGGACTGGGTACATAGGTGCTGGAAGAAAGGAGTGAGGCAGTTGCTGTTGCTACTTTGAACACATTTACACAAATGTTGTGCATTAATTTGAAGGGTGATGATATTGGCATCACGCATGTCCTGTGGTACTGCTCCCTCGTGCCAGCACAGGCAAAGCAGTTCGTAGAGTGCTGAGCGTATGGCAGGCTTAGCACTCTTGATTATTTCAGGGGTAATGCCGTCCTTCCCAGGGGCTTTTCTGCTGGCTCACCCTCTATAAAAACAAAGGTGACCGCAGTGACTGCAACAACTACCATGGAATCTCCCTGCTCAGCATAGTGGGGAAAGTCTTCCATCGAGTCGCTTTAAACAGGCTCCAGAAGCTGGCCGAGTGTGTCTACCCTGAGGCACAGTGTGGCTTTCAAGCAGAGAGATCGACCATTGACATGCTGTTCTCCCTTCGTCAGCTACAGGAGAAATGCCGCGAACAACAGATGCCCCTCTACGTTGCTTTCATTGATCTCACCAAAGCCTTTGACCTCGTCAGCAGACGTGGTCTCTTCACACTACTAGAAAAGATCGGATGTCCACCAAAGCTACTAAGTATCATCAGCTCATTCCATGACAATATGAAAGGCACAATTCAGCATAGCGGTGCCTCATCAGACCCCTTTCCTATCCTGAGTGGCGTGAAACAGGGCTGTGTTCTCGCACCTACACTGTTTGGGATTTTCTTCTCCCTGCTGCTCTCACACGCGTTCAAGTCTTCAGAAGAAGGAATTTTCCTTCACACAAGATCTGGTGGCAGGTTGTTCAATCTTGCCCGCTTAAGAGCGAAGACCAAAGTACGGAAAGTCCTCATCAGGGAACTCCTCTTTGCTGACAATGCTGCATTAACATCTCACGCTGAAGAGTGTCTGCAGAGTCTCATCGACAGGTTTGCGGCTGCCTGCAATGAATTTGGCCTAACCATCAGCCTCAAGAAAACGAACATCATGGGACAGGATGTCAGAAATGCTCCATCCATCAATATTGGCGACCACGCTCTGGAAGTGGTTCAAGAGTTCACCTACCTAGGCTCAACTATCACCAGTAACCTGTCTTTTGATGCAGAAATCAACAAGCGCATGGGAAAGGCTTCCACTGCTATGTCCAGACTGGCCAAGAGAATGTGGGAAAATGGCGCACTGACACGGAACACAAAAGTCCGAGTGTTTCAAGCCTATGTCCTCAGTACCTTGCTCTATGGCAGCGAGGCCTGGACAACGTATGTCAGCCAAGAACGACGTCTCAATTCATTCCATCTTCGCTGCCTCCGGAGAATCCTTGGCATCAGGTGGCAGGACCGCATCTCCAACACAGTAGTCCTCGAGGTAGCCAACATCCCCAGCTTATTCACCCTACTGAGTCAGCGGCGCTTGAGATGGCTTGGCCATGTGAGCCGCATGGAAGATGGCAGGATCCCCAAGGACACATTGTACAGCGAGCTCGCCACTGGTATCAGACCCACCGGCCATCCATGTCTCCACTTTAAAGACGTCTGCAAACGCGACATGAAGTCCTGTAACATTGATCACAAGTCGTGGGAGTCAGTTGCCAGCGATCACCAGAGCTGGCAGGCAGCCATAAAGGCGGGGCTAAAGTGTGGTGAGTCGAAGAGACTTAGCCATTGGCAGGAAAAAAGACAGAAGCGCGAGGAAAGAGCCAATTGTGTAACAGCCCCGGGAACCAATTTTTTCTGCAGCACCTGTGGAAGAGTCTGTCACTCTAGTATTGGCCTTTAAAGCCACTCCAGGCGTTGCTCCACAAACCACTGACCACCTCCAGGCGCTTATCCATTGTCTCCCGAGACAAGGAGGCCAAAGAAGAAGAAGAAGAAGAAGAATTTGAAGAAGCTTTGCCCTGACAGTAAACTTATGTAATGTAAATCTGACATTGGGATCTGGCCTGACTAGTCAAGGCTTGGTCTAGATTTAGGTTCCATTTACACAATTGCGTATCAGTGCCAAATGCAACTGCCAGTGGAGGATGGCAAGGCCCATGCATAGGGAAACTTTGCCCTTTACGCAGAACCATACAAGTTTCACACAAAGAAAGCCATTCAGCCCATCATGTCTGTGTCAGCTGCTTGCGAGATCCAAAACTGATCACTCTGCCATACTCTCTCCCCATAGCCCTGTATCTTTCCCTACTTTAAATGTCTATTTACTTTTCTTTTAAAAGATGCAATGGCCTCCGGTTTAACTGCTTGTTGTTGCAAAGCATTCTAGACTATAACAACATCTAGCAGAAAGAAATTTCTCTGAACCTCTCTCCTCACTCTTAGTGACAATTTTAAATTAACCCATCATCATTGACTGTCTAATCAGAGAAACTAGTACTTTCTTATTAGTCCTATTAAAACCCTTCATAATGTTTAAAAGCCCTCTTTATATCTGCTCTTGGCTTCTTGCTGACAATGAAGTACTGATTGAAGCCTGAGGTGGTGGTAGGAGAGGAGATTGATAGAAAAAGGCAACTATTGAAAAGGAAGGAAGAGTGGCATTTAGCTATAAGGTGAAATAGAAGTGGTAAGATGGAAATGGCTGGGACTGGATGAGAAGGGGGGAAGCTAGAGTTGGAAGGGGACAGAGATTCTGGGAAATAGAGGCATGGAAGATTGGGACTGGAGTGACAGCTAATGTGGGCATGCACTTGAACACAAGAGAAAATCGATTTAGATGTAGAAATGCTGATGGAGTACTGGGTTTTATGATTAGTTATAGAACATAAAAGTCATGATATAGTGGTGAATCTATCTAAAACCTTAGTCAGACCACAATTGAAGATATATTCAAACAACGCCCAGTCAGAGGCTTGTATTTGAGTTGGATGACTTGGCTTCTCACTTGTATCCTTGTCCACAAATATCACCATGAAAACAGGCACAAAAGGGCATGACGGTGCTAAGTTTGACAGAGATCAGTATTGACCTATTTTAGCATTCTATTTTCCAGCATGCAGAACACCAGTCTAACACAAAAGTAAAATACTCAGATGCTGGAAATCTGAAATAAAAAACAGAACATTCTGGAAATAATCAGCAGGTCTGACAGCAACAGTGGAGAGAGAAACAGAGTTAATGTTTCAGGTCTGTGACTGAAATGTTAACTCTGTTTCTCTCCCCACAGATGCTGCCAGACCTGCTGAGTATTTCCAGTCTAACACATCCTGGTGCCCAAGGTGGCTGAGGACTGATGTCTGAGATGGAAGTTCATTTAAAGAATAGAGGATGGTATGATGAGGTTTTTAAGATTTTAATCGGCTACTTTTAATGGGTTCTTTTTGCTATTTTGCCTGATGTCAGTAAAGGTTTCATAAGCCTTTGTGACAATTTTTTCCCCTAACAATACTGTCAATCTGACATAGTTTCTAACTAAATCATTCTAACCTGGTAAGAAGTCAGAAATGGAAAAATATAGGTATAAAACTGTAGGACCAGCTGATGTCTGATATTGAAAAGAAAAAGAAAGTCTTGCATTTATATAGTGCCTTTCAAAACCACAGGACGTTCCAAAGGTCATTGCTGCCAGTGAAGTACTTTTGAAGTGTAGTCACTGTTGTAGAGTCAGAAACACAGCAGCCAATTTGCACACAGCAAACTCCCACAAACAGCAATGAGCAGGTAGTGATCAGATAATCTGTTTTTGTGATGTTGATTGAGGGATAAATTGTGGCCAAGAACTGAGGATAACTCCCCTGCTCTTTGAAATAGTGCTATGGGATATGTCCACGCCTGAGAGAGCAGACAGGCCTCAGTTTAAAGTCTCATCCAAAGGACAGCACCATCAGTACTGCACTGGAGTGTCAGCTTTGATTTTTGTGCTCAAGTCCTGGAGTACAGATCTGAAGCATTAACCCTGTTTCTCTCTGGATAGATGCTGCCAGACCTGCTGAGTATTTCAAGCATTTACTGTTTTTATTACTTTTCCTTTTCTTTGGAATGGTCTGCCAGATATGGTAGTAGAGACAAAAACATTGAGTTGGTTCAATATGCAGTTTAATGTTAATTATGGTGTTACTATAATTGAACTTCATTGGGACAAATGGCCTTTTATTATCCCAATCTTTTCTTGAATTTTTACATTCGTACATGTTTAGGACAATGTGGAGGAAAATGCACTCACATGTGTTCAAGTCTTCAGAAGAAGGAATTTTCCTCCACACAAGATCAGATGGCAGGTTGTTCAACCTTGGCCGTCCTCGAGCGAAGACCAAAGTATGGAAAGTCCTCATCAGGGTACTTTTCTTTGCTGACGATGCTGCATTAACATCCCACACGGAAGAGTGTCTGCAGAGTCTCATTGACAGGATTGTGGCTGCCTGCAACGAATTTGGCCTAACCATCAGCCTCAAGAAAATGAATACTATGGGACAGGACGTCAGAAATGCTCCATCCATCAATATCGGCGACCATGCTCTGGATGTGGTTCAAGAGTTCACCTACCTGGGTTCAACTGTCACCAGTAACCTCTGTCTCGATGCAGAAATCAACAAGCACATGGGAAAGGTGTCCGCTGCTATGTCCAGACTGGCCAAGACAGTGTGGGAAAATGGCGCACTGACACGGAACACAAAAGTCCGAGTGTTTCAAGCCTATGTCCTCAGTACCTTGCTCTACGGCAGCGAGGCCTGGACAACATATGTCAGCCAAGAGCGACGACTCAACTCATTCCATCTTCGCTGTCTCCGGAGAATCCTTGGCATCAGGTGGCAGGACCGTATCTCCAACGCCGAAGTCCTGGAGGCGGCCAACATCTCCAGTATATACACCCTACTGAGCCAGCGGCGCTTGAGATGGCTTGGCCATGTGAGCTGCATGGAAGATGGCAGGATCCCCAAGGACACATTGTACAGCGAGCTCGTCACTGGTATCAAACCCACCGGCCGTCCATGCCTCCACTTTAAAGACGTCTGTAAACGCGACATGAAGTCCTGTGACATTGACCATAAGTTGTGGGAGTCAGTTGCCAGCGATCGCCAGAGCTTGCGGACAGCCATAGAGGTGGGGCGAAAGAGTGGTGAGTCGAAGAGACTTAGCAGTTGGCAGGAAAAAAGACAGAAGTGCAAGGAGAGAGCCAACTGTGTAACAGCCCCGACAACCAATTTTATCTGCAGCGCCTGTGGAAGAGTCTGTCACTCTAGAATTGGCCTTTATAGCCACTCCAGGCGCTGCTCCACAAACCATTGACCACCTCCAGGCGCTTCCCCATTGTCTCTCGAGACAAGGAGGCCAAAGAAGAAGGACAATGGGAAGGAAGGATGAGTTCTAGCCTACAGTGCAATGATGGAAATGAATTATGCCAAGAGACTTTCTAGTAGTCTCATTACAGCCAGTTTCCTCACAAACTGATTACAGACCATTTAAAAAAATAAATGAAATAAAAGTCTTGACATAAATTGGGTCAGACCACTTTGAGAAATGTACAATATGTTTCTAATGTAATTTTTGAACCAGATTGTGCCAGAATGACAAATACTGTGGTTTGAAAAGGACACTATAAATGAAGTGCAAGTTAATACTGTGCTGTAGGCTTTATTTTTACAGTTAAATATTGTGCCAATTCAGCAAGTCATCTCATTCATGCCATTCATTTCTGCCTCTGACCATAAATATGGCACCAAGATTAAATAGAACATTTCTGAATTCATGGTGTCCTTAAAATCAACTGTAAGACTGTACTATTTGAGTTTTCATTTCTTGTGCAGATAACTGATCTTTCCATTCAATCTTTCCATCCTTGGCAGACAAAAACAAATTTTAGTAGAAATCTTTCTACCTTAAATATTTGTTTAAAACTTTTTAAAATGAAAATGTTTTCATGCAAGTGTGTCTAAAATGTTGTGATAAAAATTATACAAATGGCTGTCATTCTGATCTCTTGAAATTTATTCTGGAAAATATTTAGAGCTGTGAAGGGTGGAGCATATTTACTTAACTCTTGCATGTCTGCAATAGAATTTCTGCACAATGTTCAACAATCGTAGAAGAATAAAATCTTGTGTGTGCTTTTCGATTAAAGAAAGGGTTGTATCCCATGCATTCAACTAATAAAAAGTTAATTGGCACAATTAATAGGAATGCTCATTTAGTGGGTGCATTAAGCCACTGATTGCAATCCCTATGCAGCTTAATGGAAAAATATGGCTTAGATATTGAACAGTCCTTGGATTGCTCGTCATTATGCATGATAATTAGCTGGTGCTGCAATCTGTTTGTTATTGTAGTAATAATTGTGCAATCCTATTGCTTTATGTATCTAAAAAATTAAAGTGAATAATTGATACTTGGGCACCTTGGATTCAGTCCAGATAGTGCCTTTGACTTAATAGGAGGAACTGATAAAGAGAAAAAAACTGAAGTGCCTTATTTCCCCTTTTTCCTCCTTACTCTTCTCCATAACTAACAGCCCACATGACCATAGAGGTGGCTATATCATGGGTTTTTCTGAGATATTTTACCGAGAGAAACACCTTAACCAAATCACCCACCCAAGATGGGAAAACATGTTCCACAAAGATCGATGGTGGGACCACTGTTGTTCACTAGTTATATAAATGACTTGGACTCTTGAATCAGAAGTATAATTTGAAAATTTGTGGATGGTATCAATTTGGCGGGGTGGGGGTGTAGTTAATACGGAAGAGGACTGAAACAAAATACACGAAGACGTTAATAAACTTGCAGAATGGATGTGTAATTGGCAAATGAACTTCAATATAGATAAGGTAATATATTTGGTGCATATTGGTAAGAAGAATAGGAAGAGGCCACATATTCCTTGGAAAATAAGTGGGATAGAGAAACAGAGGGATCTTGGGGCACAGATACACAAATCACTAGAAGTAGGGATGCAAGTTAATAAGGTCATAAAAAAAAAAATCAAAGAAACTGGTGTTCATTTCCAGAGGGAAAGAATTAAAAAGCAGACAAGTTATGTTAAACTTGTATACTGAACAGGCTGGAGCTCTTGGCTCGAAAAGATTACTGAAGATCAAGGTCTTTAAGAATGAGAAAGGGTTTGATAGGGTAGATGTAGGGAAGATGTTTCTACTTGCAGCGCAGACCAGAACTTGGGGCAATAAATATGATAGTCAATAATAAATCCAATAGGGGATTCAGGAGAAATCTCTTTACCCAGAGAGTGGTGAGAATGTGTAACCTGCTACCACAAGCATTTCAGCAAAAGCTAGATAAACAGATGAAGAAGAAAGAAATAGAAGGATATGTTGGTGTAATTTGATGAAGAAGGATGGGAGGAGGCTTGTGTCGAGCATAAACACCATCATGAAATTACCTGTTGGGCTGAATGGCCTGTTTCTGTGCTGTCAATACTATTTAATACTATGTGTTATGTAAGAGAGGAAAATTATTGATAAATAGGCAAATAACTGTCCGCTTGAGGGAAGAGAATCCTTGCTCAAAGCAACTCAAGATGCAGGTTCTGGTTTATCAAACCCATTACTTCAAGTTTACCCACTGTCAACTGACGAAAATTAATGAATTTTTTCACCAGATGCCTTCCCCTGTCCGTGATAACACACCCGCCTATGGGAATAATATCAAGCACCCTGCTTGAGTCCGTTTTTCACATTCTCACCAAGTGTGAAAGGTAATTAGGAAAGCTAATCGAGTGTTATCGTTTATTGTGAGGTGAATTGAATACAAATGTAGGGAGGTTATGCTTCAGCAATGTAGGGCATTGGTGAGACCACATCTGGAGTACAGTGTACAGTATTGGTCTCCTTATTTAAGGAAGGATGTAAATGTGTTGGAAGCAGTACAGAGAAGGTTTACTAGACTAATATCTGGAATGGGTGGGCTGTCTTATGAGGAAAGATTGGACAGGCTAGGCTTGTATCCGCAAGAATTTAGAAGAGGAAGAGGCGACTTGATTGAAACGTATAAGATCCTGAGGGGTCTTGACAGGGTGGATGTGGAGAGGATGTTTCCCCTTCTGGGAGAACCTAGAACTAAAGGTCACTGTTTAAAATTACGGGTCGCCCATTTAAGACAGAGATGAGGAGAAATCTTTTTTCTGAGAGTTGTGAGTCTTTGGAATTCTTTGCCTCAAAAGGCAGTGGAAGCAGAGTCTTTGAATATTTTTAAGGCAGATGTGGCTAGATTCTTGATGAGCAAGGGGGTGAAAGGTTATTGGGGGTAGATGGAAATGTGGAGTAATGAGTTCAGCCATGAACTTATTGATTGGCGGAGGAGGCTCGAGGGGCTGAGTGGCCTACTCCTGCTCCTAATTTGTATGCAGCTCCTGTTCCATCATTTGGAGGGCCTGCTCCTCAACTTCAGGCTCCACTTCAGTCCCACACGCCTGATGTTTACTGAGGATCTCCTCGTGGATTGCTTCTAGACCTGTCCAAAGTGGCCATCCAAAGGTCCAGAATGGACGCAGCCCATAGAGGTGGGTCGCTCTGGCTACCTGCCTCTCTTCAGCATTGTCTAGATATTAAAGATATGAAGGTATATGAGAATAGTGCGGGAAAATGGTGTTGAGGATCAACCACGATCTAGTTGAATGGCGGAGCAGGCTTGAGGCATCAAATGGCTTATTCCTGTCCCTATTTCTATTTCCTATGTTCCTATGTTCACACTGCAAAAATGTTGCAACAATCCATAGTTGATGCTGTTGGCAGTGGGCTGCAATGAAAAGCCTAACATTCCAGATTCTCTTTCAAACTGTTTCGTGGTGCATTCCTGCTGCCTCAGCAAATTGATCTTGTAAGTAGCTGAGCAATATGGTCTATGAAAATCAGCAAGATCTGAGCAATAACATCCCTACCTTCATGCATCAGCTATGACTCAGTGTTGGTGCCAGCCCTGATTCCAGTCAACTTGTCAGTGGTTGACCAAATCTGACATTTTACAGATGAATAGAGCATCTTCGCATCAGAAACAGCAAGTTTGTTGGGGAAGATTGTTAATAATTTTCCAGATGATCAATGCACAATTTAGGACAGTCAGTAGCTTTTTTGGGACAGTTAGAGCGAGTTCCAGGATAGAACTGTTGACTTCAGGATGTTCCAAAGTGCTTCATAGCCAATGAAGTACTTTTGAAGTGTGGTCAATGTAGACAAATGCATTAGCCAATTTGTGCACAAGGCCCAACAAAATTTAATTAGATAAATAACCATTTATTTGTTTTAGTGATGTTGGTTGAGAGATTAATGCTGGCCTTTAGATCTGCAAAAGTTTCAGCTGGCTCTGATCATAGGGATCTTTGTAGTAAACTGGCTTGTTCTCCAGCTACTTTGTCTCCAAGATAGTGTGAGATTTTAATCCATACTATGTTAAACAGGCAGATGTCCAGTCACCAAAATGAGGAAGCAAATGACAGTCTCTGATCCACAACTGTTTTATTGACCATTCATAGCTCAGTCCAAACATCAGTTTCACTCTTTCCTTCTGGACTAACTCTCTGTCCAGTGGCAACTCCCCAACTGAGCAAAAAACCAGCTCTTAAATACAAAACTATAATGAGCATCACCTGCTCTGTATTAACACTGAAGTGAGTCCTGTTTAATGAAAGGGACTAGCATTTTCAATATTGTCATACTAGACCATAAGATCTTGAATTTCTTTATTCTGAATGAAAAGCTCAAGATGCAGAATGCTATTAATAAAATTGCATTATCTTGAAGACCTAGCATTCAGTAATTCATGCCTTTAAAGACATTCAAATCAAAACTATAAGCTCACCAAACATTACTGGCGATGCTGCTGTTTTGTTAAAGAATGGCTTAACTTTCTTTTCATTCAGCACAATACTGTTTTCCCAAGCACTCTAGTGGTACTAATTATAGATAAGCATCAATCCTGTCAAACCCGGTCAGAGTCAGAGGGCCACCTATGTATTAAAGTTGTATATCAACTTTTAACTTGTAGTTTGAACAGCTCAGTAATGTAACATCTTCAAAATTAAAATACAGCAATTTTTAAGATTTAAAATTATTTATGAGTTAATTGATCTTTGCCTGTTATAACTAAGTGCAAGACTATCTAATTTTACATATGGATATATTGTCATGGTCCTATACTTTTTTTTTTCGGGAATATGCGGTTTGCCTTTAAGACTTGCAAAGGATCAGTATTGCTTTAAGAACCAGCAAACCTCAGGAGTCATAGAAAGGTGCATTTTTGGTTGCCGTTAGAAATAGCCATTTGGAGACTGTGATTCAAAGGGTGCATTCTCGTTGCCATAAATACAGCCACTGGGAGTGAGTCTCGTGTTACATTTGTTACAATTTAATTTTGAACTGGCTTTTAGTTGAAGACAATTTGTTCTAACAGGACACACAGACAGAGGACACAGCTGTGGTGTCAGCACCTAGAAAAAGAGCTCTCAGCCATTTAAACTGAAGGAATAGGAATTTAGTCTGTTTAATTATTATCTCTCAAAATTCTAAAACATCAAGCCAAAACAGAGATCTCTGGTAATTTAAATTGAAGAAAGGGAAGGTAGACTGTGACGATCTTTTATCCCTCAAAACTCTAAAGTCAGATTGATTCTGTTGAAAGTGTTTGCAAGTCGTTAATTGTTGAAATTCGCTGGAGAAGGAAAGCAACATTCTGTGAGGACTTCAAGCAACATTGGACTGTAAATTTGCAAGGACTCTAATTTTTTCTATTTTAAATGTTGTTTATATCGTCATAGTGTTTAAGAATTTAGTTCTTCTAATTAAAGAGTTAATTTGTTGATTTAAAGACACCTGGTTTGGTTAGCCTCATTTGGGGGTTAATAGATGGTACAATTTGGCTGGGTCTCTCTTTAATTTGGAAAGTTTTAAATGATATGTTAGGCGATCTGTGGAGCGACGGGATTGAATTAACTGTGCATTTTTCCCACCACAATCAGAATTGTATATTTTGATTGGGGGCTTTGGAGCGGTCGGTCGTAACAATATGGATCGGACAGCTTATTACATAGGATATATGGGACAGAAATAGGTCATTTGGCCCAACCAGTCATTGCCAGCGTTTATGCTCCATTTGAGCCTCCCCCCATCTTTTTTCATCTAAATCTATCATCGTAACCCTCTACTTCCTTCTCCCTCATATGCTTGTCTAGCTTCCCCTTATATGCATTTATACTATTCGCTTCCACCACTCCCTGTGGTAACAAATTCCACATTCTCACCACTCTTTGGATAAAGAAGTTTTTTTGAATTTCCTATTGGAATTCTTGGTGACTATCTTATATAGATGGCCTCTAGTTATGTTCTCCCCACAAGTGAAAACATTCTGTATCCACTCTGCAAACCTTTCATAATTTTAAAGACCTCTATAAGGTCACCCCTCGGCCTTTTTACAGGAAAAAGGTGACCCAGCCTCTCAATCCTTTCCTTATATGTATACCCACGCATTTCTGGTGTATTCCTTGTAAATATTCTCTGTACCCTCTCTGGTCCCTCTATATCCTTTCTGTAATATGGTGACCAGAACTGCATGCAGTACTCCAAGTGTGTTTTAAACAAGGTTCGATACAAGTTCAACATAACCTCCCTAGTTTTAAATTTTATCTTCTAAAAATAAAGCTAGTGCTTGGTTTGCTTTTTTTTTTAATGGCCTTGCTAATCTGTGGTACAACTTTTATTGATTGGTGTGTTTGTTAAATGGCCCAAGGTTTCTCGCGTTGAAGTGACCTTTCAAGCTGTAATCATCATTTCTCGACAGCTAGCTCCTGATGTAGAAATATCAGTGTCAGGTTCAATTGGGGAACCTGAATTTTGTAGACCATATTACATGTGCCTTGTTCTGAATTTTATAAGTATTGAATTTCAATATGGGAATTTTATGGAAAGTGTGTGTTTCAAAATATTTGTATAGACCAAGTTTAAGTATACGTATAGTTGACCTATTGTTCAAACATTTTGATTGGCAAATTAAAGTACGAATGCTTAACATACCTTTACTATATCCCTGTTTAAACAGTTGTTAACCAACAAGCAAACAGAACAGTGCTAGTGTGAGAATAGCATGCCCAGTAAAGGATCTGTACATGCTAATTAGAATTTCTACCATACCATTTATTTTTGTCTCAGAAATTCAATTCTTTGGAAATTTAGTGAAAGGCGACCCAGGTTTGCTGGAATTTTTGAAAATGCATTTTGATGAAATGTGACATCTCTTCTGCTAGAAGCTTTTCCTTGGTTTTGTTGCTGAATGTACTTGTAGCACCCAGACATTGGATGAAATTGCTCAAATCGAAGTACAGAGGATTGTTAGCTCGGGCTATGAGATCCTGTTAAATATTTTGATAACTTTCCCAACACATGCAGACACGACAGGCGATTTTTGAAGTGCTGCAGAGGCGAGCACAGAGGTGGGAGGGCCCACAATTTCTCGCTGCAGACCGTTGTGGCAGTTTTACAGCAACTTTCTGCCTCTGGACCATTGTTGTACTGTCTGGATTGGGGGCCGTGGGGGTGGGGGTGATGGCTACCTGCCCACAAGCAGCGGGTAGACAATTAGGCAACCTAAAGATCCTATTAAGGCCATTCTGCCAACACCATAGGACTTTTCCAGTAGCATGTGGGCCCCCTCCCGCTGAGGTTGAATCCCAGCTGAGGGATGAAGGCAGCCTCCAGGCGGTAGACTGGGGGGGTGGGGGTGTCCTGCGCTCCATCCTACCATTCAAGGACCCCCCCCCTCCGCAAGTACAATTGGCAGAGGACTGCAGCTGCAGGCCTTCCTGCGGAGGGATTCCCTCACCATGATGACAGCCTGGCAGCCATGGTTGCTTCTTAACTTTAAGTTTTTAAAGTCTTCAGAGGGCACCTCCATCTTGAGGCACCCTCTCTCCATCACCTACCTACATCAACAGCTTCCACCTCTGATGGTGGGGCTGTCAATCTGTCAATGCTGGAGGGCCTACTATTGACCCTTCAGCCTCGGAAGCATGCCTGCCATCCTTAATTGGACAGGTCTCCCAAAAACAGCCACTCAATTGGCCATCTCCTCATCTCCAGGGTTCCACAGTTCAGCAGTTCCGGGTTCCTGACTTGGAACTCAGCCTGGTGTCAGGATCGGGACCCTGGAACGAAAATCCAGCCCTAGGTAACAGTATTTGATTGGAGGTGAATATATGTACATACGAACATATGAATTAGGAGCAGGAGTAGGTCACGTGGTCCTTTGAGCCTCTGCCATTCAACAAGATCATGGCTGATCTGATTGTAACCTCAACTCCACATTCCCGCCTACCCCCAATAACCTTTCACCCCCTTGCTTATCAAGAATCTATCTACCTAAAAAATATTCACTCTGCTTCCACTGCCTTTTGCGGAAGAGAGTTCCAAAGACTCCTGACCCTCTGAGACAAAAACATTTCTCCTCATCTCTGTCTAAAATGGGCCACTCCTTATTTTTAAACAGTGACCTAGATTCTCCCACAAGAGAAAACATCCTTTCCACATCCACCCTGTCAAGACCCCTCAGAATCTTATATGTTACAATCAAGTCACCTCTTCCTCTTCTAAACTCCAGTGGATACAAGCCTAGCCTGTCCAACCTTTCCTCATAAGACAACCCACCCATTCCAGGTGTTGGTCTAGTAAACCTTCTCTGAACTGTTTCCAACGCATGTACATCCTTCCTTAAATAAGAAGACCAATACTGTACAGAGTCCTCCAGATGTGGTCTCACCAATGCTCTTTATAACTGAGGCATAACCTTCTTTTGTATTCAATTCCCCTCGCAATAAACAATAACATTCTATTAGCTTTCCTAATTACTTGCTGTACCTGCATACTAACCTTTTGCGATTCATGCACTACTATACATTTCCTAACATACCGTTCACGTTCTTGTTCAAGGAGGTTGGTGAATTCATCGCTCTTTTCCATGTATTCCACATGCTTCTTTTTCTCATCCTCCAATTCATCTACTGTCTGTCTGTGGTATCTTTCCACCAGGAGAAGTTGCTCTAACATTCGTCTGTGAGTCTCTTTCTGTTTTTCAACTAGTTTGTCAAGCTGTATTTAGAAAAAAATTATGTTTCATTGTGTACCTTAAAACTGGGAATTATTTGTTCACAAACATAATTTGTGAAAAATAAATAATTACAGTTCAAATTTCCTTGCGGGTTCTGCAAGGAGTCCTGCAATGACTTGGACACAACCCACTGGAAAACAACAGGGACTCAGTTGCACTGGGTTGCCAACAATTCTGGGATTTATTTTGTGGCCTTGTTCACAGTGGAACTTATGCCTACCACTTACAAGGCCAATAATGTTGGGGCAGACTCTCACTTCCCATTTCCCCAGCTCAATCAAGATCCTGTGTAGGACTGGCAGCTAGCACACTGATAATGATAAGATGGGGTCTAGTGAACCAGAGGATCCAGCCAATGCTTCTGTGAAGACTGGGATTACATAGAGGCTCGTGAGCACTCAGTAGCCTCTTGGTAAAGCAGGGCAGGTGCCAGATTATTTTGCTGCATGGGGCAAGTGGGAGCTTAGGATGCATCTTTAGTGGTGTGGGTACCTATGGCCCCATGGAGATTGTGCACGTCTGCTGAGTCAGTCAGAGTCAGGACTGAGCGGCATCATGGGTATGATCCTTGTAAACTGCTGGGATCACATCTCATGGATTTTTGGGGCCTGTATTTTTATGCATAAAAAATTTATTGCTGTGGCTGATTATAATTCCTTCTCGATAGATGAACACTCGGCAGTCAAAGCCTTTGACTGCCTACTTATTATTTACCATTGTATTCATTGGCAGGTTTAGGAATTCATTTTGCATCCTGCCTCAGAAACCTCTCAAGCTTTTGGAGATTAGGCTTCCCATCTGCCATGAGGGAATTAAAAATTTATAAATAAGATTCATTTATTTCAAAAATGGTATCAAGGCAATTTATATTCAGATTTATTTTTAAATTCCAGTTTGTCACTTTTTAAATTGATCTTTTCTTTAAAATAAATGAATTCCATAATCGTAAATGGGGATTTAAACCCAGATGGCCTCAGTGTCATTTGCAAAGAGAATCAATCCACAGTCCTGGAACGTAGGAGTATGTGAAGAAAATAACTGACCCCAGGCAGCCAATTGATTTGTAGGTGAAGTATTTGTACCTGCTGCGAAGGAACTCTGCCACAACAGAGTTTTTCTTTTCACTTTGATAAACTTCAGTGCTTGAATTTAAAAATTATGGTGTTGGTTTAGGGAGGAACCAATTGGCCAAGTTTTGTGCTCCTTATTATACAGTGGCTTTTGCTAGAAATGGAGATGTTTGCCACATAGGACATTACCACAGCTGGCTGTTATGTCTCCCTTTGGTCAATAGACTGCCAACAGTAATTTCCTCAGTTCATACATGAGGAATAATTGTTTGGGTGAGACCCCGAAGATCTGCCAACATCCATTCAAAATTGTGCCCTTCAAGAAAAGAAAGTAGAAGGTTGTAACACCAGAGGGAATATTTTTTTCCCTATTTACTTTATCAAAACCTCTCATCATCTTGAAAATCTCTATTAGGCCACCACCTAACCTTGTCTCTTTTTCAAGGAAAACAGTCCTAACTTTTACAACCTCTCCCCTCATCCCAGTTAACATACTGGTAAACCTCCTTTCTACTCTTTTTATAGTGCCTTTACATCTTTCTGAAGTTTGGTGCCTAAATTTGTTTGTCGTACTCCAGCTGAGTCCAGTATGATCTCTTGGTTTGATATTCTATTCCTGTATTTATAAACTCAAGTAATGCATGTTTTTTTAAATCAACTTATCAACTTGCCCTGCCACCTTTAAGGATTTGTGTATATGGACACCTAAATCTCTCTGCTCATCAACACTTTTGTGCCATTTGTAGTGTACTGTCTTTCAAAATTGATCCCCCAAAGAGTAAAACTTCACATTTCTCTGTATTGCACCTCATATGCCATACTTCTGCCCATTTCACCATCCTGTCTTCTTTGGCCTCCTTGTCTCGGGAGACAATGGGTAAGCACTTGGAGGTGGTCAGTGGTTTGTGGAGCAGCGTCTGGAGTGGCTATAAAGGCCAATACTAGAGTGACAGACTCTTCCACAGGTGCTGCAGAAAAAATTGGTTGTCGGGGCTGTTACACAGTTGGCTCTCCCCTTGCGCTTCTGTCTTTTTTCCTGCCAACTGCTAAGTCTCTTCGACTCGCCACACTTTAGCCCCGCCTTTATGGCTGCCCGCCAGCACTGGCGATCGGTGGCAACTGACTCCCATGACTTGTGATCAATGTTACAGGACTTCATGTCGCATTTGCAGACGTCTTTAAAGCGGAGACATGGACAGTCGGTAGGTCTGATACCAGTGGCGAGCTCGCTGTACAATGTGTCCTTGGGGATCCTGCCATCTTCCATGCGGCTCACATGGCCAAGCCATCTCAAGCGCCGCTGACTCAGTAGTGTGTATAAGCTGGGGATGTTGGCCGCCTCGAGGACTACTGTGTTGGAGATGCGGTCCTGCCACCTGATGCCAAGGATTCTCCGGGGGCAGCGAAGATGGAATGAATTGAGACATCGCTCTTGGCTGACATACGTTGTCCAGGTCTCGCTACCGTAGAGCAAGGTACTGAGGACACAGGCTTGATACACTCGGACTTTTGTATTCCGTGTCAGTGCGCCATTTTCTTACGCTCTCTTGGCCAGTCTGGACATAGCAGTGGAAGCCTTTCCCATGCGCTTGTTGATTTTTCCTAAAGCCTATAACTGTTCTCATTATGATCTATTACTTTGCCAAGTTTTGTATCACCTACATACTCTTATAATGCTATTCCCTATATCCGAGTCTAGGTCATTTATGAAAATTACAGAGTAATTGACCCAAAACTGACTCCTAAGAGACACCACTGCAAACCACCTCCCAGTCTGAAAAACAGCTATCCACCTTTGCTCCTGTCACTGAGCTCATTTTCTGTCCATCCCGTTACTTTCCCCTTAATTTCATGCGTTTCCATCTTCTTAATAAGCCTCCTGCATGACACTTTGTTGAATGCCTTCCAAGAGTCCATATATACACCATCCACTGCACAAGCTTGATCAACCTTCTCTGTTACCTCATCAAAGAATTCAATCAAGTTACTCACACACTATGGCCAGGATTTTATGCCTCTGAAATGAATGGCAATTGAGGCAGTGGGGGGGACGTAAAATTGCTTGGTGGCATCAGGTCGGCTCTCTAACTTCATCACGCTGGGGCTGTGTTTTACAAGCAGTGAACAGGAACCTGCGTGGGGACACCGCTTGTGTTTTCAAAATGAGCAATTGACAGTCATTTAAGATAGTTAACAAGGCAATAAACACCAATTTTATAGGCCCCTCTGGATTTACTGGTAAGCCCATGGGGGACAAGGGGCATCGGAGCCTTGGCATGTTTTAAAGGACGGCAAAGGAGCAGCAGCTGTTGTCATTGCTGCATTCAGTAGCAGTGAAGTGAGGCATTTTTCAGTTGTAGGTAGGAAGGAATTGGGAAGCCATTGATCTGGGTTCGCCGCCCCCCACCAATGATGCCATTGTGGTCCTGGCAGGGGGATCATTTGAGAGGGGCCTAAGAGGCGGGTGTTGCAGCAGCTACTGGCAGGTGGCCCGGTCACTGCCAGTCTGACTAAGTGCCATGGGCATCGTTCATTCAGGAGGAGGGCCATCCAGTGAAGAGGAGAACCAGAAATGGAGGAAGATGTGGATTTTTTCCAAGGATGCTGGATGGTTCAGTTTATTGAGGATGATGGAGGGTTCAATGTTCAGAGGATTTTTGCAGGCTTGACTGTTCAGAGGATGGTTGCAGGGATGAGTGCTGCAGCAAAGGGCGTTTGCATCAGGGCTCGGGTGCTGGGGACCCTTTAAACATGGAGCCAACACTTGCTTCCACATCAGGTGACAATGTGGTCACCACCTCAGTGCCTGCCTCCGGCCGCTGAGTGATCAGCCACCCCACCTGCTGGCCGTTAATTGGCCAGCTGATGAGAGATCACTACGGGAACAGGGGTTGGAGGGGGAGGGCCTTCGCTACCCGTTTCCGTTCCATCTTTCCTTTCCAACCGGGTCTCATAAAATCCTGGCTAGTTTGCCTTTAAAAACTTTATGTTGTCTGTTCTTGATTAATTCATGTCTTTCCAAATGAAAGTTTATTTTTTCCCTAATGGTTTCCAATAATTTGCTCACCACCGATGTTAGGCTGACTAGCTTGCAGTTTCCTGGTTTATCCCTCTAGGCTTTCTTGTACAGTGATATAACATTAGCAACCGTCCAGTCCTCTGCCACTACTTCTGTATCCAATGAGAATTGAAAGATTGTGACCAATGCCTCTGCTATTTCTACCTTTGCTTCTTTCAGGAACCCAAGATGTATTCTATCTGGACCAGGGAACTTACCAGCTTTCAGTAATGCTAATCCTTTTCTTATGTTTTCTCCATTATTAGCCTGCCCATAACTTCCCTCGCCTCTTTTAGTGTAACTTTCACATCATCTGCTTCCTTTTTGAAAACAGATTTAAAAAAAAAATACTCATTTAATACTTCTGCCATATCTTCTGCCTTCACCTGAAGATTTCCCTTTGGGTCCTTAGTGAACCAACTTTTTCCCTAGCAAATCATTTACACTTTATATGTTTATAACATGTTTTAGGGTTCAATTTAATGTTGCCTGCTAATCCTTTCATGTAACCTCTCTTTGTTCTCCTGTTGTTTTCATAATCTTCCTGGTTATTAACTGAATCTTGCTCCTGATATTTGTCACAAATCTCCTTTATCTGTTTCTGTGTTATTTTAATTTTTATTTCCTTTGTCATTCAGGGTGCATTAGGTTTGGATGTTCTACCTTTTCCTTTTAAAGGAATATGCCTAGTTTGCACCTAAACACTCTACACAATCCATTTGGTTTGAGTTGAGAAGCAAAAAGGGTGTGATCACGCTACTGGGGGTATTCTATCGGTCTCCAAATAGTGAGAGAGAGAGGGATAGAGGGGAAAATCTGCAGGAAAATCATAGAGATGTGCAAGAACTATAGAGCAGTGCTATTGGGGGCCTTTACTTACCCATCTATCGATTGGGGTAATGTTCAAGTAAAGGGTAAGGAGGGAGAGGAATTTCTGAAATGTATTCAGGAGAACTTCCTTGACCAGTATGTTCTCGGTCGACTAGGAAGGAGGCATTGCTGAATTTGGTGCTGGAGATTGAGGTGGACTAAGGGGACCAAGTGTCTGTGGGAAAACTTTTGGGTAGGAGTGATGAACATATAAGGTTTAGATTAGTAATGGAGAAGAGCAAGAAACAATATAAAGTAGAACTTCGAACTTGGAAGAGGGCTGACTTCAATGGGATAACAGGGGATCTAGCCAGGGCAAAATGGAACCAAAGCTTGACAGGAAAAATTGTAATGGAACAGTGGGCAATCTTTAAGGAGGAAATGTATCAGGTACAAGCTAGGTGTATTCCAAAAAGGAGGAAAGGTAAGGGAACCAAAACCAGGGCTCCTTGGATGACGAGGGAGGTAGAGAATATGATGAAACAAAAAAAGAGGGTGTATGATGCATGCCAGGTGAATTCTTCAAGTGATAACCAGGCCAGATACAATAAATTGAGAGGAGAAGTGAAGAGGAAAATAAAACTGGCAAGGAGAGAATATGAGAATTGACTGGTAATTAACATAAAAGAGAACCTAAAAGTCTTCTATCGATATGCAAATAATAAGAGAGGCAGGGTGGGGCCGATTAGGGACAAAGAGGGTGATATACCCTGAGAGTTGCAGGGCAAGGCTAGAATACTTAATGAGTATTTTGTATGGGTGTTTGTGGCAAAACATGCCTGCCTATGTGGGACATGAATCTTCCAGGTTTTCGATGTTACAAAAGTTTTTGAAACTGTGCAGTGAATGTTTCTTATATGGACATAACACATTAGTGCACTACTGTTAAGACCAGGTGAGAAAGGGGTCTAGGGTTCCCTCTCAGCCTTCACCTGATCTTACCATAACAGGGTTTAATTTTAAACACACTTTTTTAGCTCCCTATTAGTGAATCCTTGCTCACTAACTTCCAATTATAAGGCAAAGAACCTAGCCAAACAGGTTTTCTTAGGTTTAAAGAAAAAAGGTTGAACTTTATTAAACTTAAACTCTAATTCAGTTAACGCCTACAGATACACGATGTGCCCATGTTAGCATGCATACGTGATACACACATGCAGATAGAGACTGAAAAGAGCAGAAGAAATAAAGTGGAAAAGTTTGAGACAATATCTGAAGATGGTTTTGGTTACTGTTCTTTGCGCTCGCTGTAAAGTCCATGATTGTTGGTCGGACTTACTTTTCGTTGGGGCTCAGTATTCTTCTTAAACCTTGTTCAATGTAGGAGACTTTTCTCCCTTGAAGTTCATGTGTCCTGAGTGGGTCCAGAGGCTTGTGAGAAAGAGATGGGAGCAACAGGGGAGGTCTTCTCACTCCAGGAGCAAGCAGTCTTTTTCAGTTCAAATTCTTAGTACAATTCAGAAAAACCCAGGTTGCCAAGCAGGTTAGTCATGTGACTAGCTGGTCTGACCATGTCTTTTTGGGGATTCTCTTGTCTTAGCTGACCCTGGAATGTCTCTTCTTGCACACAATACCTGGTGCTCAAAGTCCATTGTGGATTAAGTTGGAGCAGAGAATAGCCCCTTTGCCCCTCCAGGCACTGTCTATTAATATGCAAATGTTCTTTCCAGCCAGGGCTGATCTGTTTAACAAGTCGTTTCCTTGCTCCAGCAGCAGTTTAAAATCAATGTTCATATGACAAAATTAATATGCCTCATTCCTGGCAAGTGGGTGGTCTGCATGACACTACACTTTCAGCCACGCTGGTTCATTATGAAGTTTACATTTATTCTTGTGACAACCTTAACTATCCATAAATAGAAAAATAAACACTGGCAATATCAATGGCCACAGTGGGTATTGGATAAAAAACCTAATTTTCTCTCCTGTGATGTCATTCACTACCTATAATACAAGCATAAGATGGTCTTTAGATTTCTAGTTTAAGGTAATTTTAATTATGCTGTATGATTGGCAGGAAACACCACCCTGTAGATGGTGTACTCCACTTCCATTTTGTACTGCATCTATTTGTTAGGCTGAAAGTTGATGGGACTTGCCAATGAAAATAGCAATCTGGCATGTAGCGGACAGACAACCTATGGTCCTTGGTTGGGATTCAAGTACTTTGCTTATTTGATTAGGGGAGAGAGGAAGTGATTATAACGTTTCAAATTAAATTTTCAAAGAGTTAAAGTAATGGTCTATTGCTAATAATTTGGCATCTAATTTGAGATCACTAGCAAAACTTTATAGGTTACATTGCATAAACCACATACCTCGGCCATTGGTTTTTCACAGATGTCTTCCTGTAGTGAGTCTGCTTTTGCTTGGATTGTGTCCCGTTGGAGAGCTTGTAGCACCTTCTTTGGCATAACAAAGCCATACTGTGCTTCCAGAAGTGCCAAGTCAATTTTTTCCGCTTTTAGTACAGTTATTACTTCATCCCGGGCCTAAAACAAATCCACACAACATGAAGCACTGGCATATTTTGTCACTTGTTGATTTATGGAGAATACTGTATATTGAAGATTTTCTTACATGTTCACATGTATTGTGGATAAGCTTGCTCGTGTGAAAAATTCTCTTCCATTAAAATGTAAAATTAAGCTTTACTGTGTCGGGTGAGATGAAATACCTTCAGAAATTATGCGTATTTCTTGTTTTACTGAGTTGATAGGCCAATGCAAATTTGGACTAAATGTTGAACACCAACGATCCCATGGTTGCAAAGCCATTTTTGAGCTGTTTAAAACATAAAGGTTGACTTATATCCCAATGCACCTGGCACATTTGCTCTGTTGATCTCAGTGCATACTCAGTTCTTTATGTTTTTCAGCCCTCTTAGCCTTTTCTTTTGTCTTTTTTTCTTAACCCTGTGGTTTTGAATATCTGGTTTAAATTTAGTCTGTTCCCTGTAAGAAACTGACCAGAATTAAAAACAGCATTTCTGTAGAGGAGATTTTTGCACAACTTACTGAGGTGTTCATGGACAGAAGTTGGCAGAAATTGAGAAGAAAATTATACACAAAATATAATTTAAAACACTCAGAAACTGAGGCAAATTGAAATTGGTAAAATGAGGCACGGGCACTGTTAAACGAAGACTAAAACAATCAACTGAAGCTCAAAAAAAATCTAGCAGAAAAGTAAATAAATCTGTGCCAATCAATATTTTCAATAATATTAGCACCTGTTGAAAAAGATTTATAGTTTATAGAGATATTAAAATTATTTAATTTGCAGGGGTTAGGAAGAAGATTAGAGATCTAGGGTGGGGAGAGTTTGTGATGGAGATTTTGTAATTTGGAAGCAATGGCTTTGATGAACCAACTGGCTCTTTCTCATTCAGATCTTATGTTCTGAATGGTGTCGATATGTTCTAAATTATGCTGATATGGACATTGCAGGCTGATTACAATACAAATGGCCAGTTTAGACTTGCTGGGAGAAATACATAATCTCTTGATGTTGTCAGATACAATAGTGAAAATGTAAGCTTAATTTTGGTACAAATATTCTTGAAACCTTAAATTTAATGGGAAATTTGGGATTTTTTAAACTAGTTATGGTTGCGACTGAGATACAGTGCGAGCTCTGCCCTGAAGCTCTGTGGCACAGTCCTAAGAAAGAACTCATGCAAAAAATCATGAATATGTGAAAGTATATTCCTTAAGAAACTAGCCATAGAAATGTCGATTCCACTAAAAATAATTTCCCAAAATTTGTTGAAATCAGTAATAATAAATAGGTTTTATCAAAAAAAGCTTGCAGTTAATGTTGGTCTTGAGTTTTTACATGGAAAGCTTGATTAATTTTAATTTCAACTTGCTTTTCATGTTATTCACACTTCAATACAATATTTTAGCAGTAATCCTTCACTATGAGCATTGTGACCATTGTGACTGAATTGTGTGTTCTTCCTTGCAGAATTGACCATCACACCCATCAGTGTGGAAGGAAGCAGGTCAGAAGCCTAAGGCAATATCAGGTGAGATTTAATTTTCAGCATTCCATAGCTGTATAGACAGAAGTGATCACTCTGCAAATAATGTCAAATTTTGGGGTTCTGCGAAGCTGCTTCAGCTTTGCTCTTGTGTTCATCTCTCCATTTAAACCCACTACGAAATTATTCTCATATAATCATTGACTCAGCTATCCTTAATCTTGTCTCTTGCTTTTTTAAAAAATCCATGACAAATAAAACATTTATTCTCAGATCAAACATTTTGAAATGTTATAGGTAATGAAGATTACCAACCTCTAATTCACCTTCAAGTACACTGAGCAGGAACAACAGGTCATCTCGAGAAAGATCCTCATGTTTTTTGGATGACATCTTTGTTTTATGGTTTCGCAAAACAGTCCCCGTCTGTTCCATGTAGACTTTTTCTCTTTGATTATTCATTTTAATTGCTCCTGAATATGACTCGTCCCTTTCAGAATTTCGATGACGTGACCTTGCTCTTTGGTGCAAACTTTTATTTTTGGATGAGCTTTCCAGGCTGTTGCTTCTTGAGCGCATTTCCAACTGAAACAGTTTAAAACACAGTTTTTTAAAAAAATGAAGTTATGTAGAACATCAATATACTAATTATTGCTAAAATAGAGACATTTTGTTGAAGCTTTTTGTCTTGCACTCATCAGGACACTTTGTAAGAATGCCAGTGTAAACATTGCGCCTGTTTCAGCTAAACAAGTGACCACCATTCGCAGGTTCATTCATCAAGGCAATGCCTTGACCAATCAGAGCCAAGTTGCCCCATTTAAATTTCAAACAAAGCTTGGCAGTTAACTGTCAGTCACCATAAACTGATGCATTCTGCATGGCAACGCCTCTACCAATCAGAGTCCACTTGCCAACCAATCAGCCCTCTCTTCTCATACAGTATAAATTTGTTGTTTCCTTACATTGGTATTCTTGCGGCCACGCAAAATCTCTGCATGGCTCCCAGGCCCGGTGAAGGTGGGCTCACCTCCGACTTTTAAGCCAGTGGGCGGGCCTCCAGCCTGACGTAAAATCCCGGCCTTGAGATGGTCAGGAAGATGGTGTTGTTGCAGACTGAACTTGTTATATTACAGCCAAAGGTCTATGGCGAAATCCTGGTACAATTAGGGAGTTCAATGCCAAACTCCAGTCACTGCCTACATATAGTTCAAAACTGGTAATCTTAGGCAGGGTCCTTTCTCTTCGATGGCATAGATGGATCTTCTTTTTCTGCCCAGAATATACCTTTATTAAAAATCCTTATCAGAAACTTAGTTTCTGTCATGTGACCATATTTTCTCTGTCTATTATCCTCATAAATGGTTTCTGATGAGGCCATTGTTAGACAATGAGTCCAGGTGTCATTCATCCTCATCGCACCTTGATAAAGTAGGGCTTTTCACACCCATTCTTTGGAATTTGAGTTTGGAGTTAAAAAGTCTGCAACATCATTGTTAACACAACTACTTGGAGAAATGCAGCCAATTACCACAGAGACTTTTGCATTTTATGACTTCTCAGGGATGTGTCCAGAAAGGTCACTTTTATTTTAATGGCATCACCAAGACTTGTCCAGACATGAAAATTAGCTCAGGGTTCTTGTAGCTCCATGTGTATTGGCAGGAAAGGAAAGGTCACCTGACTTCTTACTGCATTTCGTTTTACAAGAAAATTGTCCATTTCAGGTTTATTTCATAAGTTCATTTTATAGTTCGTAAGTTTGGATTGTGTGGGCGTGACAGTATCACTGAGCAGTCATAACTTAAGGTAATTAAATATTTTTACTATTTTAAAACTATTCACATGCAAAGCAGAAACAGCATAGGGAATGTTGTGACCACTACTACAAATCAAATTGGCAGCCCAACCTATTTTTTCAGTTGGGATCTGGATAACAGTTTGGTGCCCAGAAGTGATCAGTAAAAGCTTCCTGATTTAGATATAAATTCTATCTGTCACCCCATTTTGTTTCTTTTTATGTATTTCTCCAAGTATGAATGTGAGATGTATACAAGATCTCATATTACATACAGGTTGGATAGTATGTTTTGTTAAATCACAGCAACAAAATGATATTCACAACTTCAAAAAATCTGTTTGTTCTCACAACATATACCATTCATAAGGAGCAAGTAACTTGGGTCGGAATTTTACGCCCCCCTGCAAGAGTGGGCCGGAGGTGGGGAAGTTGTAAAATTGAGTAGGAGGTGACGGGTGGCATTTACGATGCCTTCCCGCCCCCGCTGCAAATTTATGAGAGGCGGCGGTGCAAGAAATGTCCAATCAAAGCCCTTAAGTGCCCAATTAAAATGTCACTTAATGGCCTCCTCCCGCCACCGCTGGTATTTTACCAGTGGTGGGCAGGTGGCTGAGCTCCCCCAGGAGGTTGCCAAGTAAAACCTGGCGGCCTCCTTGCGGGCTGGGAGGTGGGGGTGTCCCTCCTGATTGGGTACCCATTGTCCCACGGAGGGCCCCCCATGGCCCAACTGCCCCCACTACACAACACTAACCCCCCCACCCAACCGATTTCCCCTTGCCTCGCTGGGGCCCAGCTGATAGCCCCTGATGAGGCCCCACAAACTTACCTTTCTTTCAGTGCCGACATCCCTCTTGCTGCTGGAGCTGGGTGCAGTTCCAGCAGTGGCCACCGCTCCTGGTGGCACTGCTTGGATTAAGAGCTGCCGGCAACTCTTGGAGGTGGGGCTTCCTGCCTCAGAGGGGTGGAAGTCATGCCCAAGGCCAATTAAGGACCTGAGGGACGTAAAATCCTGGCGTGGCTCCCCAGGCCTGGTGGAGGTGGGCGTTGCTGACTTTTTGGCCGGTAGGCGGGCTCTCCCACCCAACGTAAAATTCCGGCCTTCTGCTTCCACTCTTAAATCAAAATGAAGTTTGTTGGACTTTCAAAAGATTTGCCAATTGTTTCCTACAGCAAAGCACCAGAATAAAAATCAGTTATTTAGAGGGCTTACTTTATTAAACATAACATTGGATAAAAGGAAATTATTATAGTTTTTCATACTCTGAAAGAATGTACAACTGCATCTTTTCAAATGTTTTAATTTGGTTCATGGAAAGACATCTCTGCTGTTCTGTATCACTACTGTCTGTAAAAACTCCACTAAATATGGAAAGTCAAGGAAAAATGGTTGAAGGGATGGGAAAACAAGAGTGGATAAATGTAATGAGACCTACTTCCTTGCATGGAGGGTAAATGCTGACATGGACTGGTTAGACCAAGTGATCAGTTTCTGTATCGTATCTTTTATGAATTTTTACATCACAGGTCTGTGTTGAATTTGTTAATCTCAACTTGGGTGGCATTGCTAGTGCTGTAATTGGTTTCAGTATTCTGGGATGAAGAAAATCAGCCTTTATTTTATGTTCTTGACCATTATGCTTTGACCCCGCTACCAGTAGATGCATGTAGACATGCAAGGAGGATGGAATTAACCTGGCTGTGATACTCCCACAGTTAAATAGCTTTCTAACATTCAGTTTTCAGAATCATAAATGAGGAATGGACAATGTCAATGAAATGATACCGCTTCCTGAGCTGTTGCCCTCTTGAGAGAAAAGTGAAGAATGGGGAAAAGTGCCAAACCTGATAGATAGGGTTCTTTATATCAACCTGAAATTTTTATAGTTGGTACGAAAGTTCTCGTGGTGAGCACTTTACTGCTTCTACACTCTCAGTCAATCAGGTGGTTTAGGTTGCTCAGAATTATATGGGCAATTTTGTACTACTGTAGTATGCTTCTTACCACCAGTATATGTGCAGATTGAACAATGACAATTTATACAATATAACATTGTTAGTGTACTGAAATATCCCAGGGTATTTACATAGGAGAGGATAAACACCGACTAGGAGTGATGACCAGAGGCACAGTTGGAAAGTTAGATTTTGATGAAAATTTTCAAGACTTTGAGAGAAGCATCAAAAGCAAAGAGAGTACTACTGAGAAGGATGAAGGCTGTGCTTCCAAAAGAGGAGTGTTGGAAGTTGGAGTTGCACCGAATGCATAGTGAGAGGATAGCAGGAGACTGCAATGATGGGGAGGGCAAGACCATGAAGGGATTTGCCAACAAAAGTGAAGTTTTAACTTTAAGTGCACTGGGTTTAGGAAGTCAGTTAAGGTTGGCAAGGACAGTGATGATGGGCAAAGCTGACTTCGGTGGGGGAGAGGATGTGAGCAAAAGTAGGTCAGTGTTGCAGAGGTTGATGTTAACACTCTTACTGATAGATTGGAAATGGAATTTGAAGCCTAGTTCAGGGTTGAACCTGACATTGAGTTTGCATGTTGTCTAGTTCAGCTTGTGTTGGCAGTTAGGAATGGGGACGGAGTTGGGAGAAAGGTTTAAGCAGGAGCCAAATAAGTGGTTTTCCCAATGCTCAAGTAGAAGTAGTTCTGAGTCATCCATGACTTTATGTCAGGCAGGTAATCTGACAGCACTGAGGTAATTATGGAATAAAACTGCTGGTGGAAAGGTGGAACTGGGTGTCGACAAAATGTGTATATAAACCGTCCCATGTGTGTGGATATTGTCTTCAAGAGGCAGCAATGAGTCAAAAAAATAACTAGGTGGATTGTTGTTTCAGAGAATTAGAGATGGTCATAATGATCCCTGCCCTGCAAAAATTCCTGATCCTGTGATAATCGGAGGAGAACAAAGGTAGAACCTTGGGGCACTTTGGAGGTGACCACGTTGGGATTAGAGATGAAACTTTTACTGGAAGTGTACTGACTATTGTTACAGACAGGTGGGAAATGGTAGGGATTTTTCGTCTCTCAACTGACTGAAGACAGCGAGTTTACAGAAATATGTTTTAACCCTTGAGCATTTTAATCGTCAACAAACAGACAAATGACAGGTTTTCTCATATGTTTAAAGAAAGATAAATGTTTATTAAACAATGCCTGAAAATATTTGCAACTTCACCCACTCTCTCACGCACACAAAAGAAAAGATAGAGATTAAAAGACAGCCGGTATTTGGGTCTGATGGTTTTAACAAAGCATTCATTGTGAAACCTTGTCTGTTTCCCCGGGAGGGAGATTTAAAAACAGTGAAGGCCTGTTTTTCCTGGTTTACTGATGTCAAACTTTGGAAAGTTTCAGGTGGATGGATGCTTTGTTGCAGACTCCTTTGGTTAACTCTCAGTCACAGTTCAATGACAAAGATCCTGTTACAATTTCTCAGGTAGGGAGCTTCACGGTCACCTTTCATCTCTGCATTTAGGTAGTTTAAAAATGGTATTCTGGCAAGGTCCTTCTTGCTGGGTCTCTCTTCCTCCTAGTTTCTGACTTTCTACACAGAAAATGTCTCTTATTCAAACTCCTTATCAGAGACTTAGTTTCTGTCAGGTTACCAAAGTTTCTCCCCCATTGTGTTTTCATAAATGATGTTTGATGGTGTGGCCTTTGTTAGACAATGGGTATGGAAGTTGCTCATCTCTATGCCGTCTTGATAATGTCATGTTTTTTCACACCCCTTATCCTGAATTTGAATCTGGAGTCATTGTTAGTCCAACTTTGTCGAAGAGGTGTAGCCATTAACATTGAATGGGCCATTTACATTTCTAATGCTTTCTTCCACACTCGACCAGACATGACAATTGGTTCAGGTTTCCAGAAGTTACCATGTGTATTCGCAGTACAGCAGAGGCCACTTGACCTCTTACTCCTTGTTGTTTTGCAGCAAAATGTGTCCGTTTTGAGTTCAATTCATCAGTTTGTTTCATAGTTCATAATTTCTCCTTGCATGTGCACGACACTATGTAAGAATAGGTAAGACTGGAATCATGTGAGGATGGACCATAAAGTAGAAATGAAGAAAGTGGATAGAGTTAAGCCATATTGAACATCACAGAGAGGTCGAGAGCAAATGCTACAGTCACAAAGATGTCATTGGTGACCTTGTTTAGGATGGATTGACCAAATGGGGAATATTGTTAAATCATGCTGTAAACAATCTTCCTTATTCTTTAAAATAAGTTTAAGCAGTTCATATGAAAATCAGAACCAGCTTATTCCTTTTACCTCTTCTGACCAAGTGTGCCTAGAGCTATTTTAATGGTCACTGTTGTTTCCTTGCTTTTGCTGAGGTGAAACTTCCTCCTGTTGATAACTTTACCAAAAATTATCAAAAATGATACCAAAACTGTTAATGTGGAAACAAAATAGGATTTTGCATTTTATACTCACACCAACACTTTTTGATATTTGGATGATACTACCAGTGAAATGCGATGATTGAGGATTACATATTTCCATTATGTGTACTTGGGTTCTCTCTGCTGATATCTGTGGGCAATTAATTAAGGGTTTGCCCCAGAAAGAGGTTTTTAATTATAGTAGAATGGGAGATTACTCAGTCATTTATAGGATGCAACTTTCTTCAAGGGAGGTGTCTCAGGTGAATTCTGTGCCAGTCCACTGAGATTTGTTTGAAAAGGATGAATGTCTTTTAAAGGATGTGGAAGACCATATCTAGAGTAGGCAGTCAAGTAAATTCTTGTCATTTTGCAGGATCTTTATTAAGGCTTGGATTAATGTTCAGATGGGGATTTTTGCCCATGAAGTTGACTATAGAACCACTGAAGTAATGCTTTTATAGTACAGAACAGAGCCTAAACCTGATACTTTACAGTTTTTAGGACCTGCTGACCTCATTTTGATTATTCTGCAGTCACAGCGGTTTGCATTCTGGATCACTTCTTCTTGACATAAACAATGTGACACATTAATTAGCTACAGTTTGAACTTGTTCTGTTTGTGGAATGACTTCATATTCAATAGAATGCATAGCATCCAAATCACAGTAGGAGGTTTTCCATTTCAGGCTGCCTAGTTGCTTGATTTACTGTTTGGTAAATTGCAAAATTACTAGTTACTGGTAAATTTGTTTCAATGCTGTATATAGTTTTGTGTGTGCAGATTTTCCCCTTATTTGCTGCGAAGTTAGCTGTCAATGGGTAGTCTGCTACATTGGACATTCTCAATACTATCATAGGCAGTCAGTCAAAGGTATGATATTATGCAAGCTTAGAATTAAAGAACAAAGTTATTAAATCAGAAAAATGAGAAAAAAGACAGATACTTTATAGGAAAATAAAATAAAATGCAAAATAGATAGGGAAGGATTAAAGGATTAACTCAAAAGATCATTGATGTGCTAATATTTTCATAATCCAGGTTAAGCATAATATCAGTAAGATGGCATTTAACATTTAGTTAACCAGAAGAAAATATAGGTTTGGGAACATCAGGAACATTCAGCACCTGAAGTCTGTTCCGCCATTTAGTTAAATAATGGCTGATATGTATCTTAACTCCATTTACCTGCCTTGGTTCCAAATCCATTGATCTTTGTTAGGCAAGTGTATTAGTTATGATATTTTCAATTGACATACCCTCAACAGCTTTTTGGGGGAGACAGTTCCAGATTTCTACAACCCTTTGTGTGAATTTTTTGCTGACATCACCCCATCACCCTTAGCTCTAATTCAAGGTTATGTATGTCCCTTTGTTCTGGACTCTTCGACAAAAAGAAATAGGTTCTATCGACCCTATCTTAAACACCTCAGTTATATCACTCATTAATCTTATAAACTCAATGTAGACTTATGGGGCTGGATTTTAAAAGCAGGTCTGGGTTGGGATTGGAGAAAGGCAGACCCGCGATTTCGTGCCGCCAGCTGTCGTGCCAGTTTGGCGCCAAGATTCCAATCCCGAGCCATTTTTGGAGAGGCTGGCTCAGAGTCAGAACAGCTACCCACCTGCAGGTAGCCAGTTCAGGCCATTTAGGGCCAAGGCCCCATTCCTGTGCTGACTGGGATTTCCAATTGGCAATACGGGCAAGAGACATTGGCCTGGACCACGCCCAGGCAACCATGGCAGGCTCGCATCAGGAAAGGTGGTGGGGGAGGCTGTGCTTCATCACGTGAGGGGCATTCCTCACCCACACCAGTCAAAGCTGCTGGGCCACAGTTGCAGCTGCTGGCTGTCCCATGGAAGGGTTGCCCCTCCATGATCATAACCAGGCACCTGTGGCCATTTTAAATTAAAAATAAATTTACCTCTTCAGAAAGTTCCTCTGTGTTAAGGTGCAGCTCTTTTTGCATCACAAATCGGCAGCTCCCACCTTGTGTGGTGAGGCTGCCGATGTATCAGTGTTGGAAGGCTCTCCAGCCTCGGGAGCCGGCCTGCCGTCCTTTGTTCCCGACCCCAGACTGAAAATCCAGCCCCTGGTGTTTGGTAAAACAACAGAGCTCACTAACTGGAATGGTTTAAAATTTAGCACAGACTGATGCAATGTAAGTCTTAGGGAATGGAAATGTTATTGCTGAAGGAGATGCTGTTTCTTGAAAGTTGGGGGTGAAGCTATAATTTAAAAAAAAATTCATTCTTGGGATGGGGGTATCACTGTCAAGACCAACATTTATTGCCCACCCCTAGATGCCCTGAGATGGTAGGCCACCTTCTTGAACCTCTGCAATCCGTATGCTCACAGCTAAATGGTTCATCCAGTTTTTATTCATGTTCTTTGTAGCAGTTTGATGTAACTGAAGGACTTGTAGAGGGCAATTAAAAGTCATTCACATTGGTGTGGGACTGGAGTCCCATATAGATCACAATGGATAAGTGTGGCAGATTTCTCTAATGAACGTAAGTGAACCAGTGGAATTTTTACAACAATTCGATAGCAACATGTCACACTTTTGCTAGCTTTTTAATTATTCGCGTTTTTAAAACTATTCAAATTCTCCAACTGGCGTGTTGAGATTTGAACTAATGTTCCCTGGATTCTTAGTGCAGCCTTAGTCCAGTAATATAATCATTACACTACCATACCCTATATTAATTGTTTCTATTGCGCATAAGACCAATGCAAGTGACACCAGTTTCTGATGCAGAGACCTACGAAGTCTGTTCCAAACGAAAAGTAAAGTTGCCTTGATTCACTAAGGATGGTGGCTGTAGAAACCTGGAAAACATCTCAAAAGCCCTTATGTACAAGTGGTAGTGACTGACTGTGTTTAGGCAATGTACCAGAGGTCCTTCAGTTTATTCTAGCATAAATCATTGTCTTCAGGAGAACAGAGATAAGTGAGGACAGTGGTGAGGTGGGTTGGGGTCGAATTTTTCTCCTCCATCTGCATGCTTAATAATTCCGGTGTGTTTACCAATATGGACCATGTAGAATAATATAAAAGCTGTCATTGTTAGTGTTATGTAGAAAGACACTTTTTTCTTTCTTCAATTTTTCTTCCAGTTACTTTCCTTATCTCTCCTCTACTAAAGGCATTATTATGGTTGTGTTATTGTTGTCATGTGGACTCCCCCAACCTGCCAATGAGGCATATTAATTTTGTCATATGAACATTGATTTTAAACTGTTGCTGGAACGAGGAAATGACTTGTTAAACAGATCAACCATGGCTGGAAAAAACATTTGCTTACTAACAGACAGTGCCTGGAGGGACAAAGGGGCTATTCCCTGCTCCAATTTAACCCACAATGGACATTGAGCACCAGGTATTGTATGTAAGAAGAGACATTCCAGGGTGGGCTAAGACAAGAGAATCCACAAACAGACATGGTCAGACCAGCTAGTCACATGACTGACCTGCTTAGCAACCGGGGTTTTTCTGAATTGTACGAAGAGTTTGAACTAGAAAGACTGTTTGCTCCTGGAGTGAGAAGACCTCTCCTGTCTGCTCCCATCTCTTTCTCACAAGCCTCTGAACCCACTGAGGGCACATGAACTTCAAGAGAGAAAAGTCTCCTACATCGAACTAGGTTTAAGAAGAATACTGGGCCCCAACGAAAAGTAAGACCTACCTACAATCAAGGACTTTACAGTGAGCTCAAAGAACAGTTTAGCAGACGAGACGAGAATTGGTGGTGTCGTAAATAGTGTGGAGGAAAGCCTTAGATTACAGGATGATATAGATGGGCGGAGCAGTGGCAGATGGAATTTAATCCTGAGAAGTGTGAGGTGATGCATTTTGGGAGGACTAACAAGGCAATGGAATATACAATGGGTGGTAGGACCCTAGGGAGTACCGAGGGTCAGAGGGACCTTTGGGGACTTGTCCATAGATTTTTAAATTTATTTTTTATTTTTATTTTTAATTAATTAATTTATTTATTTATTTAGAGATACAGCACTGAAACAGGCCCTCCGGCCCACCGAGTCTGTGCTGACCATCAACCACCCATTTATACTAATCCTACATTAATCCCATATTCCTAGCACATCCCCACCTTCCCTCAATTCCCCTACCACATACCTATACTAGGGGCAATTTATAATGGCCAATTTACCTATCAACCTGCAAGTCTTTGGCTGTGGGAGGAAACCGGAGCACCCAGCGAAAGCTGGCAGCAGCACAGGTAGATAAGGTGGTGAGGAAGGCATATGGGATACTTGCCTTTATTAGCCGAGGCATAGAATATGAGAGCAGGGAGGTTATGATGGAGCTGTATAGAACGCTGGTTAGGCCACAGCTGGAGTACTGTGTACAGTTCTGGGTACCACACTATAGGAAGGATGTGATTGCACTATAGAGAGGGTGCAGAGCAGATTCACCAGGATGTTGCCTGGGCTGGAGCATTTCAGTTATGACGAGAGACCAGATAGGATGGGGTTGTTTTCCTTCGAGCAGAGAAGGCTGAGGGGCGACCTGATTGAGGGATACAAAATTATGAGGGGCATTGATAGGATAGATAGGAAGAAGCTTTTTCCCTTAGCAGAGGGGTGAATAACCAGGGGGCATAGATTTAAGGTAAGGGGCAGGAGGTTTAGAGGGGAGTTGAGGAAAAAAATTTTCAACCAGAGGGTGGTTGGAATCTGGAACACACTGCCTGAAGGGGTGGTAGAGGCAGGAACCCTCACAACATTTAATTAGTATTTAGATGAGCACTTGAAACGCCATAGCATACAAGACAATGGGCCAAGTGTGGGAAAATGGGATTAGTTTGGACGGGTGGTGATGGTTGGCACAGGCGCATTGGGCCGAAGGGCCTGTTTTTGTGCTGTAAAACTCCATGACTCTAATAGTAACCAAAACCATCTTCAAATATTGCCTCAAACTTTTCCACTTTATTTCTCTTTTCTGTCTCTATCTGCATGTGTGTATTGCGTATGCATGCTAGCGCGGGTGCATCGCGTATCCATAGGCGTTAAGCGAACTGAGTAAAGTTCAACCTTTTTTCTTTAAACCTAAGAAAACCCGTTTGGCTAGTTTCTTTGATGTATAATTGGAAGTTAATGAACAAGGATTCACTAAAGTGGGGGGGGGGGGGAACTAAAAACACGGTGTTTTAAAATAAAACCCTGTTATAGTAAGACCAGGTGAAGGCTGAGAGGGAACCCAAGACCCCTTTCTCACCTGGTCGTAACATTGTATCAAGAGACATTGGGCAGCAAAGGTAAACCAATTGCAAAGGACATAGGATCTGCTTACAGGGGAGACTGGTGGTGCTAAACCCAAGAAAATATCCAGTGCAGATCTGAACTTTGTACTAAACACGTACCAGAGTTTGAATTGGTCTGAGTGGCTCAGGACCTAGATAGTGTGGCCCATTTACCCACTAAGCCACAAGGAGGGGTGGTTTTCAATGTAGAAGGAGCGTCACACTGTAAGCTTGATTTAGGTGTTCTCAATACAGATATAAATTGCATGAAATGGAATGTTGCATCCCCTTTGTCTGAATGAACAGACATTGATCTAAACTTAAGGTACGCTTGCAAGTCTAATTTGGATTAGTTATAAGCTAAATGAGTTGTTTAGCACCAGGAAATAGGATTTAATATGGGCTGTTATATTTCTAAATAAATTGCACAGCAAGCATAATATTAGATAGACAGAAGCTATGCAAATTGTTGATCAGAGACAAGTACAGTAAGAAATACTTGTAGATCTGATTGAGATGTTTTAGTTTTAGAGATACAGCACTGAAACAGGCCCTTCGGCCCACCGAGTCTGTGCCGACCATAAACCACCCACTTATACTAATCCTACACTAATCCCATATCCCTACCACATCCCCACCTGTCCCTATATTTCCCTACCACCTACCTATACTCGGGGCAATTTATAATGGCCAATTAACCTATCAACCTGCAAGTCTTTGGCATGTGGGAGGAAACCGGAGCACCCGGAGGAAACCCACACAGACACAGGGAGAACTTGCAAACTCCACATAGGCAGTGCCCAGAATTGAACCTGGGTCGCTGGAGCTGTGAGGCTGCAGTGCTAACCACTGCGCGCTAAGAATATGTAGAGGGGCTGACTATTTTTCCAATTTCTTTTGTGTTTTTCCAAATCTGAAATTTTTGTAGCCTTATAATCTATACAACAGATAGACTTAACAGTTTTATTTAGATCAACTTGTTTAAAGGTTTTATCATTACTGGCATGTTGTTATTTTTACAATTTGCTCACTTGTGATGTTTGATGTCTGACAGACAAGCACTTTACCTAAGTTGCTCTCAGTGCAAAAGCCTTTGCTCAAAGGCTCCCGGGAAAAGCATTTAATGAAGTGTTCATTAACTCCTTCAAAAAGAGAGGTGGGAAGATATCTGGTAAGGAATAGGGTTGAAGGTTAGTTATAGGGTTAAATGTGAAGAGAGATAATTGAATCCTCCATGGAACACCATAGTTTCTGTGTTGCTGGACTCGAAGAAACATTACCTGATAGCAATTAGCCAGGATTAAAGCATTGTGACCATAGAATGTTATGGCACAAAAAAAGAGCATTGAGCCAAACAAATGTATGCTGGTGTTGTTATTTACCTGAGCCACCTACTCTAATTTCACTCTTTAGCTTGCTGCCCATATCCTTTAATGTTTTTCTTTTTTCAACCAAATCTCTTGTGAAATAATTTATGAATTCTACTTTAATGATGTTTTGTGGCAGAGTAATCTTCTAACCATTCTTTGTACAAAGAATATTTTTGAACCTTTCATTTTAATTCTTCTTGTGATTATCTTAACTTTGCGCCATCTCATTCCCATCTCACTGACTAGTAGAAACAATCTATCACCATGTAGCTACCTAGAGGATAGCAGAAATATCAGTTTGGTAAAATGATCTTGATTTGGAATGATCAGTTTACAATAAAACTGGAGAATTAAGGCATCATAACAAATCTTTGAATTTGCATTAGAAACAGGTGTGAAAAAGATGTCTGGAAATCTTGCCTCAATAACAAATATCTTTGTAAGTGGGCTAGCTGATTGAGCAACAGTGATCTCATGAGCATTCTATTATCTGTGTCGTAAAATTTGACTCAGCACTGCTCAGTTCTTCGACGCGATGGGTGCCGTTTTGTCTCCAAAATGGTGTCCGCAGCACATTCGCACATTTCTGGTGTGAGCTGTGCCAGATGCCATTTTGGTGAGGGCATTAGCAGGTGCACTGGGAGTGTCCATTGGAAGTATGCCATGTAATGCTGATTTGATGCCAGCATTGCCATTTTGGAGCTCAAAGCTCCAGCTAACATCTTCTCTTAATCTTGCACAGCTGAACCTGCATTCAGCAGCTGGAAGGACCCCCCCACCAGTGCCATTTAAAGAAATCAACTCCTTTCAGGTTAGTTAGTGATAGATTTCTACTAGTTCTTGCAGTGATTGTAGAAGTATTTGCTGGTATCTAGATTTCTTTAAAGCTGCTGAAGTCTGTAAGGACTGAGGTAGCATGTGCTGAAAAGGACTTTAACCTGACTTCAAGGATTCTCCAGAAATTGCATGCTCGCCGACATGGGTGCAGTAGTTTGCATCACCCTTGGAATACAGCATGACAGCGAGAATGAGCAGAGGTGACACAGAGCAGAGCAAGCTCCTGGGAGGGCTCTCAGCAGGAGGCCATATCCACCCAAAGTATTCAGGGAGCAATTCAATGCATCAGCCATTTCTCCTTTAATAAGGTTTACTAAGGTGGTCCTCACTGACACCTGTTGCAGCTACTAAGATTTATGCTGGTCTGCTGCATGGTGCACAACCTCTTCAGCATGAGGGCATAGCCATTACCACCAACTATACAGCGAGCAGCTGAGGAGCAGGAGGGAACAACTACAGCCACTTTGTAGCTGAGCTGTCCATGATCAACTCATCTGGCAGGGGACGAACCCCAATTCCCCATTCATCAACAGTCCCATACCTTACCTTCCCTCTGTTACTGACCATCACTGCACCCTCTTGGCCATAAAGTAAAAGCCACCACAAAACAAGTGTTCCAGATCAAATTTATAAATAAAACCATGCAGACTGGACAGGAAGACTAAAGCATAGGACAGTTGATGAGCAGTGGCAGATGTTTAAGGAGATATTCAATTCCTCCCAACTAAAATATATTCCAGAGAGGAAGAAAGATTGTAAGAAGGGGAAAAATTATCCTTGGCTAAGCAAGGAAGTTAAGGATAACATAAAGACAAAAACTACAGCATACCATATTGCAAAGGCCAGTGGCAGGCTGGAAGATTGGGAAACTTTTAAAGATCAACAAAGGGTTACTAAAAAAGTAATAAAAAGAGCAAAGGTAAATTATGAACGAAAACTAGTGCAAAATATAAAAATGGATAGCAAAAGCTTCTATAAGTATATAAAAGGGAAGAGAGTAGCTCAAGTGAATGTTGGTCCTTTGGAGGATGAAACAGGGGAGTTATCAGAGGGGAACACAGAAATGGCAGAGACACTAAATCAGTATTTTGCCTCAGTTTTCACGGTGGAGGACACTATTACCATCCCAATAGTAACAGGAAATGCAGAGGTTATAGGAAGGGAGGAACTTAGAAAAATCATCATCACGAGGTAAAAAGTACAGAGCAAACTATTGGGATTGAAGGCAGACAAGTCCCCAGGGCCTGATGGCCTACATCCTAGGGTCTTAAAGGAAGTGACAGCAAAGATAGTGGACCTATTGGTTATAATATTCCAAAATTTCCTGGATGCGGGAAAGGTTCCAGTGGATTGGAAAAAAGCTAATATAACACCCTTATTCAAAAAGGGCGGGAGGCAGAAAGTAGGAAACTACAGACCAGTTAGTTTAACATCTGTCGTTGGGAAATTGTTAGAATCCATTAGTAAGGAAGTAATAACAGGACATTTAGAAAGTGAAAACACAATCCATCAGAGTCAGCATGGTTTTATGAAGGGTAAATCATGTTTGACTAATTTGCTAGAGTTCTTCGAAGCTGTAACAAGCAAGTGGATAATGGGGATCCTGTAGATGTAGTATATCTGGACTTCCAGAAGTCATTTGATAAGGTTCTGCACAAAAGGTTAATACACAAGGTAAGATCACATGGGGTTAGGGGCAATTTATTAGCTTGGATAGAGGATTGGCTAATCAACAGAAAACAGAGAGTCGGGATAAATGGGTCTTTTTCCGGTTGGTAAGATGTAACTAGTGGGGTGCCACAGGGTTCGGGGTTCGGAGCCCCAACTATTTACAATCTATGTTAATGACTTGGATGCCGGGATAGAAGGTACTATAGCCAAATTTGCAGATGACACTAAAATAGGTGGGATAGTAAGTTTCAATAAAGAAATAAGAAATTTACAAATGGATATGGATAGGTTAGGTGAATGGGCCAAAATATGACAGATGGAGTTTAACGTGGATAAGTGTGAGGTTATCCATTTTGGTCGGAAGAATAGAAAGGCAAATTATTATCTAAATGGAGAGAAACTTCAGAGTGCTTCGGTGCAGAGGGATCCGGGTGTCCTCGTGCATGATTCGCTGAAAACTAGTATGCAGGTACAGCAGGTAATAAGGAAGGCAAATGGATTTAGGCATTTATTGCTAAAGGAATAGAATATAAAAGTAGGGAAGTGTTGCTGCAACTGTACAAGGCATTATTGAGAGCGCACCTGATGTATTGCGTATAGTTTTGGTCCCCTTACTTGAGGAGGGATGTAGTTGCATTGGAGGCAGTTCAGAGGAGGTTCACTAGATTGATTCCAGAGATGAGGGGTTTGTCTTAAGAAGAGAGATTGAGCAGTTTAGGCCTTTACTCTCTAGAGTTTAGAAGAATGAGAGGAGATCTAATTAAGGTATATAAGATGATTAAGGGGATTGACAAAGTAGATGTAGAGAGAATGTTTCCTCTTGTGGAGCAATCTAGAACAAGAGGTCATAGTTTTAGGATAAGGGGTAGCAGATATAAAACAGAGATGAGGAGAAATTCCTTCTCTCAAAGGGTCGTGAGTCTGTGCAATTCATTGCGCCAGAGTTGGTGGATGCCGGGACATTGAGTAAATTTAAGAAGGAGATAGACAGATTTCTAATTAGTAATGGGTTGAAGGGTCATGGAGAATGGGCAGGAAAGTGGAGTTGAGGCTGAGTTGAGATCAGCCATGATCATATTGAATGGTGGAGCAGGCTCAAGGGGCTGAATTGCCTACTCCTGCTCCTAGTTCTTATGTTCTATATTGCATATAAAAGTCAACATTCTCTCTGTCATGCTGTATTCCAAGGGTGATGCAAACTATTGCCCCCATATCGGGGAGCATGTAGTTTCTGGAGAATCCTTGTGCATTCCCCTAGTGCCTGTCTTGCAGATGCCTTTGCCTGTCCTAGTGCTCCTATGCAGTGCTACCCCAGTGGGCTGCTGCATGGTTGATGGAAGGCTGCTGTCTTTCAATGGTGGAGTCTGCAGATGGCATTGCAGGATGATCTCAAGCAACTCTGGCCTGAGAAGGCCTGGCTTTGGACTGCACCACCTTGGCATGGGCGACAGCAGTCTGGGCTGGCTTACAGGCAACAGGAAGGACGCTGGCAGAGTTGCAGTGGTAGGAGGACAAATGCTGTCATTTTGAGAGAGGACAGCGGGTTTGTGCACCACAGTGCCACTACCACTTCCCCAGTTTCGCACCTCAGCCATCTTAGCCATATGTTGGAGGATAGATTGCTGCAGTACTGTAACACCCTGCAAGCTCTTTGACCACTGGTATTCACAACTATGATGGCAACAGTCTGAGTCTGGGTAGCAGCAAGCTGAGCTTGCATGACCTCAGTCTGAGCTTCCACTTCAGAACCCAGACATTGAGTAGCTTCTGCTTGTGCTGCAATGGAAGCTGAGACATCAGTAATCAGATGCAGCATTATGGATGGATCTGAAAGTGTTCTCATGAAGCTGGCCACCACTTCCACGCTGGAGAGGATAGTCTTCAAGCTCTGTGCTAAGTTGGTGATGGACTTCACCCTGCTCCTTGACATTGACCGCAGGCTTTCTGGCAGGCTTCCCAATGCACCAAGCATACCCATCAGTTCTTCTGTCGGCTGCCCCATCAAAGTCCCTATCTGACTCCTCTGCAGCAGAACACATGTGACCTTACCCTCTGGCGAGCTGGCATCTTTGCAACCCTTGTACCCTTTCCTGGCTGCAGGCCACTTGTCCCCAGTGTCTCACCATCTGCTAATCCCACCTCTAAGCTGTTCTCTAAAGGACGAGCAGTGTCAGTATCTGAACTGGTGGCTGCGCGTGTGAGATCGAGTGACAGTGTTTCTTCTTCATCATTGTCTTCCTTCTCTTTCATCTCTTGCTCTTCCACTGCTGCCTGGCCAGCTGGCAGTTCTTGGGCATCTGAAAGGTGAAAAGCACAAGACTAGGGTTGTGGTGAGGGGAGGGCAGAAAGCAAGAGCTGCATGTTTACACCATGTGCAGCTTGTAAATCAGAAGAAATTGTGGGATGAGGGGGAATTGGAATGTGAGAAGAAGGATTAGGTACGAGGATATGATCATCTCCGATGGTTTCAGTCATGCTGCTGGCCGCAGCCTTCGTCATGGCCACTCCAATGGTAGCGAGCACCGTCTCCTCCTTCGGAGTAAGGACATGCAGCCGTGCCTGTTCCTCTGCGGTTAAGTGGTGCTGTCTGCGGTTGTGCCTCACCTTGTCCTGCAAGATAGAGGCAAATGTGTCATTGAGTATGGTGCAATGAATTTGGATGAAGTGGCTGTGATGGTTGAATAGTGAGTAGGGTGTGCAAGCTGTGAGATATGGGTGTGAGGCCTGCAGTAGTGCTAAATGTGAGGGTGAGGTGAAGCTATGATTGAGTTGTGGTTAATAGAGTTGTTGGTTGGTGAGTGATGGGGATATGGGGGCGCAGAAGGTGTGGGTGATGCATTGAGCAGTGAGTGAGGCTATTGTTGCAGTTGATGGGATATGGCAGTTCAAATGGATTCACTGACCTTAACCATTCGTGTGGACCTGTTGTGGCACTGCATCCAGGTCGTTCGGGGCTAGACTGCTGATATTGATTGTCACATCTAGCTGCTCCTACTGCCTTTGCAGAGTTTGTCAGGCAGGCCTCCTGGTCCCCTCTTTCCACCTGTCCACCTTCTCCACCAGGGTACCCAATGCAGCATCCCAGAACCTTGGAGTATGCTGAGTGTCCTGTTACACCATTGCTCAGTCTTCTTGCTCACACTCTTTTCTGCAATCAGTTCCAGCACCTGCTCCATTTGAATGCACCTCCCCTTTACGAGGTGCAGACTAGCTTTACGTTATGTAGACCAGCTTTAAATGGTGCCAGTGTCACACAAACTTGGGGCCCCTGCTGTGGTGTGCAGCCACTCCGCAGCGCATTTACCGCTGATTGCAAACACCCATGTGTCAGCCATAGCTCAGTTGGTAGAACTCTTGCCTCTTGAGTCAGAATGTTGTGTGTTCAGGTCCCATTCCAGACCTTGAGCACAAAAATCAAGATTGCCGCTCCAGTCCAGTACTGAGGGAGTGCTCCACTGTTGGACGTGCTGTCTTTCAGATGAGACGTTAAATCAAGGCCTCGTCTGCACTCTAAGGTGGACATAAAAGATTCCATAGCACTGTTTTGAAGAAGGTAGGAGTGTTCTCCCTGATGTCCTGGTCAATATTTATCCCTCAGTCAACACCATAAAAATGTATTTTTTGACTTTGTGCTTTTTGGAACTGTTTTGTAATGTATTTTTTTTTACAGTTTTTTATGAATAAAGTATATTTTGGAAATAAAAAAAATCAACACCATAAAAACAGATTAACTAGTTATTATCACGTTGCTGTTTGTGGGATCTTGCTGTTTGCAAATTGGATGCCTCATTTCCTATATTACAACAGTGACTACACTTCAAAAGAAGTACATCATTGGCTGTAAAGTGCTTTGGAATGTCTGGTGGTCGTGAAAGCTGCGATATAAATGCAAGCCTTTCTTCTTTCTTTAGCTATCATACAAATTAGCAGCACAAAGTTTGCTCTGTGTCTGCGTCAGAAACAGTGGGCAGGGGTTAATTATGTGTTGTGATTTCTGCACACTTTTTCGTGCCCTGTTTAATTTTGCAGCTTGTGTCTCTTACGTTAAATAACTGTAATATATCCTGTCACACTTGTGACTATGCATTATTTATCTTCATCCTGAGGAAAGGATCATTTTGATACTTTTGGCACTCCATGCGCATGTCAAATATGATGTTGTGCAATAGAAAACTCTTTTGATGAAGTGCAAAGCTATAGCTACTCTGTTTCAAGCTTGGCACCTTCATCTGCAACAATATGGTATTTGTATCTCCCACATCAGTCATGATTATAGTTTCACGCACTGTAGGAGCTGGGCTGATAGTGCCCATGCCTCATTTCACTTCATCCATACAGATAGAAAGCTTTTTCAGCTCATCAGTCCAGTCAGGATTTGAAATCAGCTCCCACTAATGAAAGTGCAAGTGCTATATAAAACTTAGATTTGTCAGCAGTAACATTACTTTTTGTAGCCATTTTTCCCACTAATGCTTAGCTTTCTGTATGTCAATCCCTGTGGGCTGAGGAGTGGGGAGGAGTTAAGGTGGCAGACAAACATTTTGCTGAGATGTGAAAATTGCCTCACAAGCCTGGGCATGAAGATGTCTATCAAGTTTATAATGACGCTATTAAAATTAAAGGAAATGCTATTGTTATGCCATACAAAAAAAGTGTCATACCCACGCAAAGTGCACTGATCAAAAATACAGATCTCAAATTGAAGAGTTATAAAACTGGACTTTTAAAAAGTGGACAATGTGCTTTAAATATGGCCGCCAAAGGTCAACTGTATATTCAAACAATCTTACTGTCTGGCAAGGATAAAACGGATATATCATAAGCTAAGAAGTGTCAATTACACACACCCTGAACCCTTCAAGAGACATTTTGAATTGAGTGGGTTCTTCTGAAACAAAGAAGGTGTGAAGTAGACACATCCTGGACCATTGTTGGTCACCAAAGGGAGGAAGATCTTTGTCTCCCAACAGAGGCAAGATGTGATACCATTTTGACCTTAAAACTACCTCTCAGAGAGAGAGAGACTGACCCAGGACAAACATCACCAAAGCCTGTCCAACAAGCCAAAAAGAAGGTGCCCTAATGTGAATTCTACACTTCAACTTGTGCAACAGAGAACTGAAAATGATCCCGTCTTCAGCCTGAAATTTCAACCAACAAAAAGTCTACAAAGCACCCAGGCCTGCAACTTTAAAGAGAAATTGACCTCTAAGAAGATTTAACAGGTTTACTTTGAACCCCGAAAACCTACCTCACTTTAAACCACTTATCCCTTTTCCTCTCTGTCTCGTGTATGTATGTGTGTGTGCGCGCGGGAGTGAATGCATGTGTGGGTGCAGTTGCACAATTTTGGGATAATGAATATTGATAAATAAATAATTACTGTTTTGTTTTAAACCTACAAATAAAATCTGTCGCTGTTTATTTGACAAATAATTTTCTTGAAACTGATGGTTTGGCCAAATTCGTTGCAGGCAGTCTATTTCCCTCAACCTGGCCATCCAACTTCCTTTTGAAGTCATTGATTGTTTCCATTTCCACCACTCTTGGGGGCAGTGAGTTCCAGATCATTATCACCCGCTGTGTAAAAAAAGTTCTTCTTCACATTGCCCCTGCATCGCTTGTTCAAAACTTTCAATTTGTGACCCCTAGTCTTTGTACCATTAGCTAATGGGAACAGTTTTTCCTTGTTTAACTTATCTGAACCTGTCATAATCTTGTACTTTTTTTTTTCTTTGGCCTCCTTATCTCGAGAGACAATGGGTAAGCGCCTGGAGGTGGTCAGTGGTGTGTGGAGCAGCGCCTGGAGTGGCTATAAAGGCCAATTCTAGAGTGACAGGCTCTTCCACAGGTGCTGCAGAAAAATTTGTTTGTCGGGGCTGTTACACAGTTGGCTTTCCCCTTGCGCCTCTGTCTTTTTTCCTGCCAACTGCTAAGTCTCTTCGACTCGCCACACTTTAGCCCCGCCTTTATGGCTGCCCGCCAGCTCTGACGAACGCTGGCAACTGACTCCCACGACTTGTGATCAATGTCACAGGACTTCATGTCGCGTTTGCAGACGTCTTTAAAGCGGAGACATGGACGGCCGGTGGGTCTGATACCAGTGGCGAGCTCGCTGTACAATGGATCCTGCCATCTTCCATGCGGCTCACATGGCCAAGTATTCTCAAGCGCCGCTGACTCAGTAGTGTGTATAAGCTGGGGATGTTGGCCGCCTCGAGGACTTCTGTGTTGGAGATACAGTCCTGCCACCTGGTGCCAAGTATTCTCCGGAGGCAGCGAAGATGGAATGAATTGAGACGTCGCTCTTGGCTGACATATGTTGTCCAGGCCTCGCTGCCATAGAGCAAGGTACTGAGGACACAGGCTTGATACACTCGGACTTTTGTGTTCCGTGTCAGTGCGCCATTTTCCCACACTCTCTTGGCCAGTCTGGACATAGCAGTGGAAGCCTTTCCCATGCGCTTGTTGATTTCTGCATCTAGAGATAGGTTACTGGTGATAGTTGAGCCTAGGTAGGTGAACTCTTGTATGGTAATATTTCTCTCAATATAGGCATAATTTCTATAGTGACAGATGTTATGAGCCCAGTAATTGCTGTTGGTGATATTAGTCGACAAATGCTGAACACTTTCAAATGAATTCCTCTTTGCTATTTTAGCAGGGGTATTAACCATTTAAAATGAATTGATGCTTGCATTAAAATGATGGACAAAGGAAGTTCTGTGACAAACTATTTTTGACTAATGTTGCTGACAGTAATTTGGAGACTATAATCTTTTACTTAAGTGATTGTAAAATCGAGGAGCAACTTATACATTGGATTTTACGGTAGCTGTAGCCCTTGATTTGCCTTGCGGTTACTCACATGTGCAATTGTTTTTCAGATTATGGTATTTAAAAGTGACATCATTTTTAAGCATATAGATTTTCTGAAAGGAAGTTTTGTTCGTGGCATGCAATCCATTAATGGGAAAAGCAGTTTTATAAGGCAACCTTTAAATATATGTGAATGAGGAGAGAATTAACTCTTTTCAGTTTCTCTGAATTTATTGCTCTGTGCCTGCTAATTCATTTCCTTTTTTAAAAAAAATAACTACATCCCTGGCACAGAATTATACAATTGTAAGTTTGAACTGAATTCTTCCAGGACAACATAAATGACCGTGTTAGTTTGCACTTTAGCATTGCAAGTTGACATCTGTATGATATTCTATTTGTGGAATATGTGCAGAAATTGTAATTAATTATGACAAAATTTAAATTAACCAGTACAGCGGAGATCACTTAAGATAGGCAACAAAGCCAGATCTTTGTTAAAATGAAATGTCTGACAGTAGAAAAAAAAGGGCCCATGGATATAATGGAGCTGATGATCCTCATTTCTACATTGAAGGCCACAGTTCTAACATGATTAGTTTAGAATATGTAAACTTCTTGGTTGCTAATATTAAGGACTAGAAGCATAAATACAGGTAGGTATAGTGCACAATTGACCTATGTTCTTGCTAGTCACAGAACCATAAATTGAGGTGAAGCATGACTTTTTTTAAAATACCTGCTGCATTTAATAGGTAACGGCGCAGTGGTTAGCACCGCAGCCTCACAGCTCCAGCGACCCGGGTTCAATTCTGGGTACTGCCTGTGTGGAGTTTGCAAGTTCTCCCTGTGTCTGCGTGGGTTTCCTCCGGGTGCTCCGGTTTCCTCCCACATGCCAAAGACTTGCAGGTTGATAGGTAAATTGGCCATTAGCAATTGCCACTAGTATAGGTAGGTGGTAGGGGAATATAGGGAAGGTGGGGATGTGGTAGGAATATGGAATTAGTGTAGGATTAGTATAAATGGGTGGTTGATGGTCGGCACAGACTCGGTGGGCCGAAGGGCCTGTTTCAGTGCTGTATCTCTAAACTAAACTAAACTAAACTAAACAGTTACTTGCATGAAATTTCAAATCAGCCTTATCACAGTAAAATAGAACAATGTCACAACATTGTGAAAGTTTTATTCTTGTGAGCAGCAACTTTGGTAGCATGGAATTAATTTGATCATGGCTTCATTCCCACATCTTTGGAAACCATGTACATACATTATAGAATACATTTACATTACAGGTATGAAGTGGTTTTGCTGCACATCAGCCCTTCATTTATAGTGCAAACGCAGCCTGTATCTGGTTTTAATGCTTGACTTGACGTGGGAGCAAAAAGGAATGAGATTTCTTCAGGAAGGAGTTTACATCCACTTCACTATGGAGTCAACTTGAACCTTAACATTCTATTTTCCCTACACAAATTTCTGTTGGTGTAAATTCGAAACTGCTTCACGGCAATAGTAAACTTGTAGTATGAATGCACCGAGGAATGTCATGCTGTTTGAGATTGCGTGATGTAGCAGATTAAGACAGATTACTTGGGCTTGAATTTAGCCTATATTGATGGGATGAAAGTCTCCCTTTCTGGCTGTAAAGGTGCTAATTGAAACAAGTCTCCAATAAGCATGAGTTCACAGCACACACGATCCATAACTCAACGCTAATTAACATTAAATTGGCAATCTCATTTAGAGAGGCCAGAAAGATGGCTATGGCAGGCAATAATAAATTCACACTAGTGCCGGCAGCATGCACATAAAATGTTAATGAGGCTCAAGGTCCAATTTCGGGCTGGCCCTGGGACTTTCCGTTGGAGCATGTAATCCTTACATATTTCTCCCCATTTACTCTGCATCTGCCTTGTGTTGTGCCTGACATTTATGCTGATAAATTGTACAAATGTTCCTTCCCCAGCATATGAATTCACTAATTATATAGAATTGTTTTGCCATCACATTTTTGTTAAGTTTTTAAACGTGCACATACTTTATTATAACAGTATGTTCATCAAGATAACCGCAAGTAACACTAAACTTAACAGTGCAAGCAGTTTAAATTAGATAAATTAACACACTCAAATTAAATGACTGTTAAAAGTACTGCAGATTTCTGTTCTACCTTCAAACTACCAAATTTCTATAAATGTAGTTCCTGAAATTCTGTGGGCCATAAACAATCCTATCGCTTGTAATAGGATTATGCTTGCTGCTGACCTCCAGCATGAACCATGGGGTCGGCAGGCAGTCGCACCATTGAGACAGCATGTCATACAGTCTGGAAATTCCAATTCAACTTGTCTAGTCTAGGAGGGTGGGACACTGAATGTCTTACTTTACAACATTTTGGGCTGGATTTTGCACTGGAGGTGGGGCTCCCAGCGCCAGGCCCAAAAGGTGGGGGGAACCTCGCCTGTGCATTTTCTTGGCCCCCAGAGCTATCCTCCAGTCTTTTTGAGTCAAAGTTTTAGGAGGCGAGATCCTAAAGACTTGAAAGGGACGGGGATCCCGCCTCCAAGAGCTGCCGGCCAATTGGTGATCCGTCAGCTCAACAGTATTGGCAGTGCCATGGGGAGTGGTGGCCATTGCCGGTACTGTCGAACCCTGGACAAGAGGTAGGTGAGGCGGGGTCGCTGGGGCCAGTCTGAAAGGCCCCAGTGAGGTTAAGGGCTGGGGGTTGTCTTGCGGTTCAGGGGTAGGGGGAGTCCAGGGAGGGTGAATTGTTGCCTTTGGGGGTCCTCCGTGGCCACAAATTGCCCACAGAGGAGAGATTCCCCGCTTCACCCCCCCTCCACCCCCACAAAGCTTGCATGGGGGGTGCCTCAGTTTACAAGACGTTCACCCCCCGCTGCTGGTAAGATCCCAGCAACAGCAGGAAGAAGGTCTAATTGGCCTGTAATGGGCCACTTAAGGGCTTCAATTGGCCTCTGGGTGGGAAGGGCGTCGTCGACCATCGACGTCGTTGTCCCAGGAAGATCATTGGGCGACCGTCCTACCGCCCCCCGCCACCCGTCGCGATACTCCATGCTTCTGATCCCATCTTGGGGTGGGAGGGGGTGGTTGCGGGGCCCATAAAATCCAGCTCTTCGGGTGCCCTTCCATAGCCCCCTATGCAAGTGGGCTGTGTAGCTTCCTTTGTAATTGGGCTAGATTTTTCAGGCTGCAGTCCTGGTCTGAATTTCCCTCCCTGCCCCCTATTGGGGCCCACTCCTGGGGGCACTCAAGAGGCAAGAATGCTTCTGCTTTCTTGGCATACAAGCCTCCAAAATTACACCAGGTCCTGTGAGCCAGGTGAGAAGAGCTTAGAGAGGCCTGTCGATTTTAGGTTGATGTATGAGCAAGCAGAGGCTCTGTCCCATAAACGTTGCAATGTGACTGAGTTCCTGCGGATCTGGGTCTCAGCGAAGTTTTCAGACATTCCAGTAGACTCTTACCGAAGTGACAGGCTGCCTGAATTGCTGAGAAATTTTGGCTTCACAGAGGTAGGTGGAAAATAACACTGCAGAGAAAATGACATTGGCAGATCACATTTTGTTTTACCCAGATTCAACTCAAAGGTAAATGCTTATTGCTAACGGATTAGAAAAATATTTGCAAGTAAGTGTATTATTTTGAATAATCTAATACCTGAACTACATGTCGAAGTGGAATCATAATTGAATAGCATCATGGGACCATAGAAGTTATGAACAAAAATAGGCCACTTGGCCCAGTCAAATGCAAGATTAAATGAAAATGAATACTCTCCATGCGAGCACATTTACTGCTTGCATATCCCTTCAGCCCCTTTTCCTTCATCCATCTATCCAAACTAATCTCAAGTGTTGACAGAGTTTCTGCCTCAACCAATAACTCTGGAAGTGAACTCCACAGCCTCACAAGAAATTTCTCTTGCCCTCATCATTTAGGTTCATCAATGCCTCTTGGCTTTTGTATTTTATACATATTGAGATAAAGCCTAGAATTCTATTAGCTTTTTCTACAGCCTTATCAACCTAAAGAGTGTGCAGGAATAGAAGGACTGCAGGTGGATGAGCAACAATTTTGGAAGGTGGCAGGACATATTGAGAGAGTGGTTAGCAAAGCATATGGAATCTTGGGCTTCATAAATAGAGGCATAGAGTACAAAAGCAGGGAAGTTATACTGAACCTTAATAAAGCTCCGGTTAGGTCTCAACTGGAATATTGCATCCAGTTCTGGTCACCATACTTTAGGAACGATGTGAGGAACCTTGAGAGGGTGCAGAGGAGATTTACCAGAATGGTTCTAAGGATGAGGGATTTTAGATACAAGGTTAGGTTGGAAAAGCTGGTGGTGTTCTCCCTGGAGCAAAGAAGATAGAGGTGTACAAGAATATGACAGGCTTAGACACTTTAGACAAGGAAAAACTGTGCCCATTAATTGATGGTACAAGGACAAGGGGACACAGATTGAAGGTTTTGGGGAAGAGTAACAGGAAAAACATTTTTATGCAGCGCGTGGTAATGATCTGGAACTCACTGCCCACAAAGGTGGTGGAAATGGCGACAATCAATGATTTCAAAAGGAAATTGGATGGGCACTTGAAGGAAATAAACTTGCAGGTTTATGGGGATCGAGCGAGTGAGTGTGACTAACTGGATTGCTCCAAGGAGAGCCAGCACAGACTCAAGGGGCTGAATGGCCTCCTTCTATGCCATAAATGACTCTCTGACTGTGAGAAACTGTCCTCAACTCATTTTCTCCCTTCTAACAAATTTTTAATCCTTTTAGCTTTATTCATTTTAAGTAAGTGGTTCATAGAGTTTTTTACTTGATTTAATACGGAACACCTGATTGTTTGGCAGGAAGGGTAAATCCCATTCTTTTTTTCCAAAAACATACTTTATTCATAAAATTTATAAAAGTACATTGCATAACAATTCAAATTTGATATTACATAATGTGCTATTTGGGTCATTTTCTTTCAATACAGTACGAAATGCCTCACTACATTTGCCATTACAGGTTATATTAACATTGTACATTTACATTTCATGTCAAACATTCTCTGGTGTATGCTGTCCGAGGGGTTTTCCGTGGTTTCCAGCCCCTCGGTATACTATGGCCTGAGGGCCTTAGACAGTGGTCTTTCCCCACTGAGCCTCAGACAGGGTTGCTACTATTTCGTTAGCTAGCATTTTAGTCAGTTGTGAGACTTAGCTTTATTTGAGCTGAGCCCCAAAGTTCTCTGAATTATCTGTAGGCTAGAGAGATCATCTGACTGATCTACTTACATGCCTATCTGAGTGGGCAATATCCCCAGCCTGCCAACACTTCAATGATCTGGGAGACTGAGCTCTTCTACAGCATACAAGCAGAGCTTTGTCTCACAGTTGACTGAAATGCCATAAACACAAATGGAACAGTCAGCTCTGATACCTGTTAGGCAGGATGATCAATTACTTGGTTTCCATTGAGGCAAAACAGTTTTGGCTGCTACTATTTTGTGAACAAAAAACTTGTCAATTTTTATATTGTGTACATATGTTATCGGAACTGTAATCCAGTAAAGGTGACTTAATATTATTTCACCATTCCCCATCATCTGCATATTGGACCAATATTTATTCTCGTATAGAGAAAAGCAATTTTGCCAAACAATGTCATCATTCGAAATATCTCTTTTCGGTTTGCAAATGTTAAAACTTAGGGGCAAGAAGGGATCCGCAACATACTCTGGACATGATGGCACCAAGGGGTTTGAGCCATCTCAGTGGAGGGAGAATGTTTTCTGCTGGAAAAGGGGCAGGTATATTGTCATGTTAGTTGGACACTTAGCATTCGGGCAAAGGATGTGAAAAATAAACTGCCAGGGTTCTCGATCCTAATAGTTATCTGGTGACTTCTGGAAGTTTGCATATGTGGATGCTAGATAAGCACAAGAACGGGTTTGAATGTAAGCTCTCACTTGCTACTTGAAAGAGAGACTAAGGGCTGCTATTCTCCATTGAGCCTTACCCTAACAGGTGTTACAAGGAAAGGAAGAAGGTTGAGGGTGAAAAAAGAAAGACTTGCATTTATATAGTGCCTTTCACAACCACTGGATGTCTCAAAGAGCTTTACAGCCGATGAAATACTTTTGAAGTGTCGTCACTGTTGTAATGTAGGAAATGTAGCAGCCAAATTGCAAACAGCAAGTTTCCCCAAACAGCAATGTGATAATGACCAGATTACCTGTCCTTGTAATATTAAGGGATAAATATTGACCAGGACACCGGGGATAACTCCCCTGGTCTACTTCAAAATAGTGCCATGGGGTCTTTTACATCCACCTGAGGGGGCAAATCGGGCCTCGGTTTAATGGCGCATCCGAAAGATGGCACCCCCGATGGTGCTGCACTCTCTCAGTAGTACACTGAATGTCAGCCTTGATTTTTGTGCTCAAGTCCTGGAGTGGCCCTTGAATCCACAACCTTCTGACTCCGAAGTGAGTGTTACCCACTGAGCATGTCTGACACTTGGGTGGGATGAGAAAAATAGCAAACAAGGGTGGTGTTGTGGCACAGTGTGCTGGAGTACTAACACACTGTACCATGTACTTGTGGGATGTGAATATGTCTCTACAGTAGCAGATGGAGGGAAGAATAGAGGGAGAGTTGCTTCTGTAATCAATTTCAGAGTGGCGTAGACTGATACCTGAGAAGATGCTGAATGAGGCTTAACAGTGCATTTCCCTACAATTGACTAGCCTGCTGACACTCACTATCAAAGCTCATGATTCATTGTCACTTGAATGATGTAATTTGGCTGCCTGTGGAGCTTTAACTCCGAGAGGACTCAATGTCCCTAGAATAGAGGAGAGAAGAAAACTTGGTGAGGGGCAAAAAAAATGGTTACTTCTTTTAAATAAGGCCTACTAATTCTTAAAACACGAAGAACATTATAGGGTTAAAACAGTGTATTTGGAGAAAAAAAATTGTGAGTTAGACCTGGCAGGGTGTGCCAATGATGTCATCTTGGAAAACCCAATCAGTGCAATTTTAAACCCCTCTTCAAACAGTTCAACCACATTTTTGTACTGGAAATCATTTGTGAGTGTGTTTATTCTAGACTGTCTAAACATCTGAGAACCAATTATGACTGACTTAATAGTGACGTCAAGGAGGGTAGAACAGAAGGGTGGATAGCTTCAATTATAGAGATTGACCCCTTCATTCGAAGTAACTTATGGAAAAAATACATTTATAAATTAGTCTAAAATTAACAAGCTGGATTCTCAGTGCTCTTGATACTGTTTTACATTTATAAGTGGATCATTACTTAAGACAATAGAAGTCGCAATGTTTGTTTTGGTAACCTTAGAAATGGCCTTGATTTTGAGCCACAGCTTCCTTTTAAGCTATATTAAACCCTGGTTCAGAAATGCGAGCACTAATTTCATGCCAAGTACCATTCAGCTCTTAAAGAAGGTTATATTACTTTTTTGCTGTTAGTGTCTAAAGTAAGTCATTACAAGAAGCTTCTTTTTTCAGTTCAATGCAGCGAACCTCTGTCTTGTAGGTCAATTTTTTTAAAATTCATTTATGATATGTGCGATAGAGAGTGGAAGTACAGCAGGGGGTGATGCACAGTCTAATATAGAAGAGAAACTGAGTCAATCTAGAAGGCAGAGCAAATATAGACCTGTTAAGGCACAAGCAAATAATGCAGGGCTGGATTGCATCTATTTTAACGCAAGGAGTCTTACTAGTAAGGCAGATGAATTCAGGGCATTGATTAACACATGGGAATATGATATTACTGCTATCGCAGAGACATGGTTGAGGGAAGGGCAGGACTGACAGCTCAATATTCCAGGGTATAGAATCTTCAGGCATGACAGGGGAGGGGGTAAAAGAGGAGGTGGCATTGCACTGTTGATCAAGGAGTCAATTACTGCAATAAGGAAGGGTGATATCTTAGATGGTTCCTCATATGGGTAGAACTTAAAAACAAAAAGGGGGCAATCACTTAGCTGGGAGTATACTACAGGCCTCCAAGCAGTCAGGGAGCAATAGAGGAGCAGATATGCAGCCAAATCTCAGAGAGGTGTAAAAATAATAGGGTAATAATAGTAGGGGATTTCAACTTCCCTAATATCAACTGGCATAGTCTTAATGCAAAAGGCTTAAAGGGGGTGGAATTCTTAAAGTGCATACAGGAGAGCTTTTGAGCCAGTACGTAGAAAGTCCTACAAGAGAAGGGGCGATACTAGACCTAATCGTAGGGAATGAAGCTGGACAAGTGGTAGAAGTGTCAGTGTGGGAGCATTTTGGGGATAATGGTCATAACTCTAAGAATTAAGGTAGTTATGGAAAAGGACAAAGAGGGACCAGAAATAAAATTACTGAATTGGGGGAAGGCCGATTTCAATATGATAAAATAGGATCTGGCCAGAGTGGACTGCGAGCAGCTACTTGTAGGAAAGTCTACATCAGACCAGTGGGAGTTGTTCAAAAAGGAAATGGTGAGAGTTCAGGTCCAACATGTTCCCATAAAGGTAAAGGGTAGGACCAACATGTCCAGGGAATCCTGGATGTCAATGAAATATAGAGGATTGGATCAGGAAAAAAAGGAGGCTTATGGCAGATTCAGAGCGCTGAAAACAGCGGAGGCCCTAGAGGTGTATAGAAAGTGTAGGGGGGTACTTAAAAAAATAATTAGAGAAAAGAAGGGACATGTAAAAACACTGGCGGGCAGGATAAAGGAAAATCCCATGGTGTTTTAGAACTATATTAAGGGCAAGAGAATAACCAGGGAAAAAACTAGGGCCCATTAGGGACCAAAGTGGCAATTGGTGTGTGGAGCCGGAGGACATAGGTGAGGTTTTAAATGATTACTTTTCATCTGTGTTCACTGTGGAGAAGGACAATGTAGATGTACAGATCAGGGAGGGGGATTGTGATATATCTGAACAAGCTGGCATTGAAAAGGGGGAAGTATTAGCTGTTTTAGCAGGTTTAAAGTGGACAAATCCCCAGGCCCAGATGAAATGTATCCCAGGCTGTTATGTGAGGCAAGGGAGGAGATAGCAGTGGCTATGACACAAATTTTCAAATCCTCTCTGGCCACAGGAGAGGTACCAGAGGATTGGAGGACAGCGAATGTGGTACAATTATTCAAGAAGGGTAGCAGGGATAAACCAGGTAATTACAGGTCGGTGAGTCTAACATCAGTGGTTAGGAAACTATTGGAAAAATTCTGAGGGACAGGATTAATCTGCACTTGAAGAGGCAGGGATTAATCAGGGATAGTCAGCATGGATTCATCAGGGGGAGATCGTGTCTAACTAACTTGATTGAATTTTTCAATGACGTGACTAGATGTGTAGATGAGGGTAAAGCAGTTGATGTAGTTTGCATGGACTTGAGTAAGGCTTTTGCTAAGGTCCCGCATGGGAGATTGGTTAAGAAGGTAAGAACCTATGGGATCCAGGGCAATTTGGATCCAAAATTGGCTTAGTGGCAGGAGGAAGAGGGTGATGGTCGAGGGTTGTTTCTGCGAGTGGAAGCCTGTGACCAGTGGTGTACCACAGGGATCGGTGCTGGGACCCTTGCTGTTTGTAGTGTACCTTAATGATTTAGATGTGAATATAGGAGGTATGATCAGTAAGTTCGCAGATGACACGAAAATTGGTGGTGTCATAAGTAGTGAGGAGGAAAGTCTTAGATTACAGGATGATATAGATGGGCTGGTAAGATGGGCACAGCAGTGGTAAATGGAATTTAATCCTGAGAAGTGTGAGCTGATGCATTTTGGGAGGACTAACAAGGCAAGGGACTATAAAATGGATGGTAGGACCCTAGGAAGTATAGAGGGACCTCGGTGTACTTGTCCATAAATCACTGAAGGCAGCAGCACAGGTTGATAAGGTGGTTAGGAAGGCATTTGGGATACTTGCCGAGGCATAGAATATGTATAACTCTATGACTCTATGGACAGCACTGGAAATTCCAGCATTTGTTGTTCATCCTTAATTGCTCTTGAGAAGCTGTTGGTGAGCTGCCTTAGTGGCTTGCTAAGGCAGTTACACTGAGACCAAATCAGCTAAGGATGGCAAGTTTTCTTCCCTAAAGGGCATGTGTGAACCAGTTTTTAAACAACAATTCGATAACTTCATGGTCACCATTACTGGTGCTAGATTGTTATTCCAGATTTATTTAATTAACTGAATTTAATTTACAAGTGCCATGGTGAGGTTTGAAACCATGCCTCTAGTTTACTAGTCCAGTAATATAACCTCTATGCTACCGTACCTGTGTTCTTAAATGTTTAGATTAGATTAGAGATACAGCACTGAAACAGGCCCTTCGGCCCACCGAGTCTGTGCCGAACATCAACCACCCATTTATACTAATCCTGCACTAATCCCATATTCCTACCAAACATCCCCACCTGTCTCTATATTTCCCTACCACCTACCTATACTAGTGACAATTTATAATGGCCAATTTACCTATCAACCTGCAAGTCTTTTGGCTTGTGGGAGGAAACCGGAGCACCCGGAGAAAACCCACGCAGACACAGGGAGAACTTGCAAACTCCACACAGGCAGTACCCGGAATCGAACCCGGGTCCCTGGAGCTGTGAGGCTGCGGTGCTAACCACTGCGCCACTGTGTTCTTAATATAGTGCTTTAACCACGGGAAAAGCAGTATAAAGGGATTAATGTGTGTCATAGAGTCATACAGCACAGAAACAGGCCCTTCGGCCCATTGTGTCTGTGCCAGCCATCAAGCACCTACCTATTCTAATCCCATTTTCCAGCACTTGGCCCGTAGCCTTGTATGCTATACCGTTTCAAGTGCTCATCTAAATACTTCTTAAATGTTGTGATGGTTCCTGCCTCTACCACCTCTTCAGGCAGTGCGTTCCAGATTCCAACCACCCTCTGGGTGAATTTTTCTTCCCTCAAGGACCCTCTGAACCTCCTGCCCCTTATCTTAAATCTATGCCCCCTGGTTATTGACCCCTCCACTAAGGGAGAAAGTTTCTTCCTATCTAATCTATCAATGCCCCTCATAATTTTGTATACCTCAATCATGTCCCCCCTCAGCCTTCTCTGCTCCAAGGGAAACAACGCTAGCCTTTTCAGTCTCTCTTCATACCTGAAAAGCTCCAAGCCAGGCAACATCCTGGTGAATCTCCTCTGCACCCTCTCCAGTGCAATCACATCCTTCCTATAGTGTGGTGCCCAGAACTGTACACAGTACTTCAGCTGTGGCCTAACTAGTGTTTTATATGAAGTTATATGCTAACAATATTTTTAGAAATGGGATGTTCTTTAAACTTTAGGATAAGCTTTCCTTCAATCCTACATTGAAAATTAACATATTAAAATATTGTGCATCGTGTATACTTGCTGCAAGTGTAAGATTTACTTCCTGTAACATTTCCATGTCATTGTTAGCTCGTGAAGCTTTAATTTAGAGAGGCATCATAACGAAGATAGTTTTGCTTGACAAATTCTGGTCTCTGCTTTGATTTCAACATTTTATTTTGTTTGAGAGCGCTGACTTTGACTTTACCCTTCTCCTTTGTTGCATTCTCAGTGGGGCAAATCATTTTCCACGGTAAAACACTGAGATGGCTAATTGTGACCTTTTTGCTGTTCCTATAGTAGAGTATGGCTGGAGTACATGTTACGTTTAGAATCATAGAACGTTTACAGCACAGAAAGAGGCCACTTAGCCCATTGTGTCTGCGCCGGCCAAAAAAATTAGCTTTGGGTTCTTTTATTCCAGACAGTTTCCTTGGTGCAGCAACTCAGGCCACTCTGATCTGGAATGTGCCTTTACTTGCCTGATATCTGGATAATTTGTACCAAGCCCAGGGGATTTATTTATTTATTTATTTAGAGATATGGCACTGAAACAGGCCCTTCGGCCCACCTAGTCTGTGCCGACCATCAACCACCCATTTATACTAATCCTACACTAATCCTATATTCATACCACATCCCCACCTGCCCCTATATTCCCCTACCACTTACCTATACTAGGGGCAATTTACAATGGCCAATTTACCTATCAACCTGCAAGTCTTTGGGAGGAAACCGGAGCACCCGGCGAAAACCCACGCAGTCACAGGGAGAACTTGCAAACTCCGCACAGGCAGTACCCAGAATTGAACCCGGGTTGCTGGAGCTGTGAGGCTGCAGTGCTAACCACTGCGCCACTGTGCCGCCCACTGCGCCATGAATAGAAATGCTTTGTCACTGTATTTTAGTGTAGTGGTTTTATCTTGTGACCACAAATGATCCTCCTTGACTTCATAAGGTGGTAGAACAGACACCCCACTAGATTGTAGCTTAGGCTATAAATTGCCAAATAAAACAGTAGTGAATATGCAGTGACTCTGCAGATTTACTGTAGCTGCTATACCCTCTTCAGAGTATCAAAAATAACAAATGGTCATACAGAGCAAATTGTCCATTGTTCTAAACTTCAAGGTAAACTGGACCTGATGCAGGTCCCTGAATATTAACAAAAAAGCACAAACTGCTGATGCCTGAAACAGAAACAGAAAATGCTGAAAACACTTAGGTCAGCCAGCATCTGTACAGCGAATACAGAGCTGTGTTAATGATCACAGTTAAATAGAACTCGCTATCACTTGACCAAGATATGAAGGCTGCCACTACATGTGGAAATTCAGCCAGATGATTATCATGAACTTTTATGTACGGCTGTCTTTATTTGTTTAGGGTTTGTACAAATGATGCCCTCATTGAACTGTCCTTCCTTTCTGCTTTTGTTACTTACAAGGTCTTGTTTTCAAGTTACCAAATATCTTAATACTGAATTATTGGCATAGTCTGTTCATAAACCTGCAAAATACTACTGTGCTTTGATACCTTGTGGTGGTATGGTGGTGGTGGTGGTGGGGGGTGGGGGAGGGGCGCGGGGAGGGGTAAGGGATTGGTAATAACTTTGAAGAAAAAGCATTCATCCAGATAACCAGCTGTTACAGTTTCCTTTCTTAACTAAGTTTAGCGGATGAATGCTGCTTTTTCCATGGGAAACTTAAATGAATAGTGATGTGTTACTGCTGCTTTTCCAAAGTACAAATAAAAGATGTTTGACTTGCTATTCATCTGTGTAATTTAATGTAATTTTGTAAAATTTAGTACCCTCAAGAATTATAAAATGTATTTCCTGCCTACATGACCCACCACCCTATATGTAGAGCATATGACATTAGAAACCACACCATATATTTTCAGACCTAACCATCTATTATTTTCACTTAATGACAGACCAGGATCTCTCATTCGTAAAAAAAGGCACCAGTTAGTCTGTCTCAGCTCATGTATTTTGGATAACATTTCAATGAACTCTGAAACTTGTGAAATTCTACCATGACTTGTAGACTTCTCACTACATTATTAATGTGAAGTATTGGCCAGTTCCCTATCTTATGACAGCCTGCTCTTTAGCCCACCCCATCATCTTGTTAACAAACTGTACACATACAATTCCAAACACATTAGTCATTAATGTTATATTGGTTTTAGTTTATGTTTTACCTTCTTTGAACTTGTTTGACAATAATAAACAAAAGTGTGAAAGTTGAATTCGGATTGCTTTCAAAACAGGAAAGGCAAAGTATTTTTATTGTACTGTGTGACTAAAATTTAGATGAAAACTGGCATGTTCCAGTTAGAATACAAAGTTTTTCCCCAGGTCTTTTCAGTGGTGGCTCTTTGAAAGTTCACATTCATGTTACTACCAGCTGAATGAGACTTGTACTTTTGTAAATGGTGATGCAAGTTGCTCTCAAAACCCACATGGAAGCAACTTTAGTTGTAGAAACATAGAAAATTTATGTCACAGAGGAAGCCATTCGCCCATCATGTCTGTGTCAGCCAAAAAGGAGCTTCACAGCCTAATCCCATTTTCCAGCTCTTGGTCCATAGCCCTGTAGGTTACGGTGCTTCAAGTACATATCCAAATATTTTTTAAATGCAGTGAGGGTTTCTGGCTCTACCACCCTTTCAGGCAGTGAGTTCCAGACTCCCATCACATCTGGATGAAAAAAATTACTCTTCAACTCCCCTCTAATTCTTCTACCAGTTACGTTAAATCTATGCTCCCTGGCTATTGACCTTTCTGCTATCTACTCGATCTAGGCCCCTCATAATTTTATACACCTCAATTAAATTTCTCCTCAGCCTCCTCTGTTCCACAGAAAACAAACCCAGCCTATCCAGTCTTTCCTTCTAGCTAAAATTCTCCATTCCTGGCAACATCCTCATAAATCTCCTTTGTACCCTCTCTAGTGCAATCACACCCTTCCTGTAATGCTGTGACCAGGACTGTATGCAGTACACTAGCTGTGGCCTAACTAGTGTTTTATACAGTTCTAGCAAAACCTATGTGCTCTTATGCCTTGGCGAATAAAGGAATGTATCCCATAAAACTTCTTAACCACTTTATCCATCTGTCCTGCTACCTTCAGGAATCTGTGGTCATTCACTCCAAGGTTCCTCTGTTCCTCTACACTTCTCAGCACCCTAGCATTTATTGTGTATTCCTTTGCCTGTTTGTCGTCCTCAATTGCATTACTTCACACTTCTCTGGATTGAATTCTTTGCCACTTTTTTGCACGTCTGATCAGTCCATTGATATCTTCCTGCAGACTACAGCTTTCTTCCTTCACAATTAACCACAGAGCCAATTTTTGTATCATCTGCAAAACTTTTTAATCATGTCCCCTACACTTAAGTCTAAATCATTGACATATACCACGAAAAGCAAGGGATGTAGTACAAAGCCCTGTGGAACCCCACTGGAAACAGCCTTCCAGTCACAAAACTAACTGACCGCCATTACCTTTTCTTCCTGCCATTGAGCCAATTTTGGATGCAACTTGCCACTTGTCCTTGGTTCCCATGGGCTCTTAGTTTTCTGACCAGTTTGCCATGTACGCATGTTAGGCTGACTGGCCTGTAATTACTTGGTCTATCTCCTCCTCCCTTTTTAAACAGTAGTATGACCTTAGCAATCCTCCGACACCACGCCTCTGGCCAGAGAGGATTGGGAAATGATGGTCCGAGCCTCTGCTACTTCCTCTCCTGCTTTGCAGCCGAGAATACATTTAATCTGGGCCTGTCAAATTATCCACTTTAAAAGATGCTAAATCCCTTAATATATCCTCTCTCACTATCTTTATACCATCCAATATTTCACACTCCTCTTCCTTAACTACAATGTCTGCATTGCTTCTTTTGTGAATTCATATCTAAAGTATTCATGAAGAACCATGTCCACATCTTTCACCTCCACACGCAAGTTTCTATTTTGGTCTCTAATCAGCTGTACTCTTTCTTTAGTTATTCTCTTGCTATTTATGTATTTATAAAAGATTTTTGGGTTTTCCTTGCATTTACTTACCAATTTTTTTTATGCTGTCTCTTTGCTTTCCTAATTATTTTTTAATTTCACCCCTCCGTTTTCTATTCTCCTGTAGGCTCTCTGCAGTGTTGAGCTCTCGGTATCTAATATAACCTTCCCTTTTTTGCCTTATCCTGACATCCATGGAGGTCTAGATATGGGAGTCCTACCCTCCTCCTTTGTGGGAACATATTTGTTCTAAACCTTCTCTATCTCCTCCCACTACTCTGACATTCATTTACCTTCAAGTAACTGTTTCCAGTCTATTTTTGCCAAATCAGATTTCAGCTTGGCAAAATTGGCCTTTCGGCAATTTAAAGCTTTTACTCTTTGTCTGTCTTTGTTCTTTTCCATAACTCTGCTAAGTCTATCTGAATTATCATCACTACCACCAAAATGCTGTCCCACTGACAGAACATACAGGGGTGTTACAGTGCATAATCAAGTTGCTGAGATAAATTGTTGTCCTATTTAAGGAAACGGTGGATCCTGTCGGATGGTTCCCCGAGCAGACCGTCAAAGTCATTTGGCGGAATGCCTCATCACCAGAACTTTCAAACAAGCACCAAGACGTAGCTTGGCTGGTGGTGAGAAGGGCCCTCCCCGTCAGATCCTTCATGCACACCCGAAGTCTCGCCCCCTCCGCACAGTGCCCCCGCGTTGGCTGTGGTGGGGAAGAGACGGTCGCACACCTCCTCCTGGAATGTGCCTTTGCAAAGCAGGTGTGGAAAGAGATGCAGTGGTTTTTGTCGAGGTTCATCCCAAGCAGCTCTGTAACACAGGAGTCTGTGCTCTACGGGCTGTTCCCAGGGACGCACACCGAGACAAACATCAACTGCTGCTGGAGGACTATCAATTCGGTGAAAGACGCCCTTTGGTCTGCCCGAAACTTGCTGGTCTTCCAGCGCAAAGAGTTGTCCACCAACGAATGTTGCAGACTGGCACATTCCAAGGTCCAGGACTACGTGCTGAGGGACGCACTAAAGCTTGGGGCAGCCGCAGCAAAGGCTCAATGGGGAAAGACCACAGTGTAATGTTCCCCCACCAAGCTAGACTGAGGGGCTGGATCCATGGGAAACCCCTCGAACTGTATCATTAATATTCTGAATTGCTGTAAATGTAAAACTGTCATTGACATGACAATTGTGAAACGGAAGGGTTGGGAAGAAACTCATGACAGTATTGAAAGAAACTGATCTCCCTTGCAATGTTTGTATTTTTTGGTGCTGTTTGGAAACTGTTTGGCAATGTAATTTTTACAGATTTTTATGAATAAAGTATATTTTGGAAATAAAAAAAAAAGTCAGTCCCTTGCTGGGTCTCCATATATTCATGACAGTAGTAATTTAAAAGAGTGTTTTAACCACCACAATACCAGGCTTTTGTGGCAAAGGGTGAAAAAACAATGGAGTAGATTTTCACCTGTGTAGTAATTGGGTGGAGCAGATTATACAACCCTTATATATCTTGATTGATTTTCATTCCATTGAAATGAATGGAATAAAAATATGACAAGTTCTATGCTCAATGAAAATCTACTCCAAACTCGAGAGTTCCTTGTTGTGTTTGTGCTTCTGCACTTATTCAAATATTTGCAGGGGTGGATAGTTATAAAGTAGAGGTTTTGGAAGCAACAAGCTGATAAAACCAACACAAAGAGGATATTAAGACCAATACTTTTTTTTTAGTAACATACTGGTAAGATTGAGAATCTTGGAGCAATTGCTCTGGACAAGATCAGTTGTTGAAAATGTGAACTTAATTGAAAATGATAGAATCATACATGTATAAAACGCAAAAGGTGGCCATTGGACTTGTTTCCATGCCAGCTCTCTGCAAAAGTAACTCTGCTAGTCCTGCTGCCCTGCACTTTCCCTGTAGCCCTGCAAATTGTTTCTCTTCAAATACTTATCAAATTCCCTTTTGAAAGCTCTGATTGTATCTGCCTCCACCACACTGTCAAGCAGTGCATTCCAGATCTTCACCACTCACTGCACTTAAAAAAAAAAGTATTTCCTCATGTTGCTGTTGTTTCTTTTGCCAATCACATTATATCGCTGTCCTCGCCCAGAAGGGAAACCCAATTGGATCCAGTTGAAAATTTCAAATGGCCGTAACTAGTCTCAGCTGATTTCAACTGGAGACAGCTTGGATAACTGGCAAATATAACTGGAAGCCAGTTGGGATTCCAGTTGTCCAGTTGTAGGCAGCATTTTACAGCTGACTTAAACTGGAATCAGTTGAACTTTACTGGTACCAGTTAATGAGTAAATGTGAATCCAGTTGTCAAATGTGCACGTTTGTGCTGTGGGAACCAGTTGGAATTAAGTGGAGCCAGTTGACATGTAGCTGGTTTAACTGGAACAAGTTGGCATGCATATGAATATACTGAAAGCAAACTGATTGTAAATTTAAGTGAAGCCACACCAATTGAAGCAAGCTGGTATTACCCTTGAACAATGGAAACAGTTTCTCTCTATCTACGCTGTCTGAACCCCTCATGATTTTGAACACTTTTACCAAATTTCCTCTCAACCTTCTCTTCTCTAAGGAGAACAACCCTCGCTTCTCCAATTTATCCACGTAACTGAAATCACTCATATCTGGAACCATTCTCATAAATCTTTCCTGCATCATCTCTAATTCCTTCACATCTTTCCTAAAGTATGGTACACAGTATTGGACACAATACTATTGTTATGGCTGAACCAGTGTTTTATAAAGATTCATCATAACTTCCTTGCTTTTGTACCCTACGCCCCTATTTATAAAGCCCAAGAACCTGGTATGTGCTTTTAGCCACTTTCTCAACCTGCCCTGCCACCTTCAATGATTTGTACACATATACACCCAGGTCTCTCTATTCCTGCACTCCCTTTAAGAATTGTGCCCTTTATTTTCTATTGCCTTTCCTCATTCTTTCTACTAAAATGTACCATTTCACCTGCCACGTGTCCGCCAATTCCACCAGCCTGTCTGTGTCCGCTTAAAGTCTATCACTATCCTCCTCACAGTTCACAATACTTCTAAGTTTTGTGTCATCTGCAAATCTTGAAATTGTGCCCAGTGCATCCAAGTCTAGGTCATTCTAGGAAAAGGGGGAAATTGTTCATGTCATCATGTAAACTTGAAAATAATCACAATCTGCCAAACAAAAATGATTCACAAATTTAATTTAGATTCCATATTTTTTATGTAAGTGAATTAGATATTGTGGGCTAGATTTTGTTATCGCAACCTATGAAGGATGGCCTCCTGCCCCCAGAAGCTGCTGGCCGATTGGAGGGCTAGCAGATCAACAGCCTCAGCAGCGCTATTGGGAGCGGTGGCCACAGCTAGGACTGCACCTGGAAGAAGAGGACACCATTGATTGACGGAGTCTTCACATCCAGGGCCGTGGAGTCTGGGGGGCTTCGGGGTCAATCAGGCAGTCCCTGGCGAGGGAGGTGTTGGTGAGGGCAGGTGATGCCATTGCTGCAGAGGTAGCCATTGCTGCCGGGATGCCCCTTCATGAGCCAAAGAGTTCCCAAATAGGAGGCCCCTCCCCCCAAGCCCACTGGGAGGCCAACGGGGTTTACCTGGTAGTTTCCCCAGATGGTGGAAGGCCCCCCCCCCCCCCCCCCGCACCTGGAGCCGCTGCTAAAATGCCACCAGAGATGGGAAGAGGTCCTTAATTGGCCACTTAAGTGGTTCAACTGGCATCTGTGTGGGAGAGCCATCTGCCATCTTCCCTGTCACTGACAAGATGGCATGGTGATGGGAAGACGACAGGCACTCCACCCTTTGCTATTTTACACCTTGCGATGTTACATGCCCTCCTCACCTCCCAGCCCATCTCCAGGAGTGATGGGGGAGAAAGACAGGTGAGATGAAAGAGCAAGACAGGAGTGAAGGAGGAGAGAGACAGGAGTGAAGGAGGAGAGAGACAGGAGTGAAGGAGGAGAGAGACAGGAGTGAAGGAGGAGAGAGACAGGAGTGAAGGAGGAGAGAGACAGGAGTGAAGGAGGAGAGAGACAGGTGAAGGAGGAGAAAGACAGGAGGGATCGAGGAGAGTGACAGGAGTGAAGGAGAAGAGAGACAGGAGTGAAGGAGGAGAAAGACAGGAGTGAAGGAGGCTGGTAAATTCAGTCTGTGCCCTGAAAAGGCCAAGTCAAATGTAATATCCATTTTCTAACAAAAAATTTAAAGGAGTGCTATATACCTTTTCATGAAATGTTTGTTGACGTGAAATGTGCAGTCATATTAAAGACAATGACTATTTTAAAATGTACATTAACTTTCAATGTTACTTTTAAATGAGAAAAATGTTTTTTGAAAAATTTATTCAATCAACTATGCCTATCCTGTTGATTTATTTGATCACTGAAGGGTGAACAGTATGAAACAAAGAGAACAGTGGGCAGAAATGCAAATGCAGCGCATTAAATTAAATAATTGTAGCCTGAATTGCTTTTAATATTTAACTGAGAGGGGAGATTGAGTAGACTAGGCCTATATTCCCTGGCATTTAGAAGAAAGAAAAGTGATCTCATTGAAACATATAAAACTCTTAAGGGGCTTGACAGGGTACTTGCTGAGAAAATGTTTCCAGTGGCTGGGGAATCTAGAACATGGGGTTACAGACTCAGGATAAGGGGTCAGCCATTTAGGACTGAGTTAAGGAGAAATTTCTTTGCTCAAAGGGCTGTAAATCTTTGGAAATCTCTAACCCAGAGAGCTGTGGATGTTCTGTCTGTTTCCTCCTTCACTCCTGTCTCTCTCCTCCTTCACTCCTGTCTCTCTCCTCCTTCACTCCTGTCTCTCTCCTCCTTCACTCCTGTCTCTCTCCTCCTTCACTCCTGTCTCTCTCCTCCTTCACTCCTGACTCTGTCCTCCTTCACTCCTGTCTTGCTCTTTCATCTCACCTGTCTTTCTCCCCCATCACTCCTGTCTTTCTCCTCCTTCACTCCTGTCTCTCTCCTCCTTCACTCCTGTCTCTCTCCTCCTTCACTCCTGTCTTTCTCCTCCATCCCTCCTGTCTCTCTCCTTCTTCAATCCTGTCTCTCCTCCTTCAGTCCAGTCTCTCTCCTCCTTCAGTCCAGTCTCTCTCCTCCTTCACTCCAATCTCTCTCCTCCTTCACTCCTGACTCCTCCTTCACTCCTGTCTTTCTCCTCCTTCACTCCTGTCTTTCTCCTCCTTCCCTCCTGTCTCTCTCCTCCATCCCTCCTGTCTCTCTCCTCCATCCCTCCTGTCTCTCTCCTCCATCCCTCCTGTCTCTCTCCTCCTTCACCTGTCTCTCTCCTCCTTCACCTGTCTCTCTCCTCCTTCACCTGTCTATCTCCTCCTTCATCTGTCTATCTCCTCCTTCACTCCCATCTCTCTTCTTCATTCTTGTCTCTCCCCTCCTTCACTCCCGTCTCTCTTCTCCTTCACTCCCGTCTCTCTTCTCCTTCATTCCTGTCTCTCTCCTCCTTCACTCCTGTCTCTCTCCTCCTTGACTGCTGTCTCTCTCTTCCTTTACTATCCTCCTTCAGTCCTCTCTCTCTGCTCCTTCACTCCACTCTCTCTGCTCCTTCACTCCTTTCTCTCTCCTCCTTTACTCCTGTCTCTCTTCTCCTGTCTCATTCCTTCACTCCTGTCTCTCCTCCTTCACTCCTGTCTCTCTCCTGTCTCTCTCCTCCTTCACTCCTGTCTCTCTCCTCCTTCACTCCTGTCTCTCTCCTCCTTCACTCGTGTTTCTCCTCCTTCAGTCCAGTCTCTCCTCTTCTTCACTCCTGACTCTCTCCTCCTTCACTCCTGACTCTCTCCTCCTTCACTCCTGACTCTCTCCTCCTTCACTCCTGACTCTCTCCTCCTTCACTCCTGACTCTCTCCTTCTTCACTCCTGACTCTCTCCTCCTTCACTCCTGACTCTCTCCTCCTTCACTCCTGACTCTCCTCCGTCACTCCTGTCTTTCTCCTCCTTCATCTGTCTCTGTCCTCCTTTATTCCTGTCTCTCTCCTCCTTCACTCCTATCTCTCTCCTCCTTCACTCCTGTCTCTCTCCTCCTTCACTCCTGTCTCTCTCCTCCTTCACTCCAGTCTCTCTCCTCCTTCACTCCTGTCTCTCTCCTCCTTCACTCCTGTCTCTCTCCTCCTTCACTCCTGTCTCTCTCCTCCTTCACTCCTGTCTCTCTCCTCCTTCACTCCTGTCTCTCTCCTCCTTCACTCCTGTCTCTCTCCTCCTTCACTCCTGTCTCTCTCCTCCTTCACTCCTGTCTCTCTCCTCCTTCACTCCTGTCTCTCTCCTCCTTCACTCCTGTCTCTCTCCTCCTTCACTCCTGTCTCTCTCCTCCTTCACTCCTGTCTCTCTCCTCCTTCACTCCTGTCTCTCTCCTCCTTCACTCCTGTCTCTCTCCTCCTTCACTCCTGTCTCTCTCCTCCTTCACTCCTGTCTCTCTCCTCCTTCACTCCTGTCTGTTTCCTCCTTCACTCCTGTCTTTCTCCTCCTTCACTCCTGTCTCTCTCCTCCTTCACTCCTGTCTCTCTCCTCCTTCACTCCTGTCTCTCTCCTCCTTCACTCCTGTCTCTCTCCTCCTTCACTCCTGTCTCTCTCCTCCTTCACTCCTGTCTCTCTCCTCCTTCACTCCTGTCTCTCTCCTCCTTCAATCCTGTCTCTCTCCTCCTTCACTCCTGTCTCTCTCCTCCTTCACTCCTGTCTCTCTCCTCCTTCACTCCTGTCTCTCTCCTCCTTCACTCCTGTCTCTCTCCTCCTTCACTCCTGTCTTTCTCCTCCTTCACTCCTGTCTTTCTCCTCCATCACTCCTGTCTCTCTCCTCCTTCACTCCTGTCTTGCTCTTTCATCTCACCTGTCTTTCTCCCCCATCACTCCTGTCTTTCTCCCCCATCACTCCTGTCGTTCGCCACCATCACTCCTGTCGTTCGCCACCATCACTCCTGTCTTTCTCCTCCTTCACTCCTGTCTCTCTCCTCCTTCACTCCTGTCTCTCTCCTCCTTCACTCCTGTCTCTCTCCTCCTTCACTCCTGTCTCTCTCCTCCTTCACTCCTGTCTCTCTCCTCCTTCACTCGTGTTTCTCCTCCTTCACTCCTGTCTCTCTCCTCCTTCACTCCTGTCTCTCTCCTCCTTCACTCGTGTTTCTCCTCCTTCAGTCCAGTCTCTCCTCTTCTTCACTCCTGACTCTCTCCTCCTTCACTCCTGACTCTCTCCTCCTTCACTCCTGACTCTCTCCTCCTTCACTCCTGTCTCTCTCCTCCTTCACTCCTGTCTTTCTCCTCCTTCACTCCTGTCTTTCTCCTCCATCACTCCTGTCTCTCTCCTCCTTCACTCCTGTCTTGCTCTTTCATCTCACCTGTCTTTCTCCCCCATCACTCCTGTCGTTCGCCACCATCACTTCTGTCTTTCTCCTCCTTCACCTGTCTCTCTCCTCCTTTATTCCTGTCTCTCTCCTCCTTCACTCCTGTCGTTCGCCACCATCACTCCTGTCGTTCGCCACCATCACTCCTGTCGTTCGCCACCATCACTCCTGTCTCTCTCCTCCTTCACTCCTGTCTCTCTCCTCCTTCACTCCTGTCTCTCTCCTCCTTCACTCCTGTCTCTCTCCTCCTTCACTCCTGTCTCTCTCCTCCTTCACTCCTGTCTCTCTCCTCCTTCACTCCTGTCTCTCTCCTCCTTCACTCCTGTCTCTCTCCTCCTTCACTCCTGTCTCTCTCCTCCTTCACTCCTGTCTCTCTCCTCCTTCACTCCTGTCTCTCTCCTCCTTCACTCCTGTCTCTCTCCTCCTTCACTCCTGTCTCTCTCCTCCTTCACTCCTGTCTCTCTCCTCCTTCACTCCTGTCTCTCTCCTCCTTCACTCGTGTTTCTCCTCCTTCAGTCCAGTCTCTCCTCTTCTTCACTCCTGACTCTCTCCTCCTTCACTCCTGACTCTCTCCTCCTTCACTCCTGTCTCTCTCCTCCTTCACTCCTGTCTTTCTCCTCCTTCACTCCTGTCTTTCTCCTCCTTCACTCCTGTCTTTCTCCTCCATCACTCCTGTCTCTCTCCTCCTTCACTCCTGTCTTGCTCTTTCATCTCACCTGTCTTTCTCCCCCATCACTCCTGTCGTTCGCCACCATCACTTCTGTCTTTCTCCTCCTTCACCTGTCTCTCTCCTCCTTTATTCCTGTCTGTCTCCTCCTTCACTCCTGTCTCTCTCCTCCTTCACTCCTGTCTCTCTCCTCCTTCACTCCTGTCTCTCTCCTCCTTCACTCCTGTCTCTCTCCTCCTTCACTCCTGTCTCTCTCCTCCTTCACTCCTGTCTCTCTCCTCCTTCACTCCTGTCTCTCTCCTCCTTCACTCCTGTCTCTCTCCTCCTTCACTCCTGTCACACTTCTCTCCTGACTCTGTGTCTCCTCCTTCACTTTTATCTCTATCTGTCATTTCTGTTTTTCTCCCACCTTTTCAGCTTAACTTCTTTCATTTTTTATTTTTATTTTCCTTTTTTAACATTTATTTTTGCCTCTCTCTAGTTTGTTCTGCAATCATAGGCAAACCATGAGAATCACATCCATCGTTCAACACTCCCCCAGTTCTGCAAGGTTTCTCTTGCACAGTTTTGCTAAGACTCATAATGCTTCCAAAGCCCAACTCATCTTTAGCCCCAGCCTGACCCTACACAGTTGTTGCTAGAACCTCAGAGCCCCCATGGTAATTCCCCTCAGTGACATACTGGCACAGACTGGCGCTCTCCAATGAAATACTTTCCTGCCACTGTTGCTCATAGATGCCAACATATCTCTGAATTCTGCCAGACCCCATGGCCTCCCTGGCCAATAGCAGGGACCCCGCTACTGCTGCCAAACTCTATCTGTTAAGGTTCCTCTATGTTCCTTTTTCAGCTTGTACTTAATGTGGTTTAGCCATCATTAAATTTCTTCTTTTTGTTAGGGGTTTAAAACTGATTTTTCGTGAAATAGTTCCAGGGAGTGGAAGCATTGGAAGGGCTTGGCAACATCCAGGAGGATTGAGTGCAGTACGTAGGCACCCAATTATCACATTCTCAGTTTCATGGTGTACTGTCCTACCAATATAACCTCAAACCCTATTTCCTTTGTTAATCCTTATACTTGATTATTTCAAAGTGTGAAAACATAAATTTTATAAATAGCTTTTCTGTGTGGAAATTTAGTTAAGCTGCATTAATTCTGTACGTGTCCATTTATGGAATAAAGTTAAATAGTTTTATTAGCTTTGAGTCATGTTTACAGGCACTATGTACAATTTTTTTCAAAAAGACAATGAGAAACTTTCTCATTTCTTTGAATTCCGTTTTGGTCTTGCTGGGCAGCACATCTCTCACAGTCAAGATCGTGTCTCCACCAATGTTACTCTTTGGCTGGGTGCTAGAAGGTGAACAAAAGTGAGCTATCAACCACTTTTTCTCTCCTTCCTGTGGGAGGTATCTGGCTTTTGTTTGCTGTTCCCGCACATTAGCAAAGCTGAAATCAAATCCTCAGCATTCAAATCTCTTCCTTTCCATCGCAGTATAGAGATCACAGCCTAAGGAAGGATAAGAAGACATACTAGGTTTCAAAATTCCTCATGGAATCCATCAGTCAAAACCCCCAGAAACTCTGTCTACCCTTTAGAGGGTAGAAAATGGCCAGAGGGCAGAGCCAGTGGTGAGGAGTCCCTAAGGTGACAGTTCCACTTCTAACTTTGCAGTGGGACCTGGCATTTCTGTGGAGTAAAGTATGCCACTGACCACCTCCAGGCGCGTATCCATTGTCTCTCGAGATAAGGAGGCCCAAAAGAAAAGTATGCCAAGCGAGTGGAGATGTTCTCGATTCAACAGTTGGGGTCCAGGCCTGGCAAGACCCCTGAGGAAAGTCTTTTTTTTTTATTTTCGAAAGATGAGTCCTTTGCTCATGGGAATGTGGTCAGGGGAGCCTGAAGAATCTTCCATGGTGGGTGAAACAGCTGAGTTTCCATCGACATGGGGTAAGCAGGGCCCGGTGTGGGGGGAGGGGGGTGCTCACCTGCCCTATGCTAAATAAGTGCCCTCCCATTGACTCCACAAACTCCAGCAGAGTCAATGCTGAGAGGAATTAGTGGCAACAATCCAGCCACAATTGTTAGGATTCCCTCCCACTGATATTAGGCCCCAAAAACTTCTTGTTGAGCCATTGGACCATGAATATACATGTTAGTCTGCCAGCCTGTTAAACCACTTAAACAGTTTGCTCATCACATATGTATTTGTTTCTACTATAGCAATTATAAATCTCCCTAATTTTTTTGTGGCTTATATTGTTTTATTTCTATTTATGGTTTTATGTGAAAGCCCAATTCAATACCATATATGTATACTTCAGAGCATTGTCGTGGCTTACACAAGTTTAAAGAGATTTAGAAAAGTAATCAAATGTTTATTTAAATTCTTCTTATAAGTTAGAATAAACTGTTTCTTGATGCTGCCCATTAAACTTAGGTTAACCTCATTTTTCATTTAGTGGGGCATAGACTCAGTAAACTAATTCCTTTTTCAGTGAAGCTTTTCAAAGAAGTTCTTGGCTTTTTGAAGAGATTGTAGTGGGCCGATCCTGGTGAATCAGACATTCCTCTTCAGTTGCATCAGTGTTCATGCAACATGATTGATGTTGTAAGGTTTGTGGGGTGACGTAGCGACTAAAGCTAAATTTACCTGACAATTATTTGTTCCGCCATGCTTCTCTGCTTAACATCCAAGTGTAAGGAAGCAATGTGTTTCCTTAGACTTCAGTATGATGTATCTCACATACTTCTGATTAAAGCCACTGTCACCTCTCGATATCAGATGTTTCTCCTTTTACCCAGACTTCGCTTTAGAACCAAGTACCAAAAAGGCTGTACAGTACCACTGTTTGTATAGTATTGCTTGTACTGCCTTGTCTGAGAAAATGGAAACTCATTGCCCTTAGGTGCATACTGAACCTTAATATGATCCATTCCATTTAAATGTGTATCTGTTTCTGTTAGATTCTACATTTTTTTTTAATTAATGGATTTTTCAAAGCCAAAACTTCCTGCTTTCCCTCAAGCAATTTTCTTTGGACTTTTCAACTTCATCACTTTGTACAATATAACATTCACAAAATGTATCTGTATCAATTTTAAGAGATGAATAATTGAATGTACTGATGCTGTGAAACTTTCACATTCAATTTGCAACATGCTATAAAACTTGCCAGTAGCAATCACACTGCTGTGTGATTACTGACCAATTTTGGATGCCTCCCTGACTTGTTTTATTTAAGTTGAGGTTCCTCAGTTTGCTTAGCTTTCTCCTTTCCTGTAACTCCATTTAAACTGAGGGTCTGTTATACACTCGGCTCCTCTGCGACAAGGTTTACTGCTCGCACAATACTTACAGTTTTGAAAAGGACTTTCTATGCTGCCAGGCATCACCCATTCATGATGTCTACCATTACCTTTCAGTATATTCTTGGTGAAAACATTGAACACTCTAATACGGATACCAGCCCCACGTAAATCAGAACAATAAAAGGAAAAAGAAATAATGCATTGTGTTATGGACAGGTGGGTGATGGCGTGGCTTGTTTACACTTTTCACCTCCCACTGACCACAGACAGTGTTTTTGTATTACTAGTGTTTCAGCCCCTGTGTTTTGTTTGCCAAATAAACAGTCAGTAACAAGTTTTCTCATAGGTTTAAAACAGAAGATTAATTTATTTAAGATTTATTTAACAATATTCATCACCTGAAATAATCATAACACTACCCATGCACGCATTCACTCTCACAAGCACACTCAAGAAGAGATAGATAGAAGGTAAAGAATAAGAGATGTTAAGAGTTCAAGGTGTAAAAGTATGTTGTTTCAGGAAAACCTGTGGGATCCTTCGGAAGGTGAATTTTAAAGTTGCAGGTCTGTCTGCATTTGCTGGGTTGCTAAAGATTTTTGGCAGTTCACTTCAGTTTGATGACGGTGCAGATATTCTTAGTTCAGTTTTCACAGGTGGGAGTTGTTACAAAGATATTCTCTTTTCTCTGCAGCAGTTGGCTTTCAACTTGTCTCAACAGGGTTCAACGACGTTAGCTGGAACTGATCTCTCTCCCTGTCTCAGCTTTGTCATGGAATTCAAGATGGCTTTCAGTGGTGACTGTGTAGCTGGAGAGTCCAGATTGATGTTGATGACTGATATTCTGAACTGGAAAAGACCCCTTTGTTCTTCAAAACGATTACCTTTAAAGGTGAACACATAAGTGTTAGTTTTGCCCATGTGACTTTAGGTTTCAATTCTTGATGGGCTGGTGCAATAGCTTTTGATGGCCCCATTTTGATATATGAGGGCTGTAAACACTCTATTGTGGTGAAGGATAGCTGGAGACGTAGAGTCTGGGGAATGCCTTTGTGTTAGTTTGTTTTGTGAATAGCTCACATCCATGTGTGATAAGCTGTCTCATTTCCATGTAGAAAAAGATAATTGGTTTCTGTTCTACTAGACATGGATGTGAATTTTAGTGCAGGAGTTGGTATGGGTCATGTGATTTGTCCTCCATTTTGTTGACAGCAATTTACCAGTCTTTTAAAATTGTTCTAATTTTTTTATAACTCTTCAGTTTGTTTCTGTATTTTCATTGCTGCACTTCTCATGAGCATGACAATTGCCAACAATTTCCAAAACACTGCCAACATAGGCAGTATCTATCTGAGATATAAAAGTAATTCGCAATGGAGCAAGGTTCATGGATCCTGTGTACCAAGAGCACATTAAGAAAGTAGGGTGGCCTAGTAACAAACTGTAATATCTAATAATTTGACTCAGAACCTGCCAGGAAGCGTTGTTGCTAATTTCTGAACAATTCATGTGGCCAGATTAATACTCATTGTGATTTTTTGATGCCACATACTTTAGTATTGGCATGAGAGGAGTTTGTTGTATCAGAGTCGTAGAGTTTTACAGCACAGAAACAGGCCCTTTGGCCCAACACACCTGCGCCGACCATCAAGCACCCGTCTTAACTAATCCCATTTCCCCGCACTTGGCCCGTAGCCTTGTATGTTATGGCGTTTCAAGTGCTCGTCTAAATACTTCTTGAGACTAGCAGCCTGAACTCACCTGGATGAGGCAAATCATCTATGGTGCAATATGGGTTAGAATATACTTCTACCGTGTATGTACTGATGCTCTTGAAACATAGCTAGTAACCTGGAACATTAAATATTTCAGCTTTGATTCCTTTATATAGGTGTTTGCTATCCTAAGCTTAGTGCACTATTAATGCTGGTGTCCAATTATGCATCTTTTTTCTAGGTACATGATGTTAATTTGGAACCTTAAGCTATCATGTATTTCTAAAATTGTGCCAACAATATTCCCACTTATTTTATGCTAAGTAGTCAGTGTAGCAATATAATATATTTTGAGAAGATCTGAGAGTTGTATTTTGTTTCGATCATAAGCTGTAATTGCAAATAATCCATGAGTCCTACATAGAATACCTTGTGAATCTTTATTGTGCCATTCTATGAAGAATGTAACTGGTGTATTTCGATGAAATTAAATGTGAATGAACAAATGCAAAAATGGACTTCAAACTTAAGACATTTTTCTTATTATTCTTGTTTGTTGTGACCTTACTTATCAAGATACTGGCAGTGTTCCACTTTGTTCTATTTTTCTACTGTGTAGCTGGAATAATTAGTAAATCAAAGTGTACATGCCATACTTTTGACAAAAGAACAATAGTAGCAAATGAAAACCCGGACTGCTATTACAAAGAAGTCACACTTCTAAATAAAACTGAAAGTTTATTTTTCTGATTAAAATTCCAGTGCTTTATAAGAATATCTTGCACTGGAGGATCCAGCAGTGACAAAGAAGGGACTGTGGCATTGTGAAGGGAATACACAAAAAGCCCCCAAGTTCAGTGAGACCAATTTCCAAGCCCTTCTCGAGGAGACGTAGCGAGAGAGAGACTGACTGACTGGCACTGAATGCCAACTGTCTTGTCCCAGAACTGCAGATCTGTGCTGCAAGATGAGGGTAGGCAAAGTAATACACCAGTCCCTGTTCCTTTTCTTCCTTGGGCACCAGCACACTATTCCCCCTCTAAAACTAAGAGCAGTGCACTTCACACTGCTGGTTAAGGGGAAGAGGGTTACTAACTCACGATTTTTCATTATGTGTTGCTATCTTACCTAACAGCATGTACTTGATGAGGAATCAGAGAAGGTTGTTGAAGACAATTATGGAAATTAAAGCTCTGCCTTTACCTTGATCGCTCTGTCCTCACTCCTCTCTAACCTCCCTTTCCTTTTTAAGGCCCTTACCGGTATTATTCAGGAACCTTGCCCATCTCTCCCCAGCTCCCTGTTTGAATCCTGCAGTTAGGTTTCTCCACCAACCACAGAGCTAACCAAAATAAAAATGACATTCTCTGTAACTGTGATCATGGTTCATCATTCTTTCTTGTCTTCCTCAAGTTTCACAAGCTTTTGCCTAGGTTGATCAGAAAATCCTCCACCAATGCCTCTCCTCTGTTGAAGTTCTCAACTTTGTGTTTAAGTTGCTGCTTCCTATCCTTGCAATCTCCTGGACTCCTACAACTTGACAATGACCCCACCTGCCACTCCACCACCCATTCACCCGCACTGAACACATTTTCATTTCCTAAGCCTATGCATCTCCTTTTACTTTGTCCAGACACTGACAGTCTTTCTGTCAGCTGCCAAGGCTGCACACTCTGGTTTATCTCCCTAAAACCCATCACTTCTCTCTTCTCCTTTAAGGCCTCTTTAAAACCCACTCCTGACTGAGATTTTGGCGACACTCCTAACCTTTCCTTTTTTTGGCTAAGTGTACATTTTCCTACATCTCTTGGGACAGTTTTCTGTGTTAAAGGCACTATTTATGAAAATTGTTGCTGTAATCCCCTGCAGCCTCACAACCCTCCTGAGATATCTGCACTCTGCTAATTCTGGCCTTGTGAGCATCCCCAATTTTAATCGCTCCACCATTGATGGCTGTACCTTCAGCTGCCGAGGCTGTAAGCTCTGGAATTCTCTCCCTAAATTTCTCTGCCTCTCTGCCTCACTTTTGTCCTTAAGACCCTTTTTAAAACCTATCTCTTTGACCAAGCTTTTGGTCACCTACCCTAACATCTCCTTATGTGGCTCGGTGTCAAATTTTGCTTAATAACACTCTGTGAAGCACCTTCTGATGTTTTATTACTTTAAAGGCACTAAATAAATACAGGTTGTTGTTGTAACTTATAAGCAGTAGCACACACAATTCAAGCCATTTTCCATAAGACAAATGAACATTGAATGAGAATATGATCCAGATCAAAATGTTGAAAGACATAGCTAATATAAATGTAAACTGTTGATTTAACTTGGATTGTTTGTACAGACCTAGAATATATAAATGCAAAGTTCACACACCTAAAGCTGACAGTTCATATGCCACAGATTGGTAAACATATTTTATGAACTCTCATCAAAAGCAGTCATTGTTGTGTCAGATGACCTCTTTAAATAAGGATCCGGACGATTATGTAGTAAAGAATATGACTTTGGGCTGTAAGTGTCAGTGTAGACCTGAAAGTTGAATATGAATAATAAAAGATAGGAAATAATTATTGCATTTCAGTTGCAGTTAAGAATTCACAAATTCTTAACCTGGGATTATTATTTACGGTTATTTGTTTCTGTTATGAATGCTGAACTTTGTAGCATGATTGTTTTAAAAACTGTGATTTTTAATGTAGTTTAAGATGGAGTCTGAACAGTCAGGTGACCTCACATCAACTCTACTTAAAGACAAGACAGAGATCTTGGTTACCAGGACAACAGAGAACAGAGATCAAAATTTTTTTTTTGAAAAGCAGAGACTGCAGGGGTATAGCACCAGAAGAACAATGGTTTTCACCCTCCCAGACTTTTAGATTGTAAACAAGAAGTCAGTGGTACTGAAAATGTAAATACAAATGGCAGCTGCTAACACCTGGAAACAATGGAAAGCCGGTGTGGCTCTGCTGAAGCCAGATTTGTGGATTTTGCATATTGGTAAAGACAATTGGCTATCGATATTTGATTCCAGATAAATTCAACAGATTTTCAGAAGGAGTAGGCAGGCTGTAAAGAAGACCAGAAGTGGCAGCCTCAGAGAGGAGAGAGAGACAGACGAGTTCAAGGAGGATCTCCAAGAGGTGAGGAGCCAGCAGGCCTCGCTCTTTGCCCAGGAGGCCTCCAAGATTATCTTCCGGTCCAGAGTCTGCTCCGTTGAGCAGGATGAGACGTGCTCACGTTTCTCCTTCCAAAAGGTACACAGAGAGTGCTCTATGATCAGCAGCCTGAAGGAAGAGGATGGCTCGGTAACGTCTTCGTACTCTGACATACAAAGGATTAGCAAATCCTTTTATGCTGGGCTGTACAACGTGAAACCCACAGACAGCATGGCCTCTCAGTCCTTCCTGTCATCTATCACGGAGGTCTTAGATGACAGCATGCGGGAGAGTCTGGACAAACCGCTAATTCTGGACGAGCTGACAAAGGCCGCTAGGTCTGTCGAAACGAGTAAAACTCCTGGATGCGACGGCTTACCGGTTGAGTTGTATTCGGCTCTGTGGGACTGGATTGGCCCAGACCTGCTGTAAGTGTACAAGAGTCACAGAGAGCACAGCACCGAAACAGGCCCTTCGGCCCACCGAGTCCGCGCCGACCATCAACCACCCATTTATACTAATCCTACATTAATCCCATTTTTCCCTCTCACATCCCCACCTTCCCTCAATTCTCCTACCACCTACCTACACTAAGGACAATTTTTACAATGGCCAATTTACCTATCAACCTGCAAGTCTTTGGCATGTGGGAGGAAACCAGAGCACCTGGAGGAAGCCCACACAGTCAAAGGGAGAACTTGCAAACTCCACACAGGCAGAACCGAACCCGGGTCGCTGGAGCTGTGAGGCTGCGGTGCTTGCCACTGCGCCACTGTGACGCCCTGTGCAGCCAGAGTATGCTTCTGGCCGGCAGCATGTCAGAATCTATGAGGAAAGGCATCATCATCCTCATCTACAAGCAGAAGGGAGAGGGAGAGGGTGGAAATCAGAAATTGGCGGCCCATCTCACTGCTTAATGTAGACTACAAGATTCTATCCAAGGGCATCGCCAATTGGGTCAAGTCTGCTGTGGAGTTGGTGATTCACCCTGACCAGACCTGTACTGTACCCGGCATGAAGATCTCTGATAGCCTCACGCTACTCAGGGATACAATCGCCTATGTACGGGACAGGAGGGTGGACACCTGCCTCATCAGCTTGGACCAGGAAAAGACTTTTGACAGGATATCACACACATACATGATGGACGTGCTCTCCAAAATGGGGTTTGTGGATGGTATCCACAATTGGGGATCAAACTGCTCTACACAATCATCAGTAGTGCAGTTTCAGTCAATGGGTGGGAATCAGAAAGTTTCCCGATCAAATCTGGAGTCAGACAGGACTGTCCACTCTCTCCTGCCTTGTTTGTCTGCTGTATCGAACCCTTTGCTGAGTCCATTAGGAAGGATGCGGGCATAAGAGGGCCTCCTCCTGAAGTCCCCAGCATCACAGATGCCAGACTTCAGCCAATTCGATTCGCTCCGTGTGATATCAAGAAACGACTGAAGGCACTGGATACTGCAAAGGCTATGCGCCCTGACAATATTCCGGCAATAGTACTGAAGACCTGTGCTCCAGAACTTGCTGCACCCCTAGCCAAGCTGTTCCAGTACAGCTACAACACTGGCATCTACCCTGCAATGTGGAAAATTGCCCAGGTATATCCTGTACACAAAAAGCAGGACAAGTACAACCCGGCCAATTACCGCCCCATCAGCCTACTCTCAACCATCAGTAAAGTGATGGAAGGTGTCGTCAACAGTGCCATCAAGCGGCACTTGCTTAGCAATAACCTGCTCAGTGACGCTCAGTTTGGGTTCCGCCAAGGCCACTCAGCTCCTGACCTCATTACAGCCTTGGTTCAAACATGGACAAAAGAGCTGAACTGAAGAGGTGAGGTGAGAGTGACTGCCCTTGACATCAAGGCAGCATTTGACCGAGTATGGCATCAAGGAGCTCTAGCAAAACTGATGTCAATGGGAATCAGGGTGAAAACCTCCGCTGGTTGGAGTCATACCTAATGCAAAGGAAGATGGTTGTGGTTGTTGGAGGTCAATCATCTCAGCTCCAGGACATCACTGCAGGAGTTCCTCAGAGTAGTGTCCTAGACCCAACCATCTTCAGCTGCTTCATCAATGACCTTCCTTCAATCATAAGGTCAGAAGTGGGGATGTTCGCTGATGATTGCACAATATTCAGCACCATTCGCGACTCCTCAGGTACTGATGCAGTCCGTGTAGAAATGCAGCAAGACCTGGACAATATCCAGGCTTGGGCTGATAAGTGGCAAGTAACATTCGCGCCACACAAGTGCCCGGCAATGACCATCTCCAACAAGAGAGAATCTAACCATCTCCCCTTGACATTCAATGGCATTACCATCGCTGAATCCCCCACTATCAACATCCTAGGAGCTACCATTGACCAGAAACTGAACTGGAGTAGCCATATAAATACTGTGGCTACAAGAGCAGGTCAGAGGCTAGGAATCCTGCAGCGAGTAACTCACCTCCTGACTCCCCAAAGCCTGTCCACCATCTACAAGGCACAAGTCAGGAGTGTGATGGAATGCTCTCCACTTGCCTGGATGGGTGCAGCTCCAACAACACTCAAGAAGCTCAACACCATCCAGGACAAAGCAGCTCGCTTGATTGGCACCCCATCTACAAACATTCACTCCCTCCACCACCGACACACAGTGGCAGCAGTGTGTACCATCGACAAGATGCACTGCAGCAACGCACCAAGGCTCCTTAGACAGCACCTTCCAAACCCGCGACCTCTACCAACTAGAAGGACAAGGGCAGCAAATGCATGGGAACACTACCACCTGCAAGTTCCCCTCCAAGTCGCCCACCATCCTGACTTGGAACTATATTGCTGTTCCTTCACTGTCGCTGGGTCAAAATCCTGGAACTCTCTTCCTAACAGCACTGTGTTGTACCTACCCCACATGGACTGCAGCAGTTCAAAAAGGCAGCTCACCACCACCTTCTCAAGGGCAGTTAGGGATGGGCAATAAATGCTGGCCTGGCCAGCGACGCCCATATCCCATGAATGAATTAAAAAAAAGAGGAGTGACAATCCCAGGCAGCCGAGGCACTCGGGTCAAAGCCTCCCTGTACATGGACGACATCGCTGTCTTCTGCTCAGATCTGCTGTCTGTTTGCAGACTGATGAGCATCTGTGACCAGTTCGAACTGGCCACGGGAGCCAAAGTAAATCGCAGGAAAAGTGAGGCCATGTTCTTTGGGAACTGGGTCAAAAAATCCCTTGTCCCCTTCACCGTCAGGTCAGACTACCTGAAGGTGCTAGGGATATGGTTTGGAAGGGCCGAGACGTGTGCCAAAACCTGGAAGGAGCGAGTAGCCATGGTACACCATAAACTGAGCATGTGGGAGCAGCATTCTGTCTCCATTGTGGGTAAGAACCTGGTCATCAGGTGCGATGCGATCACATTGTTGCTGTATGTGGCGCAGGCCTGGCCCATACCCGACTCCTGTGCCGTGGCGGTCACCAGAGCCATTTTCCGCTTTATCTAGGGATGCAAAATTGACCGGGTCCAGAGGGACACAATGCTCAAACCTCTGGACAAAGGCAGGAAAAACATACTGATGACCACCTTCGTGTGCAGCTGCATCAAGCTGTGTGTAGAGCCTCAGTACACAAACACCAAGCGTCACTACATACTGAGGTTCTATCTGTCCCTGGTGTTGCAAAGGATGGGTCCGGCCACATTGCCGTGGAACACTCCATCCAGTTGGACCATGCCTTACCACCTATCCTTCGTGGAAAAGTTTGTGCAGAAAAACACCTTTGACCACCAATCCATCAGGCAGTGGTCTGCACGGAATGTCCTCAAAGCCCTACGGGAAAAGGAGATGGTGGATCCTGTTGGATGTTTCCCCAAGCAGACTGCCAAAGGCCTTTTCTTTTGCCATTCTTTCTTGTGCTTTTATAAATTAAGAGATAGATTTGGATGTAAAAAGTTGATATTAAATCATATAAGGTAGCTTTTAAAAATATTAAAAGTTTATTTGAGAATTAAAGGAGAGAATCCTGTTACATACAGTAAACTGGGGCAAGTCAGAAACATGGTTGTGAACAGACTTGCTGCAACAACACCGGTTGGTTTAGGTACTTCCTAAATGAGAAACAAATTGTGACTTTTTAACAATGTAGCTGTTACTTATCAATTTAAAGTATTCATGTATTCATAAATAATGAGGATTTTGCCTTGAATTAGCTTGCAGGGTATCAGATTTTTAAAGAGGTGGCTAACTACATAATTTTTGAATTAATCGGTTGCAGAACACAGTTCACATACTTGTGTATGTATCTAACTAGTACAAAAGGAGTTTAGTTCTTAAAATTGGATCTTAAATAAACTTTGGGTGCATCCCCAAAGTAGTTAAGATTATGATTCAAAGCCAGGAGTATTCAACAGTGAACAAATACTTCGAAGTGAACAACTGTTTGAAAGTAAACTCGTAGTACACATCTGTCTGAGCCTCCTACATGCCCAATTATAAAGTTACTTAAAAATCATAAATATCCCTCATTAACAAAACCGATATGTCAACCATATTTTAATACTGATATATTAGTTGTTTGAGCATAGGCCAACAAGGACTGGTCACTGAACACTGCTATGAACTTCCATCTCCTTCCCACTCCCAACAGGTTTGAACCAATAGTAAGTTTTGTTTCTCAAAAACTATGCGGTATATCCTCATCCTATTACAAATTACCCCTGAAATAATCAAGAGTGCCAAGCCTGCTATACTTTCAGCACTCTACGAACTGCTTTGCCTGTGCTTGGACAAGGGAGCAGTACCACAGGACAATGCCAATATCATCACCCTCTGTAAGAACGAGGGTGACCGCGGTGACTGCAACAACTACCATGGAATCTCCCTGCTCAGCATAGTGGGGAAGGTCTTCGCTCAAGTTGTTTTAAACAGGCTCCAGAAGATGGCTGAGCGTGTCGACCCTGAGGCAGAGGTTTTCGAGCAGAGAGATCCACCATTGACATGCTGTTCTCCCTTCGCCAGCTACAGGAGAAATGCCGCGAACAACAGATGCCCCTCTACGTTGCTTTCATTGATCTCACCAAAGCCTTTGACCTCGTCAGCAGACGTGGTCTCTTCAGCCTACTAGCAAAGATCAGATGTCCACCAAAGCTACCAAGTGTCCTCACCTCATTCCATGACAATATAAAAGGCACATTTCAGCATAGCAGCGCCTCATCAGACCCGGTTCCTATCCTAAGCGGTGTGAAACAGGGCTGTGTTCTCGCACCTACACTGTTTGGGATCATCTTCTCCCTGCTGCTCTCACATGCGTTCAAGTCTTCAGAAGAAGGAATTTTCCTCCATACAAGATCGGATGACAGGTTGTTCAACCTTGCCCGTCTAAGAGCAAAGACCAAAGTGCGGAAGGTCCTCATCAGGAAACTCCTCTTTGCTGATGATGCTGCATTAACTTCCCACAGAGAAGAGTGTCTGCAGAAACTCATCGACAGGATTGCGGCTGCCTGCAATGAATTTGGCCTAACCATCAGCCTCAAGAAAATGAACATTATGGGACAGGACATCAGAAATGCTCCATTCATCAATATTGGCGACCACGCTCTGGAAGTGGTTCAAGAGTTCACCTACCTGGGCTCAACCACCACCAGTAACCTGTCTCTCGATGCAGAAATCAACAAGCGCATGGGAAAGGCGTCCACTGCTATGTCCAGACTGGCCAAGAGAGTGTGGGAAAATGGCGCACTGACACGGAACACAAAAGTCCGAGTGTATCAAGCCTGTGTCCTCAGTACCTTGCTCTAGGGCAGCGAGGCCTGGACAATGTATGTCAGCCAAGAGCAACGTCTCAATTCATTCCATCTTCGCTGCCTCCGGAGAATCCTTGGCATTAGGTGGCAGGACTGTATCTCCAACTCAGAAGTCCTCGAGGCAGTCAACATCCCCAGCATATACACCCTACTGAGCCAGCGACGCTTGAGATGGCTTGGCCATGTGAGTCGCATGGAAGGTGGCAGGATCCCCAAGGACACTTTGTACAGCGAGCTCGTCACTGGTATCAGACTCACCGGCCGTACATGTCTCCGCTTTAAAGACATCTGCAAATGCGACATGAAGTCCTTTGACATTGGTCACAAGTCGTGGAAGTCAGTTGCCAGTGATTGCCAGAGCTGGCGGGCAGCCATAAAGGCGGGGCTAAAGAATGGCGAGTCGAAGAGACTTAGCATTTGGCAAGATAAAAGACGGAAGGGCAAGGGGAGAGCCAACTGTGTAACAGCCCCGACAACCAATTTTATCTGCAGCGCCTGTGGAAGAGTCTGTCACTCTAGAATTGGCCTTTATAGCCACTCCAGGCGCTGCTTCACTGACCACCTCCAGGTGCTTACCCATTGTCTCTCGAGAAAAGGAGGCCAAAGAAGAAGATAACAAATTAACTGGTTCAATATTATTTAATAGTAAATTACTTGCTAGTGTTGTAGTAAGAGAAATCCTAAAATTTGACAAGAAAATAATGAAACAGACAATTTAAAAGTAAGGTAATTGCTTAAGACAGCTCCTTGGTGATAAAGAAAATCTTCCTTGTTTTTCTTGACTTCTTTTAGATGTTTTTCAGACGCATGGTATTTGCTTGTAACAATGTAAGATAGTCACCAAGAAATCAAATAGGGAATTCAGAAGAAACGTCTTTACCCAGAGAGTGGTGAGAATGTGGAACTTGCTATCATAGGGAGCAGTTAAGACAAATAGTACGGATACATTTAAGGGGAAACTAGATGAGCATATGATGTAATAGAGGCTTGTGCTGATACAGTTAAATGAGGAAGGATGAGTGGAGGTTAAATTAGAGCATAAATGCTGTCATGGACTGATTGGGCTGAATGACCTGTTCCAGTGCTACATATTCTATGTAACATCTTAATGGACTTGATTTTTTTTTAGGCATGTGTTGCTTTTATTTGAAATGTCTGTACTAGAACTATTTCATTCTGAGAACCATGGGGTGAATTTCTGCAAAGTTCTTCCATGTATCTGCCGTATCTTCGGTGGAAGAGCTACCACTGGAACTCTACTACATCTCTCATCAGAATATCTTACTGGAACCTATCTGAATTGGATAAATGAATATCTGATAGTGTCAAAATTGCAATCCAAATGTTCAGTTCGATATTTAGAATTCCAGTTGTAGATGAGTTACTAGCAAATTACGCTGTTGTAAGATTCAAGAGCTCAAAGTAAAAGTAACTTATGTTCTTGCTCAGTGTCAAGAGTACAATCCTGAGACTTTCCTGTAAGTAGTTATGAGGCATCTGCTGCAAGACGGGGGAAAATTTATCTATGTTGTGACATGTACATTCAAATATTGCTGCAATTAAAAGTTCTGCCAAATTTTCAATGTTTATGGATTTTTTTTTAGGATATCCTTTAAAATGCCAAGATTGCATAAGATATGTGCGAGATAAAATCTGATTCTTTGTTACATGCCAGTTTATTGCACAACCTTAGGGAACTTTAATAGGGTCCCGTTGCCCAATAGCAATTTCTGAAGTATAACCTGATTTTATTTAGCAATGCACATTTATATTGTAATGTCCATGTTCAGTTGTATAGGGAGAAAAGCAGTCATTGACACTGAGATTTTATTAAAAACCCCATAAATTGTTGTAATAGTCAGATCTCCATCTTACTCCACAGAAAAATAAATGAATTCTTGTGGGGTGAAGTAAAACTGAAATGAAAGCAAAGCCTATAATTTACCCAACTGGAAAGGTCTGAAAGTATTAGTGGAGCTTCAAGAATGTGAAGATTGCATGTTCTGAATCCGTCTGGCTTAGATCAAGCTGTGTTTTTGTTTTATAGCCCTTTATAATGATGCTGCTTTTTACAAGCATCTTTAATTAGTTAAGGTTTGATTGACATAATAAGCTGAAAATAGTCAATGATGTAATGTTGTATCATATTGCATGAAGATGAAGCTTGTCTGGTTTAAAACTCTGCCACTTTTAAAAATGTCATGGTCCAATTAGTTCCTGCCATATATTTTCTGGTTTTGAGCTTCCAGATGCAACCAGTTGATACCAAAAGTCCTTCAAAAATAGGAAACCACAATGGGGAGCTGTAAGTGCAAGAAACATTTATTCAGTTATTTGAACTTTATAAACAGTATTGTTCCACAAAACTGAAAACAGGTCATTATCCTATTTTTCTTCTCAATACTAATACTTTTTTCAACAAAGTGAACGGGGAAAGAAAAGGTCAGGCATCAGTCATGCATTTAGCTCCTAATGCAATGTTCAATGTTATCTCATTATCATACCATTGCAGCATTTCTTCAGTGAATAAGAGTTTTTAAATTTCAATTTATATCGACTTTCAAGTCACAAATACTGTTGTATTCATAGCCGAAGAAATGACATACCATTTTCAATCTCTTGTTAAGCATTAACTTTTCATTGTCTCCATTTCTGTATTGAATCATAGAAATTACAGCACAGAAGAAGGCCATTTGGCCCATTATCTATGCTAGGTCTTCATCTGGGGATCCATTCTCTGATCCCATTTCCCAAACCCTTTCCCATATTCTCATATTCTCGATTTTCAAATACTTATCCAATTGCCTTTTAAATGACTTCCTAGCCACTTTCTCAGTAGTCACTTATGGTGAAGCGTACCCCATTCTAATAAACCTCTGAAAATTTCTTCTAAATTCATCCATCATTTTTCAGGTGATAATCCTGAGTCTATGTTCATTTAGTTCTGCAACAAGTGGAATAATTTATTTACCCTATTAATCCATTCATCTTGAAAACCTCTATTTTATCCCCTTCCTCTGCTCAAAACTAAACTGCTTTTCTTAATAACTATTGTTGCTTTTCATTCCTTTTAATTATCTAAACCTTTTCATGATTCTAATTGTCTCCCTATAATAGATTGCCTTGAATTGCAAACGATAATGTGGCCTAGCCACTGCCGTCTACAAATTCAACATCTCTTTTTACATTTAGTACCCCTTTATATAAAAGACAGAAAGGCAAATTGTATTCTATAGGCTTTTTTTCACCCTGCACATTCATCTTTAAAAACCTAGGGGTCGATTGTACCTGTTCACACTGGACGGAAAACAGGCAGTAGAGGAGTGACCTCAGTGGAAAGGAAAATCAGGCAGGATATGAAATCATCTACCTACCAACCCCTTTCCTCCTCGGCTGGAACAGTTAAAATCAACTATATATATAAAATATTTGCAGCCCTAAATCTCTCTGTTCTGCCATTCTTAAGAATCCTATCATTTAGGGTATACTTCCTTTCACCATTCTTTTTCCCAAAATGTACGTTATCGAACACTTTTTCCAATTCCATTTGTACAACACTCATCACATTCTTCTTGATGCGCTGTAATTTCCTCAAAACAAATCAATTAAGCTCATCATACATGACCTGCCCTTCACAGTCCCATGCAGAATGTGGACTCAAAAATTCACAACCAAGGTATAACAGCTATTTTCCAGTTCTTTACCACAATTCCCATTTCAACACTTTTCAAAAAATTATGGTTCGTGCCATTGCTCTCTTTTTCCCATCCTCCTTCGGTATTCTGGAATGCATTCCACTGGAACCTGGTGATTTTTGTACTTTCAGTCCAATTAACATTTTTAATAGTTTCCTTTTGAATAGTTATCTCCAGCAGTGGCTTTTGCATATCTTTCTCGCAGATACTTCCATATTGCTACATCCCATTTTCTCTGTTTTAAAAAAAAAACTGAAATAAACAATATAAAATAACGGGAATTTTATGCTGTCCCCCACAGCAGATTTGGAGGCGGCGAGAGCGTTTAATCGGCCGGGATGGTGACGGAGCTTGTTGGGGGTAAAACCCCGCCACCTTCCTGCCTCCACCCCAGTTGCGGCCCTTGGACAGCTTTCCCGCCCCGCTGCCAAATGAGACCTTGAAGTGGGCAATTAATGCCTAATTAAAGGCCTCATCGTGCCTCCGCCGGTATTAGCCAAGCACCAGGCGGGCCTGTCGCCGTACGAAGACCATGCCAATCAAACTTGTGTGGGTTGCTTGCCTGCTCTGGTGGGGGAGGGGAGGTCCCTTGTTAAAAGGCACAGTGCCTGATTTAAGGACCCGAGATGAGGAAGGAGGAGCTTGTTGAGAGCCAGCCCCCTGCCCTTGCTGCTACACCCTACACCCCTCTCCCCCACGACCCCCACTCCGCGAAACTGCTCCTGCCCTGACTGATCTGTAGCCTGGGTCCCTTGTCTCTGGTGGGTCCATGACTGGCAGCAGCCACCACCTCTGCTGTGGTGCTACTCAGTGACAGAGCTGCTGGCCTCTGGGCTGGATTTTACTTTGGGCGGATGGGGCTGGCCACCAATGTAAAAGTTGGTGGCGATCCTGCTTCTGCCCGGCTCGGGGATCCAACCCATGTTTTATGGATCCCTGGGCTTTAATTGTTATGAGGTGAGACTTCCACCTGCCTGAGGGAGGAAGTCCCGCCTCATTGAGCTGCTGGCCAGTCATCGGGCTGGCAGCTGTTAGTCCCAGCAGCGCCACCGGGAGCAGTGGCCACTGCTGGGACTGCAGCCCAGCCGAGGGCATGGAGCCAAGACTACAGGTAAGTTTGGTTTGCCTCGCCTGTGTGATCAGTCGCGTCTCGCCGAGGCAAGGGTGGTCGTGTGGGGAAGGTGGCGCGTCTCGGGTCCTGGGGGTGGTTGGGATAGCGGGGGCGGTCCTCAATCAGGTTTCACTGGGCGACCTTTCACATCTCCCGGATGCCCGCTTGCCACATGTAAAATCCCGTGGAGGCAGGCGAAGTCCTTTAAGTGGCCACTTAAGGGCCTTGATTGGCCTTGGGCGGGCGGCCTGTTTCTCACCAGACCGCCTCCCCCGCCCCGGCCCACGTAAAGTGGGGCGGAGGGAGGAGTGGGTCGGGAAGGCCTCCCAAAGCCTCCCGCTCAATTTTATGCCACCCCCGCCACCATCCGGCTCATTGGGGTGGCGTAAAATTCCGGTCTCTGAGTGGCTGGCAGCTCTCAGCTGGCATAAAATTCCCCCCCCCCCCCCCTCAATGTTTCTCTACAACTATTAATTAATTTTGAGCGGTACAAATGAGGCCAAATTATTTGTGTACATGATCCTAACTGACTTGTAAGTAACTCATCAACAGGTTGAAACAACCTCACTGAGCAATCTGAGGGACTTGGTTTACAGCATATTGCCCCATAGAGTGGTAAGACGTTAGGTTCATGAGGTGAGTTACTGTGTCAGGCATCAACAAAAGGTAGGAACCCCTCGCAGAGAGGGAAAACCGGTGGGCGGGACACTAACAATGAACATCCTAAGATCTTCTTACAGAGTGGTACTGCTAGAGTAACACCACCTGTTCTTCTGATTATTATATGGTGACTGGAGCAAAAAGACCTAAAAGCGGAGGAGTAAATATATTTTGTTTTACTGCAAACAAATAAAACATTTATACACAAAGATTTCTGGCAAAAAATCAGGTGGGGAAATGAGAAGAAATATTTTTATGCAACAAATTATGATGATCTGGAGTGCACCACCTTGAAAAGGTGGCTGAAACAGATTCAGCAGTAGGGTAAAAGCAAAATACTGCAGATGCTGGAAATTTGAAATAAAAACAATAAGCGCTGGAAATACTCAGCAGGTCTGGCAGCATCTGTGGAGAGAGAAGCAGAGTTAACGTTTCAGGAACTGAGTTCTGATGAAAGGTCACAGACCTGAAACGTTAACTCTGCTTCTCTCTCCACAGATGCTGCCAGACCTACTGAGTATTTCCAGCACTTTTTGTTTTTATTTCAGCAGTAGGGTATATGCTCGATAAGGTCTAAAAGCAAAGAGCAGGAGAGTGGAACTAAATGGATAGCTCTTTAAAAGAGCTGGCACAGACGAGGTGGGCCAATTGGCCTCTTTTTGGTCTGTTTGATTATCTTATAATCTGTGCTCTATATTATCTGTTGAAGTGTGGCTCTTTGATTAGGGAAAGGACTAAACCAATGTCATTTACCTTATAAGAGTGACTACACTTCAAAAGTACTTAATTGGCTATAACACATTTTGGGGAATCCTGAGATTGTGAAAGGCATTGTACAAATGCAAGTTCTTTCATTTATGCTGATCATTGTTTAAAATAATTTTGGAGCAGCCACTGATACAGAATCATTTTGATTAGGATTTAAAGCTGCTGCAAATTTAGGAAATAGCTTCTATTTACAAATTGTTTGCTGATCTTCTAAAGTTCTGTATTCTGCAAGTAATCAACTACAGAAACAAACAAAAACTCAACTTCAGTACTGTTGTGGTATTTGTTCTGGTCTATCCCACATTGAAAGGCTTTCTTCTGGATTTGATAGAGTAATGCGTTAAAGAGGTTGTTTCAAATGTGCTGTCATCTTTATACGTTTATAAATCCTGATGTCATCCCCCACCAATTAAATTGATGCATTCCATCTGTACGACTTCATCTTACTCAGTCAATGGCCTCACATACCCAGAAGGGTAGTTATCAATAGGACAGGCTTCTGCCAAAATGAAACATGTACTGACAAGATTGTTTTACACTCCATACATCTTTGTCTCTAGTTTTATTAATATAATTTGGTAAAGCACAAATTCTTAAAATATGAACATAAGGAGTGCATGTTATAGTCAGCACCATTTTTAAAACAAAATTACAAACCATATCAATTTTATTTCTATTGGTATTTTTGAATAGTTATGTATAAATAGCAATCACTGGTAACATTGGGTGTGGCCGTTACCATCCTTCCTCAAAAACCCGACCGACCCTCTGTCCTTTTGAACTATCACCCCATCTCCAATCTCTCTTTCCTTTCTAAAGTTTGCGAGTGTGTTATTGCCTTCCAAATCCATGTTCATCTTTCTGCAGCTCCATGTATATCTCTACAAATCAGATTATGGTCCCAACCATAGCACTTAAATGGCCCTAGTTAAAGTCACAAATGGCATCTTCTATGACTGTGACCAATCCACTACAATAAATCTGCCATCCTCCCCATCTAACCTCTATGCAGCCTTTGATACAGTTGACCACACCATCCTCTTCCAAAGCCCCTCCTTTGTTGTTCAGCTCAATGGGACTGTGCTTGCTTAGTTCCACTCTTATCTAATCATGGCCTGAGACTCTTCAGAAATATCTTCACATCATCTCCCATTACCTCTACAGCCCCCATTCGACCAAGCTTTAAGTCACCTCTCCTAGTAGCTCCTTGGCTCACTGTCTCTTTTCTTTGATTACAGTTCTATGAAGCACCTTGGGATATTTTGCATTGTTACCAGTGCTAGATAAATGCAAGTTGTTGTTGAATTGACTTGAAACACTTACTGACCAAAGGGTGGCAAGTGAATGTAGATAATAAATCTGGACTTTTTCCTGGGTGACTTACAATGGATACTTTCAGAGATAAATTTGCCTATTTACCAAATGGTTGCGTTTCTTCTGCCACTCTTAATTGCAAAATTTTAATATGCTCAGTACTACATTTTGGCAGCACTGATGCCAGAAATTATGGGAAATGTGGCGAAATGGCTAGTGGAAGGGTTGCAACAGAGAAATTTCTATGTTTATGGAAGGCGGAGTAGGAACTTGCATCCAGTATCTGTTCAAACTAGAATATTTTATTCCTCTTGGCAACAACAAAGTATATAACTAATGACCTCACTCTAGACCAACCTGGATAATCCATCATCTGTATTAAAAATCATTGTATTTGCCAGTAAAAATGTGGTATGCTAATTGTATAACCACTGTAGTGGAATATATCAATTACTTGGGGAATAATTATTTTCATTATCATTGTTCAGTGACCCTTGCTAGATATCAAGAACAATAGAAGTACAGACATTGACTTCCCATTGTGCTGTAATTCACCCCACTGTGCCTATGCAGGCTCTTTGCTAGAGCAATCCAAAACTAATCCCCCTCCCACTGCACTGGTATCTCCATAGCCCTGTATCTTCCTCTGCTTCGAATATTCATCCCCTTTTCCTTAAAACAGGTAATGATATCTGCATCAACCATTCCCTGTGGCAAAGCATTCCATGCCATAACAAGCACCTTGATGAAAATTTTAAACTCATGCCATGTCGGGACTGACTCCCAAGCTGGAAAAGATAATGGTTCCCTATATCCACTTTATCAAGATCTTCAATAAATTTAAAAACTGCTAATAAGTCTCCTTTTAGCCTTCTCTGTTTAAGTGAAAATAATCCCAGTGTTTAAGGTTTGGTGTCTCCTCCTAACTATAGTTCCCATCCCTGGATTTCTGCTGTATGTTTTCTATTGCCTCAGCCTTTTCTATAGTGGGGTATCCAAAACTACACATGGTTGAAAATGTGAAGAATGGTCACCTGGCCAAGGTAGCTGGAGGGTTGTCAGTGCCTATTGAATTGAAATCAGGTGATAGATGAAACTTTGGCTTCAGCCTGCCTTTAGGAATAGGTTCAGTTACACCCCCATGCAAAGTCTGCTTCAGATAAAGGAGAATGCTATGAATAATGTATACTAAGGGCAGTGCATATAGTTTGTTTCAGGACAGTATTTCCACTTCATAGTGGAAGCTGTCCATTTACATCTGATCTCCACACCACACTGATGACTTGGCCAGCTATGGATATATGGTAGTTTGTTACAGCTTGATTTTTTACTTTTCTACTGTTTTAGGAAAGCAACTAAAATTGACAATTTGACAAGATGCTTAATAGTTTTGAATGATAAAGTTAATCTGCGGAAATTTATATTGGGAGAATCTCTACATAAAATACCTGCTCTCAGAATCTTTCCAACAAGACTGTTGAAGCATGAAATCAAGTAAAAATGGATGGTTGAGACATAAGGTTAGGGAGTACTGGAACCATTGGCAGAATAGACATGCATTCAGGCAATTTTCAAACTAATCGAAGAGATAAAGTGCTTGCTTTGAAGGATCATTCATCACCACAGGTACTTTCTGAATCGGTCTCAACAGCCATCCTGATAATCCAGTTCAGATGTTGAGCATGATCTGTCCTTAAAAAAAAAACTTACTCGTGCATTTGCTTTTCATACTTCTGGACCTGTTTTGCCTTATCCTGCTACTAGTATTGATAGTATTGTTTCAGGTTCACTTTCTCTGTTCTGTTAATTTTAATGGACTTCTAAAAGGCTCACTCTGCGATATCGCTTTTTGAGGCTGGCGAGCCTTGGATTAAATTGTTTATTATTGTTCTCCCTCTGTCATTGAGTCATTTACGGCACAGAAGGTGGTCATTCAGCCCATCGAGTCCATGCTGGCTCTCTGCAGAGCACTCCAGTCAGTCCCACTCCCTTCTTGATCCCCGTAGCCCTGCAAGTTTATTTCCTTGAAGTGGCCATCCAATTTCCTTTTGAAATCATTGATTATCTCCGCTTTCATCACCCTTGTGGGCAGAAAGTTCCAGGTCATTACAACCCGCTGCGTAAAAAAAATCTTGCTCATATTCCCCCTGCACCTCTTGCTCAAAACCTTCAATCTGTGTTCCCTATTCCTTGTACCTTTAGTTAATGGAACAGTTCTTCCATATCTAATTTATCTATGCTTGTCATAATTTTCTACACCTCTATTAAATCACCCCTCAATCTCCTTTACTCTAAGGAGAACCACCCCAGCTTTTCCAATCTAACCTTGTAACTAAAATCCTCCATCCCTGGAACCATTCTGGTAAAACTCCTCTGCACCCTCTTAAGGACCCTCACATCCTTCTTAAAATGTGGTGACCAGAACTGGATGCAATACTCCAGTTGCTGCCGAACCAGAGCTTTATAAAAGTTCAGCATAACTTCCCTGCTTTTGTACTCTATGTCTCTATTTATGAAGCCCAAGATTTGATATGCTTTGCGAACCACTCTCTCAGTTTGCTGGGATTAATCACTTTGGTCTGCTCTTCACTACCTCTGAAAGATATCTGGGTTCTTCTTCTATGACCTTTTGAATATGTGGCTGAGTTGGTTAGGTAATAACCAGGAAACCCTAGGTTCAGAATTGGTTTCTTTTCTTTCCTTTTGGGTCATCATTATTCTGATTTCCCTATATTACATCAGTGAATACACTTCGTAAGTACTTCATAGGCTCCAAAGCATTTGGGACATTCAGAGGTCGTGAAAAGTTCTATATAATTGCAAGTTCTTTCTTTCCTTAATTGGACACAGCTGGAGTAGACAAGATAATAAACTGCTTCCTTGCCTTTGCCTGTGGCATTCTTGAATTTGAAATTAGCACCGAGTGTGAGGAGAGATGTCCAGGATTACTGTGTCCATTTTTGTTTAGAGCTGCACGCTACTTCTCAACATACAAATATCAAGAACTTGTAATATATGGAATCACTAGGGTGAGCTCCTGAGCTTTCTCATTTGCCAGATTAATAAAATTGCAGCTGTGATCTTTTGAGCATGAACTCAGGTTAAGTCAGTGATTTTTTTGGACAAAGAGCTGAGTGAGTGTGTGTGTGTGAGAGAGAGACAGACATTGGGCTATTGTCATGCATCTCCTTGTTAGTAACTCTTTTATTTGTGGAAATCACCAAGCTGTAGTTGGTGCGCCTGCTCTTTAATGACAAAATAGGTCAACCATTACATTTCACATTTTCCCTGTACTTCCACAATAAATTCCTTAGTTTGGGGGTGAGTATTGTAATTATAGGAATGGAAATTTGTAGCAGTCAAGGATCTCTTGGATGTTAAACTGGTAAATTAGGAAGGAACTTATTGTTATGAGATCTAGAATCTATTCCTTTGGTTTCCAGACCAGCAGAAAGTATTCCATTAATTTGATGGCCCAACAGAAGTAGTTTATGTCAGTGTACTTTTTCATTCGCCCCCCTCAAATCTAAATCAGGGGACATAATCACTGACCAACGCAAACAAATGGACCGCTGGGTTGAGCACTACCTAGAACTGTACTCCAGGGAGAATGTTGTCACTGAGACTGCCCTCAAGGCAGCCCAGCCTCTACCAGTCATGGATGAGCTGGACATACAGCCAACAAAATCGGAACTCAGTGATGCCATTGATTCTCCAGCCAGCGGAAAAGCCCCTGGGAAGGACAGCATTACCCCTGAAATAATCAAGAGTGCCAAGCCTGCTATACTCTCAGCACTACATGAACTGCTTTGCCTGTGCTGGGACGATGGAGCAGTACCACAGGACATGCGCGATGCCAATATCATCACCCTCTATAAAAACAAAGGTGACCGAGGTGACTGCAACAACTACCGTGGAATCTCCCTGCTCAGCATAGTGGGGAAAGTCTTTGCTCGAGTCGCTCTAAACAGGCTCCAGAAGCTGGCCGAGCGCGTCTGCCCTGAGGCACAGTGTGGCTTTCGTGCAGAGAGATCGACCGTTGACATGCTGTTCTCCCTTCGTCAGATACAGGAGAAGTGCCGCGAACAACAGATGCCCCTCTACATTGCTTTCATTGATCTCACCAAAGCCTTTGACCTCGTCAGCAGACGTGGTCTCTTCAGACTACTAGAAAAGATTGGATGGCCACCAAAGCTACTAAGTATCATCACCTCATTCCATGACAATATGAAAGGCACAATTCAACATGGTGGCTCCTCATCAGACCCCTTTCCTATCCTGAGTGGCATGAAACAGGGCTGTCTTCTCGCACCCACACTTTTTGGGATTTTCTTCTCCTACTGCTTTCACATGCGTTCAAGTCCTCGGAAGAAGGAATTTTTCTCCACACAAGATCAGGGGGCAGGTTGTTCAACCTTGCCCGTCTAAGAGCGAAGTCCAAAGTACGGAAAGTCCTCATCAGGGAACTCCTCTTTGCTGACGATGCTGCTTTAACATCTCACACTGAAGAGTGCCTGCAGAGTCTCATCGACAGGTTTGCGGCTGCCTGCAATGAATTTGGCCTAACCATCAGCCTCAAGAAAACGAACATCATGGGGCAGGACGTCAGAAATGCTCCATCCATCAATATTGGCGACCACACTCTGGAAGTGGTTCAAGAGTTCACCTACCTAGGCTCAACTATCACCAGTAACCTGTCTCTAGATGCAGAAATCAACAAGCGCATGGGAAAGGCTCCCACTGCTATGTCCAGACTGGCCAAGAGAGTGTGGGAAAATGGTGCACTGACACAGAACACAAAAGTCCGCGTGTATCAAGCCTGTGTCCTCATTACCTTGCTCTACGGCAGCGAGGCCTGGACAACATATGTCAGCCAAGAGCAACGTCTCAATTCATTCCATCTTCGCTGCCTCCGGAGAATCCTTGGCATCAGGTGGCAGAACCGTATCTCCAACACAGAAGTCCTCAAGGCAGCCAACATCCCCAGCATATACACCCTACTGAGCCAGCGGCGCTTGAGATGGCTTGGCCATGTGAGTCGCATGGAAGATGGCAGGATCCCCAAGGACACATTGTACAGCGAGCTCGTTATTGGTATCAGACCCACCGGCCGTCCATGTCTCCGCTTTAAAGACGTCTGCAAACGCATCGTGAAGTCCTGTGACATTGATCACAAGTCGTGGGAGTCAGTTGCCAGCGATCGCCAGAGCTGGCGGGCAGTCATAAGGGCGGGGCTAAAGTGTGGCGAGTCAAAGAGACTTAGCAGTTGGCAGGAAAAAAGACAGAAGCGCAAGGGGAGAGCCAACTGTGTAACCGTCTCGACAACCAATTTTATCTGTAGCACCTGTGGAAGAGTCTGTCACTCCAGAATTGGCCTTTATAGCCACTCCAGGCGCTGTTTCACAAACCACTGACCACCTCCAGGCGCTTACCCATTGTCTCTCGAGACAAGGAGGCCAAAGAAGAAGATAGAGCTTCCACTGAAGTTGTGTTTATCCTTTTAGCTTTGTAGTTGAAGTATTAACCATTTTATTTTTCAACATTTTTGTAACTCCAGTTGGCAGCACTGGGTTGTCATCTATACCATACTCAAAAGTTCTACCAGAAGAACTATTGGCATAACGTGAAGTACTGTAAACCCTGTAATTATAAAGGAAATAGTTCCATTTTATTTGTTGGGAATATGAAAGTTTTGATGGCAAAATATTTCTAATTTTACAAAGTAACATAATCTGTGGTTTCTAGTAACACTTAAAAATGTTGGAAATATACAGTGAAGTCATTGGTATCGGAACAAATAGATTAACATTTCAGGTTTAGGACCTTCGTCACAACTCAGAACTGTTCTGTTAAAGGGGATACACCTGGAATATTAACTTATGTTTTCACTTTTTAGATTTTGTCAGACCTGCCTATGTATTTCCTGCATTAAAAAAATACTTCTAATTTCCAGTAGTTATTTTTTGTTTGATGACCTGCAGTTTGTATTTTACACAGTATTCTAGCTACATCTAGTGGCAGGAATTGAATATTGTGACAGGAGCAACTATTCAGTAAAATTAGTGTCCAAAATTCTAAGGTGTCAGGCCCTGCACAACAATCTATGTAACACCATAACAATTAGTGCAGATATTGCATCAACATAAAGGTCATGTTTGCACGATGCACTTTTGTACTAGGTAGGGAGTAAAGGTTAAATTGCCTGAATTATAATGTAGGCCATTATGTAGTAGCACATGTGTGACATAAGAAACTGGTTCAGTTCGGGAATCGTAGCCGAGTATTACTTTGGCTTTGGAAAATGGCTGTTTAAATGGGTGAAAAGCCAAGAGCATTCTGTTCAAAGTGTTTTCCTCATCAAGGAATCTATCTAATAAAGCAAAAAGACCTCATGATAGAAGGAAAAGATAAGAACGAGAATTAATGTCAGCCTTCCATAGGTGCTTCCTGATATTCAGTTAGTTGTATGTGAATCAGATTGTCCATCTATTCTCCTGGGTGTTGAATACTGTATATAATGCTGAGTCCTCAAAGTATGCAAAAGAGAAACTCTGTACTCATCAATGTTCCCGTTTCCTTTCCAATAAAAGCTCAAGGTTGAATAGCATTAGATCACAGTTAATTCTACATAATTCAGAGTAGCTATCTGAATTCCCAAGCTCCATCTGCAGTATAGTGAGTAATATTTCAGTGGAGAATGTTCTCCAGTTCTCTCATTTTTGAAGTTGAATTAATGTCAGAATTAATAGCATAATAACTACAAAGACAAACATTCAGGAGGAAATAATTACAGGTGCAAATAACCCATAAAAGGGAAATGCTGTAACAAAATCGCAAATGACTTGAGTGCCATTTTGGAAAGAAAAATGGCACAAGAATGTTAACTCATAGGATTTGTTATTCCTTCTCAAAAGCACTTTTTTCACTTTTCAAAAGTAATTCTGATTTTTTTGGGGTGAAGAGAAGGAAACCGGAATTAATCAAGAAAGTATTAATGTTGAGAATCTCTTAACCTAATGTCTGCAACATATCTCACATTGCTAGCCATCTGCTGTATTTGTATTGAAGAGATCAAGCTACATCCCAGCATGTGCAGTACAGTTTTCAGCATTACCAGCTTCCACCTAGCCATACTGCTTTTAATAGTTTAAATGTTATTGTTGAATTAATTAGCCTTTGTTTTTTTGCTCCCCATATCTTAAGTGGCTTTTAAATGCATCATGTATCAGTCAGGAACCATATATCCATCAACTAAAAAGAAAGACTTGTATTTTGTATAGTGCCTTTCGCAACCACTGGATGTCACAAAGCACTTTAGAATCAATGAAGTACTTTTGTTAAGTGTTGTCACTGTTGTAATCGAAGAAACGCAGCAGCTAATTTATGCACAGTAAACTCCCACAAACAGCGAAGTGATAATGGCCAGATAGTCTGTTTTTGTGATGTTGATCGAAGGATAAATATTGGCCAGGACACCGGGGATAACTCCCCTGCTGTTCTTCGAAATAGGGCCATGGGATCTTTTACATCCACCTGAGAGGGTAGACGGAGTCTCAGTTTAACACCTCATCTAAAAGGCGGCACCTATGACAGTGCAGCACTCCCTCGGTACTGCATTGGAGTATTATCCTAGATTGTTGTGCTCAAGACCTGGAGCGGAATTGGTGGGGACAGAAATTCACCTGTGAACAACATGCTGATGTTGATTCTAGCATGCATGTCTGAGTTCAGATTTTAGAAACTCTACTGACTTGAAAACTGCAAAGTGCCCATGTTTCTTTTTATATTCATTCTCGAGATATAAACATTGCTGGCAAGGCCAGCATTTATTGCCCATCCATAGTTGCCCTTACAAAGATGGTGGTTGGCCTTCTTCTTAAACTGTTGCAGCTCATGTGGTGAAGGTACTTCCACGATGCTATTAGATAGGGAGATCTAAAATATTGACCAAGCCATGATGAAGAAATTGCGATTATATATCTAAATTGGGATTTGTGTGACTTAGAGGGGAAATGGAGGTGATGGTGTTTCAATGCAACTGCTGTCCTTGTCCTTCAAGGTGGTGGAGGTTTGGGAGATGCTGCCGAAGAAGCCTTGGCGAGTTGCCATTGCACACCCTGTAGATAACACACATTGCAGACATGGTACATTGGTAGTTGAAGGAGTGGCTATTTAAGCAGGTGAGTGGGGTACTGATCATGCGGACTGCTTTGATGGTGTCAAGCATCTTGTGTGCTGTTGCGGCTGCACCCATCCAAGCAAGTGGGGAATATTCCTGACTTGTACCTTGTACGTGAGGGACAGACTCTGGGAAGTCAGAAGGTAAGCCACTTGCCACAGAATACTCAGCCTCTGACCACCTTTAGTAGCTACAGCATTTATGTAACTGCTTCATTATCCAAGGAATTCCGAATGGAGCTGAACACTGTACAGTCATCAGTGAACAATTTTGACCTTATAATGAAGAGAAGGTCATTGATGAAGCAGCTGAAGATAGTTGAACTTGGAACATTGGCCTGAGGAACTGCTGCCGTGATGGCCTGGGGCAAAAGGTAATTAACAAATACATGAAGAGAGATAGATCCTGATTCACAGAAGCAAAAACATGTTCAGGTTTAGACCAGTAATGTAGATAACAGCATAATCTTATGATTATGGGTCTAAGTTTGTGGGTTTCTTTACCTGTATACAAAAATAAGTTTCTGTGGAATCAAAGTCCACTCACCTAAAAAAAACCTTGCAGGAACCCATTGATTAGATGTCTGCTGAGGTGCACATTTAGAAATAGTGTAGTGAGTGTCCATGTTGTTGCTGTTGACCTATTCTGTGATAACTTTTTATGTTTGGGGGTCACTCATCCAGCTGAATTCTACTCATAAGACATTTTACTAACTGACAGGAGTCTGAATCTTGGAGTCTTCAGCCTTTCAAGAAAGCCTTAAATGGAGGTGGAGAGAATCCTCAGGTCTGAAATCCAGCACTTAGAATTGTACTATCAGAATTTCACAGCACAGAAATAGCTGATTTGTCTGTCACACCTGTGCCAGTTGTCATCAAGAGCAATTCACTTAGTCTCATTCTGTCTCTTTTCATGTACCCTTTTGAAATGTTATTTTTTCAACTATTTATTCACTTCACATTTCTAACTACTTTCTTGTGTCCTTCACCATGCATATACCTATGCTCTTTTCCGGCCCCAATTCACTCTATGTTTGCTGTGGATAAAGCTTATCCTCAAGTCACTCACAGTTCCACTTTTAAAATCTACCTAGCCTTTGGCGCTCCAGTTACCACAAAACTGCTCTTCCATCTGTCTGCTTAACCACTCTCTTACATTCACCTTTGATGCCTTTGTCCTCAGCAAGACCTTTACTCTCTGCCATTCCAGATGATCCTCCAGTAGGCCCACAACTTATAGGGTGCAGATTTGAACGTATTTGGTTTAGCCATACATCACCAGATCTGACAGGACCATATCAAGGATTTCACTCTCTTATGCACGATCAACCACACCATTCTCCTCCATCGCCATTTCTCTGTTGTTCAATTCAGTGGGATTGTCCTCTCTTTGCTCTACTCTTACCTATGTGATCATAGCCAGCACATCTCTCCCAGTGACTATTCTTCCTGCTCCTGCATCATTACCTCTGGAGTCCACCAAAGATCTGTCTTTGGTCCCTTCCACTTTCTCGTCTACATGCTGCCCTTTGGCAACATCATCTGTTGCATGGGGTCAGCTTCCATATGTCTGCTGATGACATCCAATATGCATTAAGCTTCTTTTAAAAAAAATTATGCTGTAAAGGCATTTACCTCCACTGCATTTATCATTACTATGCCAGCTTTGACAACTCAATCCAAGCAGTACTCCAACACAAAAGCAAAATATGGCAGATGTTCGAAATCTGAAATAAAAATAGAAAATGCTGAAAATATTCAGCAAGTCAGGCAGCATTTGTAGAAGGGGAAAGCGTTAACGTTTCAGGTTGGAGCTCATCAGAATGTTCTGATGAAAGGTCACCGCCTCCACCCCAATTAAGTCCTTGTGGGAAGGCCTGTGGATGGCCTTTCCACCCCCTGCCAATTGAGGCCCTTAAGTGGGCAATTAATCCTGCCTCCTCCGGTATTAGTCTGGCAGCGGGCAGGCCTGTCACCACATGGGGAGCATGACAACCAAACCTGTGTGGGTTGCTTGCTGACTTCCAGGTGTGGGGGGTGGATGGGGTTGGGGGGGGTTGGGTCTGGTTCAAAGGCACTTAGTGCCTGATCGACGGACCTGGCATCAGGAAGGGTGGGCCCGCTGAGAGCCACCCCCCTCCATCGTCCCCCCCCCCCCTCCCCCTGCCCTTGCTGCTGATCCCCCTACAATCACCTTCCCCATGGCCCCCACCCCTCAAAACACCTCCCACTAGGACTCAGCTGTGGCCTGGGTCCCTTGTCGATCCTAGGCCTCGGGTAAGTGCATTACCGGCAGCAGCCACAGTCTCCGCTGATTGGCCGGCAGCTTTCAGCAGGCAGGACTTCCGTCGCCGGGGTCCTTAATCCCGGGAAAGGCCCACTGCTGTCCACTTAAGTGCTTAATTGGCATGTAATGCGGTGGGCATTCCCCGGGATTAAGGACCCCTGTTGCCTACATACAATTCCCCTCCACTGTGTGGGAAGAATGATAGCTACTGTTTTTTGGGCTCATCACCTTAACATATCAACATGATGGGCAATTGGCAATCATTCAGTAGATTGACCACGGAAGCAAAAGTCAATTTGACTTTCATACTAAAAGAGTAGCTTTTTTTAATCAAATAAAGGCTTGGCAAATGATAAGCTTTAAAGAACTGGCCCAAATTAACTCCAATTTTTCTGTATAAAAATAACTGAATGAACTAAAGCAGAGAATGTACAACTCTGTTTACAAAAAAAAATTAGATCTTCAAAAGAAATTATTCAACATTTTTTGCAGCAGGTTGCATAATTTTCTGTTGGTGTCAGCTGTGATTCTAGAACTCTTACCTCTGAATCAGAAAGTTGTGGATTCAAGCCCCACTGTAGGGAACTAGGCTGACAGTTCAGTGCCGTACTGAGTGAGATGCACTTCTGGAGATGTCATCTTTTGGATGAGTTGTTAAACTGAGGCCCCATTTGCCCTCTCAGGTGGACTTTCATTGAAGAAGATCAGGGAGTTCTCCACAATGTTCTACGCAACATTAATCCCTTAACCAATATCAAATAAAAACATTATCTGGTCATTATCCCATTACTGTTTGTGAGTCCTCGCTATTCTCAAATTGGCGCTGCATTTCCTACAGTACAACAGCGATTACATTTTTAAAGGACTTCTTTGGCTGTAAAACATTTTTAGAGTGTCCTGAGGTCGTGAAAAATACTATATTAAATTAGTCTTACTTATCACAGGAAAGGATACTGGCTGCCGAGCTGGTTTATTTAAAGTGGAGAATTGGAGGCCAGCTAGGAATAGTAGTGACAAAAGATTGGATGATGGTTCTAGTGGTAGATGGTCTGAGGGATTGTTCATTTAAAAAAAATTTATTTAGAGATACAGCACTGAAACAGGCCCTTCGGCCCACTGAGTCTGTGCCGACCAACAACCACCCATTTATACTAACCCTACAGTAATCCCATATTCCCTACCACCTACCTACACTAGGGGCAATTTACAATGGCCAATTTACCTATCAACCTGCAAGTCTTTGGCTGTGGGAGGAAACCGGAGCACCCGGCGAAAACCCACGCAGTCACAGGGAGAACTTGCAAACTCCGCACAGACAGTACCCAGAATTGAACCCGGGTCCCTGGAGCTGTGAGGCTGCGGTGCTAACCACTGCGCCACTGTGCTGCCCTTACAGAGATAGAAGTAGGCAATCTTTCTGATGGAAAGAATACGGTGTCAGAAGCTCAGCTTGGGGTCACATAGGGCACCGAGTTTATTAATGGCCTTGTTTAGACAGATATAGTGGTTCATTGGAAGGGTACTGAGTTTGTGGCTTTGGTCTTCCAAAAACTTGACTGCAGTAAATTTTGGTTCATCCAAGAGTGAATCCCAAGCTAGCGACGTGATAACACAAAGACTGTGGAGAAGTCAAGACACAAAGGATAGCATGCAGGTGAGGAAGAGAAGGAGGCTGATAGTTCCTTGGGGAACTTCAGAGTTAATGGAGTTGGACAAAAATCCGTTGCTGAACATGCTCTGGCTATAATAAAAGCAAAATACTGCGGATGCTGGAAATCTGAAATAAAAACAAGAAATGCTGGAACCACTCAGCAGGTCTGGTAACATCTGTGGAAAGAAAAGCAGAGTTAATGTTTCGGGTCAGTGACCCTTCTTCGGAACTATGCTCTGGCTATAGTTGGATTGGTGAGAATGAAACCAAACCAGTGTAATCCTAGTGTAGACAGTGGAAGAGGTTGGTATGGTGGACCATGTCAAAGACTGCAGTGGACGAGAGGAGGATGAGTAGGGGTAATGTACCATGGTCACAGTCACAGGAAATGCATTTGTAACTTTGGTTTAGGCAGTTTTAGGCAATTGAATGAAAAAGCAGTATCAAAGAAAAGAGTATGGTAACTGTGATGAATCATTACTACTTTCATTAGATCTTTTATTCCCTACACATTGTAGAAACTGACAAATTTCCAGTATACTTGTAACCAGCAAAGAACAAAAGCTGAAATTTGAGCTATGTGGGAATATGCTTCCAGCTCGTTTTGTACTCTTACAGTTAAATAGACACTCGACCACAGGGAAATCATTAATGAGCCAATTTGTTTCTTTTACAAAAATGCAGTTCTCTTTCTAATAGTGCCCTTGAGTTAATATTGTCAAGCTTAGTCTATGATATTGTGTTACAGCATATCTTTGGCAAACTTTCCAATCATGTCAATATTCAGTGTAATGAGAAGCTTACAACATAAATTAGATGCATGGAGTTCAGTTGATTGAAGATCTCAAACAGGTTTATTAAATAGCTAACAAGTATATACAGTGCAGAGCTAACTTGCCTCTTGGTGTAACAGTTACAGAGTGACTCTGGCTTGTAGTCACATGACTGAATCCCGGCACGTAGCTCATTAGCATACTAAGATCTTAAAGGGACAACACTCTTTAAGGCAATCACACAACATCCCTCTTCTTTCCAAAGATAAGTCTTGTATGCTAAAAGTAATAATACATAACATTAGATAACATCAAAATTATTTACACATGGATAGAGATTGTGAAATTCACAAATATAGAGGCTCAAAAGTCCATATATTGTCTCAATGGTTTGACAACTCTTGCTTGGGAAATTTGCATCTCATCTGTTGCTGTTCTTTCTGACGTTTCTCCCTCTGCATTCAGTTTCTGTTGCTCTGCCTTCAGCCAACTAACATACTTTGTTGCTTTTCTCAGGATGACTGCTTTTGAGGTCTTGTCATTTTTGAAGAGTTCCGGCACCTCATCTCGAAGAGGAAATAGACAATGCTTCAACTCATTTCTCCTCTGTCTCTTCAGGACATTGCGTGTCCTTCGCCTTTCTTCATCCTCCATGTCTGAAGCCTTGGGGCTCAAGGTCAAGTACTTGTTGGGGGGAGAGTACTTTGCCTCATGGAGATACTTGTCCGTTCTGGCTCGTTTTGGTGCTGGCGATTCTCTAGAGAGCAGAAGTGAAGGCGCGGCATAGTTGTGCTGTTGTTGGGTTTCCAGACTGCACCATTTGATGCTGGTCAGAGTCTGCGAGCGGAGTTCTGGTCTTGGACATTTCCCCTTGGCAATGCTTTCGTGGATGGTTATGATATTGAGGTCCTTACACGCTGGTAGTCCTGCCACTACTGGTCTGCTCGTGTCACTAGGTAAAATGTTTGTGGTTCCCAACCTGACTTGCCATATCTGCATTGCATTGTTAATGTGCCACTGCAAGGGATGAGTGACCCATTGTATGCAGATAACTTGGCATTTGTCGGTCATATTTCCAGCGACTCCAGTGCATATCTTTGAGGATTCGGACTGGTAGGATATTTGCACTAGTGCCGGTGTCAATTTTGACCTTGAGTGTATGCTTGCGAGCATTCTTTGGGCACGTGATGTTGATAGTGGTGAAAGCTTCCAGTTGTTGGACTACATCAACATGATGATGTGTCAGGTTCACAATGTGGAATGCCTGTTTGCTTTCTAACTCTGCATTACATCTCTCTGGGTCTTGTCTCAGGTCTATTTTACTGTAGATTTCATGTATTGGCTTGTGTTTACGTTGGTCTCTGGTGCTTTCCTTGCTGCTGTTGCTGTGTTGTCTGTTCATTTGGGCCTGACTGTGACTTCTGGCTGTGTCTTTGGAGCCAGAATTCCTGCATAGGCGGGCCCAGTGTCCTTTTGCACAGGTCTCGAAATGCAGGATAATTTCGCAGAGAGTGAGACAAACTACAATTACCACACAGCTAGTTTGCTCTTTTCGACTTGGTTATGGTGCCGATACTGTTGGCTACATCTAGTGCTTGCAGGTGCTGTTACCCAGCTATAATGGCTTTGTATTTCCTACCATCTTCCAGCAGTGCATCAATATTGTGACCTTTTTCCCCAAGAGGTCTTTCTGAAATGCTTCAATGGGTAATAATAAAATTTGCTTCAGTGGGTGTTGATACAATCACCAGCTCCATTATTCAGTCTGACAACTCAGCTTCGTTACCCTTGCTACAGCATCTACTGATGAACTGGTCTGTTGATTCCTGTGGCTATTGCCTGTAGGACATCAATTCCAGGCGGTGAATTCAAAAATTCATGGTCAATTGGAGCGGATCTTCCAGAACTTTCCATATCTTTATGGGATCTTTATGGTCCTGTTCAGATAATCCAGAGGTATTGATTCTGTGCAATCTCTCATTTCCAGGCTATCATTATTTACAGCCTGTTTTTCTGGTTCTGCAGTTACTTCGTCTGTAAAGCATAATTGCATTCTTTGTTGGAACAGTTTGAACTCTGATAGTATAGCCAAGGATCTCTAGTTCATGCTGGGAAAATTGGTATCCATCTTCCTGTTGTTCTTCTGTTTTAAAAACTTGCTTTAAGAAATTGCTTCTGTGACTCTATACTGCTTTCCCTTTTAAAAAAAAAATCTCTTTAAAGTGGCTGGTTTTATTGACAGGAGCAGCTTGTCTGGTTATCTAGCTTCCAGCACTCTAGTCTGTTTGTTTATATAGCTGTGCAATTGGCATTCCAAGTGCTTTTTTTGCTAGAGTTTGTTTATACAACCATTCAATAGGCATTTCTTCACAATTGAGTGGTTTTAATGGTTGTTTTTGAAACTCTGGCTGAGTGAGTGAAAGCTCTCCATCAACGTTCAAGTGATTTAATGGTTTCTTTTTATAGCTTTAGCTGTGAGCTGTGTGAATGGAGGATTCCCATGCTTTTTGCTGTCGGATGCCTCTTGTAATGTCGTGGACCTGATCAGTCTGGAGATGCCCATAGATCAGCCAAGATGGGGATTGGTTTTACCTGTTTTATTTCTTTTACAGAGCCTTTAAAAAAAAAATCAATTTTCTAAGCACTTCAGAGCTTTTTTCAATGGGGCTCCTGACTCACCCGTACACAGTGAATGATTTGCAGCCTGTCGTTCTGCACTCTGTCTTCTACAGCTTGAGATAAGTGTTTTCTTCATTCTTTGAGCCATTATTTCTTTGAAACTTTCTTTCTTCTATCTGTAGGAAGTTTTTTTTTAAAAGCTGTTTTCCTGTGGTCTTCAGTCCAAGATTCTGTCTTCTCATCACAGCTGCCACCATGAAATGATGCAACATAAATGAGATGCGTGGAGTTCAGTTGTTTGAAGATCTGAAACATATTTATTTCTAACAAATATATATTAACTATTTAAAGGACCTGCCTATGGGTGTTAGAGTGACTCTGGTTATAGTCACTTGACTGCATCCTGGCACGTAGGTCATTAGCATACTAAGATCTTAAAGGGACAACACCCTCAAAGGCAATCACACAACAGTTCAGGTCATTTGGCAGTACTCTGATTTTTTTTGTTCCAATCAATAGTAAAATGCTGTTTCATGAAAACCAAATTATAAATAGTACAATTAATTGTTATCCTTGCATTTTAATTTGGTTAAGAGTTCTCGGTTTTATGCATAAATGAGCAACAGAATGCGAGGCCTTCCTAGAAACGTCAAACAAAAAGAATAGGACATGATGACCTATTAATTCTGATGATAGGTAATAATCACTTTACCCTGATGAATACTTTACTTTGAATTGGTGCAGGATAAGTGTCAGATTCTGCAATCAAGCAGCAGCCATTTAAAAGAAAGCTGTATCTCTATCTCACCAAGGTCCTATCTTCACCATATCTGGTATCATTAAAATTATAAAGCTTTTAGCACAGGCCTGGTAATGTAATGTAGAATTATGACATGGCATACACTTGCTACACTGGTTTCAGTTTTTGCTTGGTACTGTGCAAGCTTTTAGCAGCCAGTAAAACACTACAATGTTCTATGCTCCAGTTATACTATTTGGCATTCATACAGTGTGATCTTTTTGATTATAGCCTTGCCAGATGTGCAGACTAACCTGAAATTGGTAGACTTGAGTTGGTGTGTGATTAGAAAGAGGCAGTCTTGTGCAATGTTCCCTCTAATTTTTCTTCGTCTTACGCAGCCTGTTTGTTGCACTTTGCAGTCCTTTAAGATTGCTACATGGCTGCGGTTACGCACAAGTTAAAGTGAACGTTGGTTGTCCACGGTCTGTTCGTTTCACTGCGTGGTACACTGCGGATTGTGCATAGATGGAACATTGGTCTTGTACCATCCGTACTGCAGACTGGTTTCAATATAACTACGGATCCATAGCTGACTCTTTAAGATTAAAAAAAAACTCAGGCAACTAAATTTATAATGGTAGAAGCATTTAAAGATTGGTGAGCAGTGCTCTTTCTATAAGTGCATATGTGAATGAACTCTTAATTCTGACAGCAAACAGAGTGCGACATTTGATTGCTTATTCATATTTCTCTTTAAAATATTGCAGATACTTCACCATGCAGTATAAAACAGAAAAACCATTTATTTCTTCATGGATGAGTAATTCGAGGGCTCATGGTGTTGGGGGTAACATATTAGCATGGATAGAGGATTGGTTAACAGACAGGAAGCAGAGAGTGGGCATAAATGGGGCATTTTCAAGTTGGCAGGCAGTGAATAGTGGGGTGCCGCAAGGATCAGTGCTGGGGCCTTAGCTATTTACGATCAATATTCATGACTTGGATGAAGAGACAGAGAGTAATGTATCTAAATTTGCTGATGATACAAAGCTTGGTGGAAAGGTAAGCTGCAGGGAGGACGTAGAGAGGCTACAAAGGGATATAGACAGGTTAAGTGAGTGGGCAATAAGATTGCAAATGGAGTATGATGTAGGGAAGTGTGAAGTTATTCACTTTGGTTGTAAAAATAGAAAAGCAGAATATTTTTTAAAAAGGTGTGAAACTGGTAAGTGTTGATGTTCAGAGAGACTTGGGGATACTTGTACAAGGAATGCACAAAGTTAACATGCAGGTACAGCAGGCTATTAGGAAAGCTAATGGCATGTTGGCCTTTATTGCAGGGGGTTGGAGTACAGGAATAACAGGGCTTTGGTAAGACCACACCTGGAATACTGTGTGCAGTTTTGATCTCCACATTTAAGAAAGGATATGCTTACACTGGAGGCAGTGCAGCAAAGATTTACTAAATTGGTCCCTGGGATGAGGGGGTTGTCCTGTGATGAGAAGCTGAGTAAATTGGGCCTATATTCTCTGGAGTTTAGAAGAATGAGAGGCAATCTCATTGAGACATACAAGATTCTGAAAGGACTTGATAGGGTAGAAGCTGAGAGATTGTTTCCACTGGTCAGGGCATCTAGAACACGGGGACACAGTCTCAGGATAAGGGGTCAATCAGTCATGACTGTGGTGAGGAGAAATTACTACACGCAAAAGGTTGTGAATCTTTGGAATTGTCTACCCTAGAGGGTTGTGGAGGTTCCATCATTGAATACATTGATAGATTTTTGGTCTTGCCGGGAATCACAGGATATGGAGAGCAGGCAGGAAAGTGAAATTGAAGCCCAAGGTCAACCATGATCATATTGAATGGCGGAGCAGGCTTGATGGACCATATGTTCTACTTCTGCTCCTATTTCTTGTGTTCTTGTATTCTGAGACCAGGACCGATAATCTGGAGATATGAGTTCAAATCCCACCACGGCAACTGGGAAAGTAATTAAATAAATCTGGAATTACAAACTATTGTCAGAAATGGGGACTATGAAACTACTGTATTGTCATTAAAAACCCACCTGGTTCGCTGTTGTCCTTTGAGGAAGGAAATATTCTGGCCTATACATGACACCGGACTCTCAGCAATGTGGTTGACCCTCTGAATAAGGTGGTTCAGCACCACCTTCTCAAGGGCAACAAATGCTGACATTGTCAGTGAGGCCCATATCCGTAAGTGAATTTTTAAAAATTGTCAATTGTAATAAAATTACTTGTCAATACAATCTTAAAAAATTACTTAGACAAAACAAAGGACAATTCATTACTCAATTGCTAGTGTCAGTTGGTGACGCAGTTGCCTACAAGTGATCAAATTCATGCTAGAAATAAAAATTGTAAAGTGGTAATCTGCAAATAGTTTGTTATTCCTTTAAGCACAAGGTCCCAAAAGTACAGTATTATACTCCGTTCCGAGTGTTATTTACATAAGTGGATTTTTAGAATCAGGATTGCCAGTATTTCAAAAGTATTTTCTCTATTTTCCTAAGATTCTGTGTTTCAAGCAAAGAAGCAGTATAACAGGAAATTTTCACCTCATGAACCATTTTGTAACAAAGTTTTGTTACTTACCAAACCTATGTACGCGTAGTTTATGTTAAAGACGAGAATAAAATGTTTCCATAGAACCATAGAAAAGTTGCGACAGAGAAAGAGGCCATTCAGCCCATTGTGTCTGTGCAGGCTGAAAAAACTACCTGCCCAATCTAATCCCACCTTCCAGCACCTGGACCGTAGCCTTGCAGGCTACAGTGCTTCAGGTGCAGGTCCAGGTATCTTTTATTTTCAAATTATCCATAGTTGAAGGTGCTACCAACAGTCAAGTCAGTTATTACTCACTTGTCTGAATGCTAATTTGGCTTTGCTGGAGATCTGTTGAAAAATCTGATTCTGGGGTCTTGGGCATTTCATACAATCCCAGTAATGATTTCTGAAGAAAATAGCGCAGTGCTGTATAGTAACTTCCATTCAGCTCCCCCCAAAGGGATATGTGATCATGACAAACAGCCAGTATTTTATAGATTTTTTAAAAAGCAGCAATAGGTTTTAGGAAGAAAGTATTAATTTTGAGCTAATGTTTGCATAATGTTATGATGGTGCTTCTATGTTTTTAAAAGTTTTTTTTGTGGACTGATGTATTTTTGAATTATGGGCATTGTTTTATTTGGGAAAACTGAAAAGGATTCCATGGATGGTTTTTTCAGTGGGGTCATTGAAAGGGCACTGAGAGGTCTTGTTTGAAAACAACATTTATTGGAAGTCATTTGTCTTCAGATAAATACCCAGCAGGGGCTTTTTGACTTGGGGGAGATGTTTACAGAGAAGTGACAGGTCAAGATTTATAGGGGTCAGGAGACTTGACTCTTGAGATATTGTTTTGGTTTCGCTTTGGACAGTCAGTTGGGGTGTGGAATGTTTTGAAAGGAGTTTAAATCAACATGCCAAGGACAAAACCCCAGTTCAACCTTTTCCATCTTTTTGAAAAGCCTGCCAGCTTTCCCATCTCTTTGAGAAGCTCTTAGAAGTGAGAGTAAGAAATGGAAAAATTGATGCTGCATTCCTCCTGAAAGGCTTGCCAGAAAACCCCAGTTGCTGCATTTCTCCTGGAAAGCCTGCCAAACTGATCTTCAACGTTGCCTGAAACGAACTGTTCTAGAAAGATCCCAGTGACAGCTGTCTATGCATATTTGGGACGCCAAACCAAAAAGGGACAACTGACATCTTTCCATATCTTTTTTTTTCTTCAAGAATTAGCAAGTATTTAGCCAAAGTATTCTTCTTTGTCTTTTTTTATAACAGAGCTCCAAAGAGAAACTCTCTTTATTGCTAGGTTACCGTGTGTGTGTGTGTGTGTGTGTGTGTGTGTGTGTGTGTGTGTAAGGTAAAAAGGGAACATTCATATTTCAATCTGTGTGTTTATGCTTTGCTTAAGTTAAGTCTTGTTTTATAATAAACTGATAATTTTGTTGTTAAAGAAGCCTGGTTGGGATATTTTATTCTGGGATAAAAAATAGAGTATATGACTGACTGTATCAGTAACTGGGTAAATATTTAAATATTGTTGTGCCCTGTGGAGAAGTGGAACTAGAAAAAACAGTGCACTCCTCCTGCCTCGGTCGTAACAATAATGGCAATTAATAAGAGTCATGATTCAGGAAAATGCTCTACAGATGTAGTTATTTATTTTTGATATAATTGGTGACTTATTTAACCATGCTTTCTAGCATTGAAATCCAGTATCCACTTTATTTCTGGCCAGTTTTCAAGATGCTATTCTCTCAATGCCCAGACTTGCTGCCGTGAAGATGGGACGACTCTTGCATGTTTAAAGCATGACAGGGTAACTTGAAGTGCAGAATAGCTTAAGTACACAACCAATGTAAGCTTCAATCATTTGCCCTCTTCACCATTTAATAGGAAGTTTGAGGAGCCGATGGATTTCTTTTGTCACCATTCATTTAGCTGCCTCTGAACTTTAAGTGAATCCTGCAGTTCACTCGGCACCTGACCACACAACTTCCCTACCCGGGCTATAATGTAGTTGACGTTGTCAGTAGCTCCCTGTCCTTGGGCATTCTGCCTCTCCTATTTCAAAATCTCCCTCATCTCCCACTCCTTTAAAAACCCACACTCGAGCCCTCTGTTCTAACTACTCTTCTATTTTCAATCTCCCTTTCCACTCCAAGATCCTTGAACATGTTATTGCCCAGATCTTGCTCAAGCCCCTATTTGTATCCCTCTAATCTGACTTCTGAGCCTCCAACAGCACCAAACTGCCCTAACCAAAGTCATTTCTTGTGATGATGCATTATCCCTTCTGGTTCTCCTCAACCTCTCTGCAGTTCTAGTCTTCTTGGCCCCACAAAAATCATCTATTGAAAAAAATTTACCTTTTGGTAGAATATTCTAGTGGCCCAGAAAGGACCAGCAGCTAGCTCTCTAAATGCCTGAAGAAATGGGAATGACGTGCTGTGCATGCTCACACATTTCTCCTTGAAAGGTGGAATTGGGTCCTACAATAGTCAGATCATAATTTGCATATCTAAACAGCCTTCTGCCTATTTTGGACAGGAGTGTTAGCCACCCATTGAAAGGCCTGTACGGACATTGATTCAGAAGGGCAGAAGGTCCCTACCAGACTTTCAACTGATGTTTACACAAGCAAGAAACAGGTGGGCTGCGGTGAATATCTTTCCCACTATCTGAAGCTGGACCAGACTATTCACAATCTCAGTATCATGCCCAACTCTGAGCTGAGCTTCTGACTTCATATCACAAAGAACACTTACTTCCACCCCACAGCATCACTCACCTGTTCTCAACCCTCATACATGCTTTCAGCGCATCCAAACTTAATTGCTCCAATCAGAGAGAATAAATCCAGTGCTCTACCAGTTGACTTCCCATCCTTCATCCTCCTAAACTCTAATGGTATAAAACTGTGCTGCTCGTATCCTATCCAACACTAAATCTTGAAAAGTGGGAGGACAATTTGATACAGCTATATTTGAAAATAACTTAAGAGATTCTAGATTTATAAACAGGGGTATAAAATACAAATGCAAGAGGTAACGCTAAATCTATATAAATCATTAGTTAGGCTTTATTTAGAATATTACATACAATTTTTGGCACCTTACTTGAGGAAGGATATCAAGGCCATTGGAGAAGATGTAAAAGTGATTCACTAAAATGATACAGGAATGACAGACTTTAATTGTGAGGAGAGACTACAGAAACTGGTACTCTTTTCAATAGAATAAAAAAGGTTAACTGGAATTTCTTTCAGAAAATAACCTTTTTTGTTGAGTATATGAATAATTTGAGACATAAAATATGGCAAGTGTAGCATGCTTGGGAAGAAAACAGTGACTTTGGACGTCTGGCTCCCAAAGCTCTGAACCACTGGAATTTCATGTCCCCATATCTTTACTGGGTCTGTTGTAGAGATCGATTGCCATGATTAGTCAACAATTCCATTAACATTATAGCATGTGCCGACCAGGGTGGTAGAAACTTAATTGGATGAACCTTGATCTTTTTTTTTAATCTAGCAATTCTTATGTTTCCATAAATTCAGAATTATGAGGGATTCTGATATAATTAATGATGAAAAGCTCTCCCCACTAGTCAGTGAGAGTGTAACTAAAGAACATGAATTCAGAATCATCACCAAAAAAGGGAAAGGTTAGGAGATCTATTTTTAAGGAGAAGCTTATTACTACATAGATTCCCCTAGTAGAAACAATAGTGGGTGCAGAATTTCTAATAGGGAAGTGGATAATGAGAGTGCAGAGGAATGGAACTAAGTGGGTAGCTTTTTAAGAGAACTGGCACATGTGTGATGAGCTGAATGGCCTCCTTTTGTGCTGTAAAATTCTATAATCACTGCTTGTGAACAAAACAATCATAACTAAAATTTGGCTACAACAAGAACAACTTGCATTTATATAACAATAGAAAATGTTGGAAATTCTCAGCAGATCTGGCAGCATTTGTGGAGAGGGAGAAACAGTGTTAGTGTTTCAGGTCGTTTCAGAGCTGTCGCTCAGTTCAGAGCAGTCTCGTCTCTGACTCCAGGATCTGAGCACAAAAAACAAGGCTAACAATCCAGTGGAGTACAGAGAGAGCAGTGTCAGATGTGATATCTTTCAGATGAAACACTAAACCGAGGCCCAGTCTGCCCCCTCAAGTGGACATAAAAGATCTCGTGGCACTATTTCGAAGAAGAGCAGGGGAGTTATCCACAGTATCCTGAAGAATATTTAACTTTCAATCAATATCACAAAAGCATTATCACTGTGGGAGTTTGCTTTGTGCAAATTGGCTGCCATGTTTCCTACATTACAACAGTGACTACTGTTATGATCCCTGTAGTTTTTTTTTCCAGTAAGAATGCAGTGTGCCTTTAAGGCTGGAAAGGGAGCAGTACTGCTTTAAGGCAGCAAGCTCTAAAAACTGAGTCAAAGAGTGCATTCTTGTTGCACGGGATACAGCCATTCGGGACCAGAAATCGAGAGATACATTGCTACAATTTAATTTTGAACTGCCTTATTGTGGAAACAGACTGTTCTAACTCAGAGACACAGACAAACAGCTGGACCAGCAGGAATGGAACAGAGACCTCTGATAATTTAAACTGAAGGAAGGGAAGTTAGACTGTGACAATCTTTTATTCCTTAAAAATTCAAAAGCAAAATTGATTTATTCAAAAGCGTTTGCAAGTTGTTAATTGTTGAAATTCTTCACTAGAGAAGGAAAACATCACATACTGCTGAATTAGACTACAGACTGTTCTACCTTTTCTCTTTTCCCCATCGGACAGTTTTGAAGACTTTAAGCAACCTTGGATTATTCCACATTGGAAGATTTCACTTTGGCAGGAGCATAATATGCAAGGACTCATAATTTTTCTATTTTAAATGTTTATATTATTAGTAGTGTTTAAGAATTTAGTTTTTCTAATTAAACAGTTAATTTGTTGATTTAAAGACACCTGGTTTGGTTAGCCTCATTCGGTGGTGGGGGGGGGGGTGGTGGTGGTTAATAGATGGTACAATTTGGCTGGGTCTTTCTTTAATTTGGAAGGTTTAAAATGATATGTTAGGCGATCTGTGGAGGGATGGGATTGAATTAACAGTGCATTTCTCCCACCACAATCAGAATCGTATATTTTGATTGGGGGCTTTGACTAGAGCGGTAGATCGTAACACTACACTTCAAAGAAAAATTACTTTATTAACTGTAAAGTGCTTTGGGATGTTCTGTGGTCATGAAAGGTACTATATAAATGCCGATTTTTTTTTAAAGCCCTAAACCTTAAAACTTTCAATTTACTACTAATCTAGTCATGTTTTTAGCTGCAGGATTCTATTGTATAATAGAAATGTGGGTTTTTTGTTGTAAAATTATATGTTTTTTCAAACTTTCTTTGCACTAATATAAGCATCTTTTTCTATTTCTTTAAAATGCTGAATATTAAACAATAGAGCTAAAAATATAAGCTTATTTCTTATTTATTCATTACCAGTATTAAGTACATGTCTTTTAGTTTAGTTGCAAGTTTTGCCATAGTTATGTATTATGGCACAGATGTGGGGACTAGTTGAAAGTGTTACCTTCTGGCCTCTCTTAAAAGAGTTGATCTGTGCTACAACCACATGTGAATAGACTACTAATCGCTGTGAGTTCAAGGACTTTTTACATGCAACCTTTGCAGTTTTCCATTGCTATACATAGGGCTGTCAGATCCTAAAGAGAAAAGGAACATTTTGTCGCTGTATGCTATATTAGACAAAGTTCATGTGCCAAGAAATGCTGTTTTGTTATGTTTACCTAATGTACTGTTGCCTAGTAGCTGACCACGATGTGGAAAGAAGATTAAGATGACAGAGATATATCATAGTTGTCATATCAAAAGCCATCAGCAGAGTTTTTCAAAGTACGGGTTGCTAAACTTGGAGTTTCTTTACATATATTAATAGCTTTATTCTGGGAGAAGAGGTTCAGTCCAATCTGATGATGATAGCTTCAGAAATTAGATCCATGTTATGCAAGAGCATCTACATGAATTGATAAGGCATTTACATTAATCTCACCTTTAGAGACTGAATCAGCTTTGTCAGCAAACTGAAATACATGTTACACTTTCCTAGAATAGTCCAGCAGGTTTCAACCAGTGCCTTTTCTTCATTACAAATATACCGCATATGGTTTAGTTCTGATGAAAGGTCATCGACCTGAAACGTTAACTCTATTTCTCTTTGCACAGATGCTACCGGACCTGCTGAGTATTGCCAGCATTTTCTGTTTTTATTTCAGATTTCCAGCATCAGTATTTTGCTTTTGTACCACATATAGATCAAACTGCAGATGAATTGGGAGACAATCATAGACCCTGCCCCTATGTTTGCAAATCTTGTTTCCTCCCTGAAATTATTACTAGATCCTAAGATCCCATTCCAGCAATGCAAGACTCCAGTCTCCTATCCAGTGGTCCCAGATCCCAAGATTGCTCTATATTATATATACTATACCTCCTTAATAATATTACTTTGGTATAACATCTGGTTCTTATAAAATATCTAACTCATGATGAACAGAACAGCAGGAGATCCTCAAAGTAATATGCTAAAGATCTTCTACATGGTGTAAATATTACATTTACTTCCTGTAACACTCTTTCTGACACAATCTCCTGCTCAATTATTATAAAACAAGGTACCCTCTGAACAAGCCATGAGAGAACTGCTGGTTAAATAATTAAGAAATAACTGAAAGTAAGTTCGTCATCTTTTTCTTTCATGATGATAGCTAAAACTGTGAAGATCAAATCCTATTTAATAATTTTTTGCTTGTCAATGAAAGTTGAATTTGCTGTATTCCACGTCCTGTGTCTGCAATTGGCTGTGCATTATTTTAACCGCTCTTCAGGTCATACACGTAATATGCATCATTGTGACCATGGGAAGGTGATCTTCCACCAGGCCTTTCTGGAGGCTACTCTTGAGTTGACAATCAAATGTTTGTGTCCAGGTGGGAAAGTGTCTACTCAATATCACCTTTGGCAATATAGCTTAGATAGAAAACTCTTTGAGCTAGATAACAACTCGGAGGCGACGAGGGAGCAGGAGGGCTGGTTTGAGATCAGAAACATAGAGGTACAGATTTCCTGCAGGTCCTGCCGAAATTAACAGCAGGGCCTGATTAGCATTTTTTGGCTCACTTTCCCAGCGACAGCTAGTCAGATTGAGAGGCTGGCTGGCAGGTGGGCAGGCCTTCGGCACCAGAGGAGCAGAGAGGAGCCATGGAGGATTGGAGAGGCCAGCAAGGGGCACGCAGATCGGGGTCCAAAGTCGAGGAAGCTCAGGAAGATGGGAGTAGAATCTGAGTCCAGAGCCAGAGAAGATTGGTGTGGGGCTGTAAATCAGAGTTCAGAGCCGAGGGAGAACGGGAGCGGCAGGGTGGGAGGGGTGGGGGGTGCAGGGAGTCTGAAGCCAGGGAGGATCTGGGAAGCTGGTGGGACAGCAGGGGTGGGGATAAAGATAGGCATCTGGAGGTGGGGAAGATATGGCAGCGTCAGGGAGGCCGGGGTCGGAGGAGATTAGAGGCCAGAGGAAGATTTGGGTTCAGGGGAGATCGAAGTAGGGTCAACGGGGGAAGGGTGTGGGCAAGACCTCGTCGAGGAGATCAAAGGATCGGAGTAGTAGGGGTGGGGGGGGGTTTGCCCAGTCGTGGGGGCTTGGTAAAGCAATTAAACTGGATCCAGTGGAAAGGCACTTATCTCCTGCATCTAGTGGAAAGGCAATTGGCTCCTGGATCAAGCAGTCCTCATCATCCTCTTAGATGCTGGATTTCCTGAGACCTGGAAAACTCGGCTGGCCAGGGTTAAATTTTAAATGGTGGTGACATATGAGGCAAACAGCCTTATAATGGCATTTAAATTGGTTCAATGTCATCTCTTGTCCTGTCCCCATTAAAACCAGAAGTGGGCAGGTTGAGGTTGTGATTCAGATTTTTAACATTTTAACACCCCACACAACTGTTTTGGGGAGTTAAAATCCCTCCCCCACTTGTTGTGCAGGGACTGACCACCAGATTTTACTTACAAAGATAAATATATATAAACAAGATTGAGTAATGTATAAATTATGATACTTCAAAGGGGTAGAAATTGGACCCTGTTTCACCTGTTTTACAGGCATTGTGACAGTGCCTGGAATAGACAATAGACACCTCACATATGTAAATGAGGGGCCTAATGTCTGCTTTAGACAACCTTGCAAAAACTGAATAGTGATGAGTCGAACAGGAGCCAAGCCTTCTCTTTGGAGTGGGAGTTGAGCTCATGATGTTCAGACTTCTTTCACATTCAATCTTTTACAGGCAAGTCAGGACACTTCATTTTTGTGTGACGTACAAAGGGTTGTTTTTAGAAGCACAAGGAAAAAATCCTAAATATTTCCAGGATTGAGTGGTGTTATGGGTTAGGATTCTTTCTTTTCGTCTATGGATCTTTAATCATGGCCATCCTAAACTTCCGCATCAAAAACACTTTAGGTGAGGGAGGGGGGAGAGAACATCTGTTATGGTATATACTCATCACAGAATCAATCCTTTCATGTGACATTAGGAAAAGGTCATCTTGCCCCATTCACTATTTCTGTCTTTGCTGCACCTGTCATATGGTGCTGGGGGCTATTTTTGTGCCTAATAGAACAAATGACACCTGGCTCGTAAACATCGGATCAATAAAATCTCTGTTCTTGTATTTTGCTTTTGGACAGAGTGGTAGCCTTTTATCACTGCACAGCAGGTGTTAAGTACATCACAGCCCTAGGTCTGAAATCTGAGCCAAGCACTCAGCTGCTAATACTGTACAGGGGACATCTGAGAACATGGGGGTTAATTCAGGGTGGACCTTATGAATGTCAGGATATTTGCTATTCAGTACGCGAACACGTAGGTAAGAACTGAGGTTTAAGTCAGTAACTCCATATTGTGTCTTTGCTTTTAAAAGCCAAGAATATAATTGGTAAACCAGTTCAAATTTACTAGCTTGCTGGTACTTTACTGTTCTGGCTTTCAAATCTGCTTTCACTTCTTGATCAGCAAAATAAGTCATTACTTGTTTTTGCTGGACATGCTGGATAATAAGCTATTATAGTCCAAGGAGGTTTTCAGGATATTATTATCCTGTTTCAAAATAGAGCCGCCTTGCCTTATCCCCTCATTTTCTTCCCTCCTGTTATTTCTCATATTTAGGCTTAATCTGCATCTATGATTATGTAAGAGAAACTCTTGTTATATCCGGACTGTTTTGGCCTGCAGATTTGTGCATCCTAGCATTTTCTTAGATAGTTTAGGTTCATGGTAAGACCTGGCTATAAGAATGCTAAGTGCTGGCTGTGAGGTTTCTGTGAATTACGTGAATATTTTTCTTGTCTCTGACATGACCTCCACAAGTGAATTCCGTCAAACGTTCCAAGAAGGTTAAATAAAGCATTGCAGCTTCAACGTTTGAAAGGCATCATAAAATCCCATTTGGCTGACACAGTGATGCCTGACATCCTTCAGGCTGCCAAGCTGTTAGTTATCCCATTTCTTCTTCCCTCCACCGTCCCCACATGGGAATATCAAACATGAGAAAGAACAAGCCAAATTGGAATGACTTCTGCTTCAACCACCATAAAGCAGAAAACAAATCTCTTGTCGGGGAATTCCATTCTTGAACTAATCATGTTGCCTAAGGCTTTGAAAATAACTGAGACAAGTTGATAGGGTTGTCTTCACACAACGCCAAGCAGTATTGTTTCGGCTCAGCTGCAACTGGGATCAATGCCATTTAATGGAGCTGTTCTGGTTCTAACTCCTGATCAAATATGCTCTTCTTCCACCCTAACTATTGTTGCAAAAAAGACAGTGCCGGTTAAACTGCTATATATGTTGTATTTGTATTTCTGTATATTTTCAGGACAGGCGGCTTCTTATCAGACAATTCATAGATCATATAAAACTATGAATATGTGACTAATACACTGAGTTTTATGGGTATACAATTATCCATTATACAATGGGTAAAGATAGTCAGGACTGCCAGATATTCATATGGATGGAAGGAGGGAGATTACCTCATAGGCACGTTAGCGGAGGCTTGGAAGCAAACAGTGCATAGCATAATGAAACTAGAATGGGCATAAATCGAGGAAATAAGTATAGGGTAAGTTTGGAAAAAATATAGATGGAAACTGGATTTGGGCTGTGGGGTGTGCGTGGGGTCATTACACTTTGTGACGTGATATTGAGTGAAAGGCAGAAAAGTCCCAGGACCAATCCTTCATTGTGCTGAATGATGTAATCTCAGCCAAACATCCCAAGACTAAAAGGGTGGGAAGGGAAAATCAGCCAGGGTTGCTGCTCCTGATTGCTATACAACAATGTTGATTTGTGTGCACAGTGTATAGATGTTGGTTGAGAGCAGAGTGGACTCAGCTGTGCGAAACCTGCCAACACTCCCTACTGAAGAACCTGTAAGCATGAACAATGAACATCAGTTGGCTGTGACTGGAGGGCAGCTCCCACAAAGCTGCACCTGCACCACAAAAGGAAGGATATGAGGAGAAAATTTGGAGCTAAAGAGAGTAGGCTTGGATTTTTAATTTCAGTTACTTTATCATGAATGTTAATTTTTCAGGCATAAATTTGAATGTTATGAGAGTGTTTCTATTATTTAAAAAAAAATATTTTTAAGGACCCATTGTGGAAATGGATTCATTTGGAAGTCTAAAGAAATGCTGGACTTTGTTTTTTTCACTGGGGTCATTGAAAGGACACTTGACTGTGAAAACAATTGTTGGAAGAATCAAGGAGTGATAAAAATAACCTTTACTGGAGATCACCTGCCTTAAGATAAATAAACAACAGGAACCTTGGACTAAGGGGAGATGTTTACAGAGAAGCTATATGTCAAGATTTATGGAGGTCAGGAGGTTGACTTTCTGTTTGGGATTTGGATATTGTTTTTCCGTTCAGTTGGGGTGTGAACTGTTTTGAAGGCAGTTGGAGATAAGCCTACCAGAGAGCAGCCACCACCAGCTCATCCATCCATCTCTTTGAGAAACCCTGAGAATCAAGCATAAGAAATAGAGAAACTGAAGCAGCATTTCTCCTGAGACACTCCTGGAAGGCCTGCCGGATAAATGCTTGATGCCGCCTGAAAAGAACTGCTGCAGAAAAGATCACAGTGACCTGTCTACGTGTACTCAGACACCAAACTGTAGACAAAAAGGGACAACTGACATCCTTCCATATCTTTTTTTCCTTCAAGAATTAGCAAGTTTTTGGCCAAAGTATTCTTTTTTTGTAACAGAGCTCTGAAGAGAAAATCTCTTTATATTTCAGTTAACCTGTGTGTGTGTGGTGGTGGGGGGAGGGCTAAGGTAAAATGGGAACTTTCATATTTCAATCTGTGTGTTAATGCTTTGCTTCATTACTGGATAAGTCTTGTTTTATAATAAACTGATAATTTTGTTGTTCATTAAAGAACCCTGGTTGGTGCATTTTATTCGGGGATAAAGAGTAGAGTCTTTGATTGACCGTATCGGTAACTGGATAAACGTTTAAAAAATATATGTTGTGACCTGAGGAGAAGTGGGACTAGAAAAGATAGTGCACTCCTCCCACCTCTGTCATCACAAATGTTACAAAGCAAATTGTTAATTTTGCTCCCGTTGTATCTTTAATGTTTTTGAAACAGTAATGAATAATATATACTTAGGCAATTTTATGTATGGGCTGTATTGTATCAGAAATTCTAATACTCAAGATTTTCTGCAATGACCTGGTTGTTAGTTGTTGTATTGGAACTGAAGGATCGCAGCTGAAGCAGTGGCTGACACAAATTCAGTTGCCTAGCAATTCGTGAGTGCTGTTTCAGGTTACCTTTCATCAGATGACCATTCAGCAATCCGGAGAGTGGTTTACAGGTAAGTAACTTACATTTAAAAAATTTTTTATACTTTCTAAATTGCATTTTTCCTGCAGATGATCTTTGGGTAGGTTTTCCTGAGGCAGTCAGCATTTGCAGTCTGCCTAATGCCTACTTCAGGCATGGGTAAAGGATGCCTCTTGTTTCCCTTTCCCAATATGGCGGGTGGCATGCTTCCTGCCCAACATTTTGAGGATCTAGAAAACCTTATAGCCCTTAAAGGACGGGTGCAACAACATTCAATTTCCTGGCTATTACATCTCTAATACCAAAAATTGATGGGAGCACAAGTACCACCCTGCACTAGCTTCCCTCCCAATCTAGTAATAAAACTGAATTATTTATAGTTGTGCAGCATTTCTGGCCCAACTGTCCATCCTTCCAACTGAAAGAAGTATAACAGCAGTAGATATCAAAAATTGTACAGAACAAAATGTAAATGCAAATACTATGGTTCAGCTTGCATGGCCACATAGAGGTTGGCATCTGTTCAAACTGTAATATCATATCCCTTTAGCAATTGCCCAGTGCACTCATCATCATGCTCCTTTAGTGCGTGATGTGTTTTACATATAGTACAAGCTGACTTATTTAGGACGGATACCCATCACATCACTTAAATTCATGACAGCAATTTGGCCCTGAAGGAACCATAATTATACAGATTCAGGTCATGCTGAAAACTATATACGGTACAACAATAGTCTACTTCAGTTTGCAAGTATTACAGAATTTGACTTCTTGCAGCAATATTACTTTGCTGACAGTAACATGCACCCTTGAAAATTATATTTACTGAAGGGAAGACATCTTTTCAGAGCTTTCAACCCAGTTGATTTTGTCACATTCTCCAACAGGCAGAACCTGATTATGCACAAAACAAAAAATTCACTTTCCACATTAACAAATTGTTTTGATATGAATGAAATTAGGTATACTTTGGGGGGGGAATAAAGTGTGTACATTGTAAGTCATTGTGTTTCCCTCTTATTTTTTGGTTTCTTTCATTAGAGTAGAATTCTTTAACTTAACATCACATTGGAAAAAAAATTAATTTCATTTTTTTGGGAAGATAGCAAGTAATAACCGTTGATATCCTAATTGTGGGACTGTGAATATTTGAATATTAAGTAGTAGTTTTATTGAAGAAATGGTTCTATTCTGGGATCTGTGGGATAGAATGTATCAGCACGTTCAACGGAAGGTCTCTTTAGCTTACTGTGCACAGTGGTGTCAGCTCAATTCCTAGTAGACTTTAGTCATTTCTGATAGCAATTACAGAAAGAAAATGATTGCTTCTTTCCCACTGGTGACCAAAGTAGTTGTTTTGCCTAAAATTACTGACATAGTGATGTTGAGATTTAAATGAATGTTGGTTAGAACATATTAGAGGAAATCGTCCTGGGATCAACAAATGTCATTGAATCAGATAGGTCAGAACACACATTATAAAAAGAACTTGCCCAATTCTCCTTCCTGCTAAAATAAACCACTTGATTTTCTGACATGCACTGCATCCAAGCAGTCCAGGAAAATCTCCCTTAGTGTGTAAATTTACTCTATAGTGTTGTTGAAAAAGGAACTTAGAATTAGGTCTATGAATTAACAGCACTAACATGAATAATGACAAACTGAAAAATTGAAGGCTGTTATTTCTTTGTCCTAATCCTGTCTTCGTTGACCTAATGCAGTCTTCATTTGACTAAGATCTTGCCTTGATTTCATTATTTATGGTTGGAAATTTAATTTAAACTGTACACAGATTATAACACCCCACAAAACTTAACCGGCAAAACTTACTCCCACAACTCTATTTCATCTGTGTATATAATATAGATATTGCTTTGTCTAGAAGTAAATGTCAAGCATTAAGGAAGTGAAATACAGAAAACTGTCAGTAGCTTGATGGCTTACTGCTTTTGCTTGATAAAATTTGCGAAACCAGCTACCATATCTTTTTTGTGTTTATTCCGCAGCTGAAAACATGAAATGTGTTTAGGAAAGCATGAAAATTCCCCTCTGTTTTCTCAAGAGTTCAGCTTGATTACTTTTAGATAACACAAATGTCAGTTTAGTGAACTGGCAACTTGATAACCTTTGCTGTTAGATACTTAAATTATGAATGCAGAACCATAATTCAGTGCCATTCTGAGCTTTTCACACAACCCAATCTAGGAGTGAAGGGTTAACTTCACCAAGAGCAGACGGACATCTGAGAACCTCAGAATGAACAGTTCACATTGCATTGTAAATCAAGTAACTTTTTAAGATAATTACAGTACAGTATAGTCATAATTTCAGCTTATCACAAATATAATCACTCAACCACTAATTTGTTCCTTTACTGTGACAATTTCAGAGTGAAGTGTTTATATACTCAATACTTAGCAGAACCTTTGCCCTATGTTACATTAACTCAGTGAAAAGCTTCCACAGTAATTTATTTCAGGTAGGGGAGATTTGGACAATCTTAGCTGCCCATTTCTTTTCTTTAACATATGTCTGTCTTATTTATAAAATGTAATAAATTTGAATCCTTTGGATAGCGGTTCTCATTTAAAATCCCTAAGTTTCCTGTTCAACCACATACAACAACAACTTGCATTTATGTAGTACCTTCACCGATTTGCTCCAATTGCTGACA